>NW_027466532.1:417500-737500 GCF_050575085.1 Anarhichas minor | reverse complement strand
ATATACATATACATATATATATATATATATATATATATATACATATACATATATATATATATATACACAGTTGTGTGAAAAAGTGTTTGCCCCCTTCCTGATTTCTTATTTTTTTGCATGTTTGTCACACTTAAATGTTTCAGATCATCAAACAAATTTAAATATTAGACAAAGATAACACAAGTAAACACAAAATGCAGTTTTTAAATGAAGGTTTTTATTATTAAGGGAGAAAAAAAATCCAAACCTACATGGCCCTGTGTGAAAAAGTGATTGCCCCCCCCCCCTGTTAAAACATAAATTAACTGTGGTTTATCACATCTTTGGAAAGCTGAGTTCAATTTCTCTAGCCACACCCAGGCCTGATTACTGCCACACCTGTTCTCAATCAAGAAATCACTTAAATAGGACCTGCCTGACAAAGTGAGGTAGACCAAAAGATCCTCAAAAGCTAGACATCATGCTGCGATCCAAAGAAATTCAGGAACAAATGAGAAACAAAGTAATTGAGATCTATCAGTCTGGAAAAGGTTACAAAGACATTTCTAAAGCTTTGGGACTCCAGCGAACCACAGTGAGAGCCATTATCCACAAATGGCGAAAACATGGAACAGTGGTGAACCGTCCCAGGAGTGGCCGGCCGACCAAAATTACCCCAAGAGCGCAGCGACGACTCATCCAAGAGGTCACAAAAGACCCCAGAACAACATTCAAAGAACTGCAGGCCTCACTTGCCTCCATTAAGGTCAGTGTTCATGACTCCACCATAAGAAAGAGACTGGGCAAAAATGGCCTGCATGGCAGAGTTCCAAGACGAAAACCACTGCTGAGCAAAAAGAACATAAAGGCTCGTCTCAGTTTTGCCAGAAAACATCTTGATGATCCCCAAGACTTTTGGGAAAATACTCTGTGGACTGACGAGACAAAAGTTGAACTTTTTGGAAGGTGCATGTCCCATTACATCTGGCATAAAAGTAACACGGCATTTCAGAAAAGGAACATCATACCAACAGTAAAATATGGTGGTGGTAGTGTGATGGTCTGGGGCTGTTTTGCTGCTTCAGGACCTGGAAGACTTGCTGTGGTAAATGGAACCATGAATTCTGCTGTCTACCAAAAAATCCTGTAGGAGAATGTCCGGCCATCTGTTCGTGACCTCAAGCTGAAGCGCACTTGGGTTCTGCAGCAGGACAATGATCCAAAACACACCAGCAAGTCCACCTCTGAATGGCTTAAGAAAAACAAAATGAAGACTTTGGAGTGGCCTAGTCAAAGTCCCGACCTGAATCCGATTGAGATGCTGTGGCATGACCTTAAAAAGGCGGTTCATGCTCAAAAACCCTCCAATGTGGCTGAATTACAACAATTCTGCAAAGATGAGTGGGCCAAAATTCCTCTACAGTGCTGTAAAAGACTCATTGCCAGTTATCGCAAATGCTTGATTGCAGTTGTTGCTGCTAAGGGTGGCCCAACCAGTTATTAGGTTTAGGGGGCAATCACTTTTTCACACAGTTTGTTAACATCCTTCCACATGACGAGATGCACCGATTGCAATACGCTTGGCTGATTCAGATTTTTCAAAGTCTGAACTGCCAATTCAGATTTTCTTTCTAAGAACTATAACTGACAGCAAGACTCCATACTAACTGTTCATATCACTGTCCTGAAGTGTAAAACACACAATTCAAACGATTAGTAAATATATTGTATTTTTATTTAAAAATAGATTAAAAAAAGAAAATCTTGTCATTAGTAGTATTAATGATGTATTATAAGCTGCTTAGAGCTAGTGTTAGGACATTAAACAGCTCAGAACTCTCCCTTTAATATCTAGTGTAGATTGCTGTGAAAACATCTTTAAACAATTGCATTTATTAGTTTTTTGCCAAAAACTATATTACAAGATTACATTTGAACATATTGATACCGTTCAAATTCAATACGGTCCAGCTAGCACCTCACACTGCACAGAACTACCACAGAACTACAGCAAGGGTTACATTTGAAAGGGACTCATTACCCTTTACTGTGGGACTCTGATGTTTCAAGCCTGGCCAAGATATCACAGGCCAATGATTGTGATGTTCCATCTCAGGTCCATGGTCCTAGTGTTCCCTACAGCTGTAGCATGTCAACTACATTATGACGTTTCCCCAACCCTGCAACAGGAAGCCTGGTAAAGAGGAGTGCAGGTGGCTCATGAGGTTCTGATGCCGAGTCTCATCAGAAACTGTTCATCATTCTCCAAATAGTTGATTCATGTTGGCTGGTATTCAACTTATCCAGCGGCTCAGTGGTAGAGAACATCAGAGGATCAATGGTTCGATCCCCGGCTCCACTAGTCCATGTTGATGTGTCCTTGGGCAAAACACTTAAACCCAAGTTGTATGAATGTTAGAGTCCTGATGGGCAGGTGGCACCTTGCATAGTAGTCCCTGTCATCAGTGTATGAATGGGTGTGAATGATGACATGTAGTGTTAAAGAGCTTTGAGTGGTCGGAAGACTAGAAGAGAGAGAAACAAGTACATTTAAGCCTACATGACTCAAGTGCTCAGAGACCTTGAGAAAACCTCTGGCTCCGTACGTTTAAATGTATCTAAATAAAATGCTCTTTGTGGAACTGCTTCCCACACAACTCAAAGCAGCTCATGACTGCATTACTGTAAACTCAGGTTTCATGTAGTCTGGTGATTCATTAGGGCCTGGTGGTGTCACTGTGTTGTTCTGTATGTATTTTACTGTCGAGTTCGTATATTTACATTAATACCTATCTGGAGACAGCTGTTGTAATGGAATTTAATAGGGCTAATATATGGTTGCAATCTGCCCCCTCACCACTAGATGCCACCAGATCCTACACACTTGACATTCAAACTGTATATGTAGCACTAGCCCATGGTATGTACTTGTACCTATAAAAATACATTGTGTAAATATAATGATTATTGACTTTATTAAGTGTGTTTGAGGTAGGTGATTATAACCGACAACAGAAGAGATAGAATAGCCAGAGCTCAGGGTTACATCCTGGCCATGTCAGCCTCTTACTAAGCTGTCTGCAGACAATCACAAACTAGGAGTTTGTTTACATTTACAGAAACATTTAAGAGAAAAAATATAAAAAAACAATAGCAGCATAACAAAAAGATACTTGTACCAGAAGAACATATGAACAATTACAGTTATAGACCCTTTAAAAATCTACATGCATATAAGCATACTAAACTGCTAAAATGTTCTGGACTTGGACATTGTCCAACACATACACAATAATGGAACTAATTCTACAGTACTCCAAGTAAAGGTCTATGGGTGCCTTTGCTGGGTCTGTTAGGAGCTCGTACACAGAGTGTTCTTTCTGTCTTTCTTCCAGTCATATTGTCAATGCAATCTAATCCTCTGATCCCTTTTCTTACATATATGAAGGTATGTGCCATGTTCTCACTCTGCATCCAGGTATGAAGAGGTTTGTTAAGTAACTCCATCTTCACAGCCAAAGCAGGATACGTGTGTGAAAACCACCTCAGTACAGAGGCTGTCCCCCACCTGTCCCACAGTCCTTTCCACTTGAGCCGATCCTCGTCCCATCGGATAACAGCACGCTGACATCCATCGTACTAAGAAGTATTTGGTGTCGGCCAGCCTTTCCATCTGCTCCAATCACGTCACTGAATTAAACGGTAGAAGACCCAGCAGGCGAACACAACCCAGTGGCTTGCCCAGTTCAGTTCAGACCACCTCTGGATGGTGTGGATGGCTGCGTAACCCTGCAAACAGGAAGTAACAGACACGCACAGGTGGATGGAAAATGTGACCCATTAGACGTTCTCAGTCCCGTGTGACATGCCTGGTTAATGTGGTGTAATCATGTGCTTTGGAACAATAGTGAGACTTAAAATCCAAATTAAATGTATATTGCAAATTCTCAAATGGTTATCTGAAGTGCAGCGAGAGAACCAGGCCTTTGTTTGAATCAGGCTGATATTAGAGACAGGCCTGTATTCTAATCAATGCATTAATCATATATACAGTTGTGTGAAAAAGTGTTTGCCCCCTTCCTGATTTCTTTGCATGTTTGTCACACTTAAATGTTTCAGATCATCAAACAAATTTAAATATTAGACAAAGATAACACAAGTAAACACAAAATGCTGTTTTTAAATGAAGGTTTTTATTATTAAGGAAAAAAAAAAATCCAAACCTACATGGCCCTGTGTGAAAAAGTGATTGCCCCCCCCTGTTAAAACATAAATTAACTGGTTTATCACATCTTTGGAAAGCTGAGTTCATTTTCTCTAGCCACACCCAGGCCTGATTACTGCCACACCTGTTCTCAATCAAGAAATCACTTAAATAGGACCTGCCTGACAAAGTGAGGTAGACCAAAAGATCCTCAAAAGCTAGACATCATGCTGCGATCCAAAGAAATTCAGGAACAAATGAGAAACAAAGTAATTGAGATCTATCAGTCTGGAAAAGGTTACAAAGCCATTTCTAAAGCTTTGGGACTCCAGCGAACCACAGTGAGAGCCATTATCCACAAATGGCGAAAACATGGAACAGTGGTGAACCTTCCCAGGAGTGGCCGGCCGACCAAAATTACCCCAAGAGCGCAGCGACGACTCATCCAAGAGGTCACAAAAGACCCCAGAACAACATCCAAAGAACTGCAGGCCTCACTTGCCTCAATTAAGGTCAGTGTTCATGACACCACCATAAGAAAGAGACTGGGCAAAAATGGCATTCATGGCAGAGTTCCAAGACGAAAACCACTGCTGAGCAAAAAGAACATAAAGGCTCGTCTCAGTTTTGCCAGAAAATGATCCCCAAGACTTTTGGGAAAATACTCTGTGGACTGACGAGACAAAAGTTGAACTTTTTGGAAGGTGTATGTCCCATTACATCTGGCATAAAAGTAACACGGCATTTCAGAAAAGGAACATCATACCAACAGTAAAATATGGTGGTGGTAGTGTGATGGTCTGGGGCTGTTTTGCTGCTTCAGGACCTGGAAGACTTGCTGTGGTAAATGGAACCATGAATTCTGCTGTCTACCAAAAAATCCTGTAGGAGAATGTCCGGCCATCTGTTCGTGACCTCAAGCTGAAGCGCACTTGGGTTCTGCAGCAGGACAATGATCCAAAACACACCAGCAAGTCCACCTCTGAATGGCTTAAGAAAAACAAAATGAAGACTTTGGAGTGGCCTAGTCAAAGTCCCGACCTGAATCCGATTGAGATGCTGTGGCATGACCTTAAAAAGGCGGTTCATGCTCAAAAACCCTCCAATGTGGCTGAATTACAACAATTCTGCAAAGATGAGTGGGCCAAAATTCCTCTACAGCGCTGTAAAAGACTCATTGCCAGTTATCGCAAACGCTTGATTGCAGTTGTTGCTGCTAAGGGTGGCCCAACCAGTTATTAGGTTTAGGGGGCAATCACTTTTTCACACAGGGCCATGTAGGTTTGGATTTTTTTTCCCCCTTAGTAATAAAAACCTTCATTTAAAAACTGCATTTTGTGTTTACTTGTGTTATCTTTGTCTAATATTTAAATTTGTTTGATGATCTGAAACATTTAAGTGTGACAAACATGCAAAAAAATAAGAAATCAGGAAGGGGGCAAACACTTTTTCACACAACTGTATCTATCAATCCATTATATCCTCATCCTCAGATGGTCTAGGGGGACTGGAGCCAGTCAGCCATAAGCATCTACTCCACACAGAGGGGAGAGCCCTGTTGCTGTGAGGGGACAGTGCTAGCCCCTGCACCAGCCGTATATTTCTAATGTCAGTTTTATTAGCATGTGCCATCATACAGTATTTCAGTTAGAGGGCTGCCTGTTTTCTGATCTGCTCCTGTTCCTTCATGTTCACCTGAAGTCTTGATACTTTCAGTGTGACGTACATTAACTCCATCAGTACTTCAGAGTCATGTCATACTCGCCACTCTGCTGCTCTCTCTTTGCTTCTCTAACAAGTACCGATCATTCACTTTATTTTTGTCTTCCGTCTTTATTAAGCTTCTGTGCATAAAGTGTAGAGTTTAATTCACTGATGTTTCCAATTAAAAGCCTTCCAGCAACCGAAAGGGCGTAATCCCTCCCATTCCTGGTAGGCTCTTCACTGCTCAAAACGGAGCCACTGTGTCCTGCACTACATCCTGTTGGCATTTATGTGGCATAGAAATATTCCCTTTTCCTTGAACTCAGTCCTCAGTTGCTCTCACCTCCTCTACTTCCTGTTCATCAACTCCAGGATCAAACATGGAGCCCAGGTAGGTGAGGTGGAAGATGGCCAGGAAGCTGAAAACCAGGTTTAGCAACATCACCCAATACTCCTACAGACCAGAAGAAGAAGAATAAACTGTGAAACAGTCACAAGAACATCTTCATAGTGTCTCTCATTCTTTTAAACCCTTGAGGACAAACGTAAGACCCCTGGACATCTTTGCTGACTTCCAGTGGTTTAACTTGTCCCCTTTCAGCAGTGATGTAGAGGTGTACTCCAGGACCCTGTGACATCACTGCTGGGTGCTGTTACAGGTGCAGCCAAGCACATTTCTGAGCTACGTGTCGGAAAAGACGGGGCCCACTCGAGTTACAGGTTCATTTTATTCATAAACCCGGTTTACAGAAAATGAGGCTGACATCTGATTGGCTACAGATAGGTCCATGTTGAAAAAACGCATTTGCGAATGCAGCCACGTCAGGGGAGTCTCAAAAAACCCACACACAAATACATACAAATGCAGAAATATATTTGTGATTTTTTTTTTTACATTTATATAAATCATAATTTATTTATGTGTGCATTGGAATGTATTTGTGAATTGTTCTGCGTGCATTTGTGAGTCTGTGTGCATTTGCAATTATTGAGACTGATCTGACCCATACACTTAAGCTTCTAAGATAGCTCAGCAGTAGGTAGGTACCCTTCTGACACTGAATACCATGCTGTGGGTTTTTTTCATGCCCCCTGTAACTAGATTACTAACCAATGCAAAGCATTTTGCTCAGGTTTCTGTTGATCTCTTGACGTACGTCTGTGTGTGTTGATTGCTTAGCATCGCTCACAGAGCTGCATAGAGCTGAAGCTGTACCTTCTTGTGCTGATGGCTGCAGTCAGAGGTGCAGGCCCTGGACAGGATACAGGCACTGAAGATGGATGCAAGCTTCTTTCTCAGAACTGAGGAAAAGAAAAAGAATAACCATTCAGGTGTGAGAAACATACTGATTCACACTATCACAGTAGGCCCAGAGTACACAGAGAAACCGGCTTCCTAGATCAAGTCAAAATGTCATCTGTGCAGGAGAAAGGGATGGTTCTATTCTACCTTCAATGGTTCAACTTTCACAGTTAAATACAAGCTGATTTTTCTCTTACCATGTTCAACATATGTGATGAAGCCCAAAGAGAGCAGAACAGCTCCCAGGTGAAAGCTCAGACCCTGAAGAAAACAAACAGCACATTAAGTTCAAGTAGTGACAGTCAATCATTCAACATCTACTGCCCACATTCCTGTCTCTGAGCAAATTCATGTTTCAATGATATGCCCTAGTGTGTCTAGTGACCAGAGAGAACTACAGGTGGTCTACCTGTATGTTAAACATCAACATTGTCCATCAGTGAACAGTTAAAGTCACATGGCACAAACAGACAAGAGATTGTAGTTTATCATGTGTTCCCATACTGAAGTGAAAGAAGATGGGCTTCCAACCCAATAATGATTGTCTCGAACATATTGCATCTTAGAACGGCCCCCAATACTGTGGAGAGAAGTGTGCATCATGTTACTAACGTGCAGTAAGGCGCTGGCAGTGTACGTCACCAGGATGGCTGGAAAAGTCCCCAGTTTCATGGCGTTTTTAAAGGCATCTGATGAATATGGAACAGAACACAGTAAACACAACACAATGACTTTATATAGATCAAGTTTGTAATGGAACTTTCATAAAAATCATGAAAATACAAAACTTTTAATGTGACAATGAGGTGATACTACCCAGTAGCAGCCAAACTGTAAATACCAAGAGGGCTTCAAATAACTCATATTTTGTTTTTGATTAATCTGCCACAGGGATGCCGAAAACTTTAGGATATTTAGTTCACTGCCGTATGTGACTAAGACAAAAAGTAGCTCGTCACAGGGAAGCTGGGAGCAGCGGATATTTGGAATTATTAATTAATAAATTGATCTTCACAATAATTGCAAATTCATTTTCTATAAATACCAGACAAAGATGATACTGCTCAGTCTTTCACTCAACAGGTCGGAAATACATCAAGAGTAACATCAGAGAAACTCAACAACGTCACCATTGTCAAAGTCCCAGTGAAACGGAAGGTAGAGCGTCTGTAGCTTCTGTACTGGGACGCATTTCAAAGAGACACGGAATATTTAAGAGGTGTACATTTACAACAGAGTTCTAAATCAAATCCTTTGCATTTGATTGGAACACTAAAAAGTGGGCGGGCTTAGAGGACTGTTTCTCCACACACATCTCCCTCAGCTGTTAGATCAGGAGGAGGATGAAGAAGAGATGAATCTTCATCCGGCTCTGTTTCACTGCAGCGATCAGTGCATGCAGATGAACTTCCTCCCTGCCAGCACCAGAAGTCCTCGCTCACCTGCCGGTAAAACTCATTTCACGACATCCAGAGGACGTTCATCTGCATGTACTGTTGGTTGAAAAGCTGCAACATTTCTTTCGAATGAGTCAGATCTCAGCCACTTTGTTGTTGAAATGAAAACAACGCTTTTGCCCACTGATATCCAAACACATCTCGTCCTGTCTCTCTCCATATTGCTCGGTTAGCTACTACGATCCACAAACACACTTTTTCATGAGCGGTGAGGCTAGCTAGTCATCAAAAGTCTCATTTGATTGGAGGATTTCTTGTAAATACCCCTGAGTGATGGATGAGTCTTTAAACATTTGAAAGCATCTTACAGAAGAGAAAAGACAGGCATTTGATGTAAATACAGTGTTTGATCATTCTGGAGTGTTTCAAGTGGAGTTGAGGACTTACAGGTTTTCAGCCATCTGGACATGGGGATGTTCCAGGACGTCACCACCAGCACCATGGAGCGAGGCATTTCCACACAGAGAGGCTTCACCACACGCATATCCCTGCATTAGAACACACAGATACAGAGTATTGGGGAATATGGTGTTCACTCATTCAGCCCTCTATCAGGTCTGCTCTTGGTGAAATGTGAGGACTTTCTTTTTTCTGGTGTTGAGCACTAGCAGCCTGCTAGACAGGAGCGTACTACGAAGCGAGTTGGACAGAGCCAGGCTTTCTTTGCGATAGTCGGCTCGACAAAACCTAAAGCTCCAGTCGGAGATAAGTGGTACCACGACGGTGGTTTTATAATATAATAACAGTCTTTGTTAACCAGGTTTTCTTCAGCAGGCTCTGCACGTTCCCATAAAAGGGGTCGTTTGCCGTCATTTGACTCTTCTACTGCACTGAATGAACCGGTCTGTGCGGCCTACTTCAGTCAAGAGGAGCAATTTTCAAATTAGCGTTCTATTAGCCTCGATACCAGCAGTTTCAAATTAGGACCAAGCATGAAAAGTTTGAAAACATAATACAAAGTGGCATGAAGTTGCTGTGCCCTCATTGTTCTTTTAGTGTATTGATGATATGCTGATTAATATTTGAAGTGTTAATATTACCTGAAGCAAACAGGGAAAAATGAGAGGAGGAAGACTGAGAATACACCTCCACCAGAATACACAACTGATGCTGTATGTGGGTGCAAACTACGGCCCCAGGGAATCTTATTAAGGAAATATACCGCATTTCATCTGCAAGTAAACATCATCCTGACTAATAACATAATGAACTATTAATGTATGCTGCCTGGGATTTTATAGAAAGCATCTTTTAGAGCCAGCGTGAGAAAATGCCTGAGAACACTACAAACATATTCTGGAGTTCAGTGAGAGAGACGACAACTTTGTGAACAGCAGTGTTAAAACTCAGATTTATCATCATGTAAAGGTCTCCTGGTGCATAGTTCTCATGGCTTCGTTGTGCATATCACTCATAAAGGGCATCGTCTGGAAAAGCCAGCCGGTCTATACGGTGTCTGACCTCTGACGAGACCCTCTTACAGGTCTGAAACTGAGGTCACAGGATTTTACAAGTATGGTGAGGTCATTTCCAAAGAAGTTGATGAGTGAAAGATGCTTTAGACACAATTTCAATCTAAAACTGAACAACCTCCTCCAGAGCAGGTTAGGTGTTCATGGCGATTTAGCCAGCTTCAAAGAGAGCCACCTTTGTGACATTGAAAGATTTGGGCTCAACCTACCTGGCTAAACCACTGATCTCACTCTGTAGTACGCCCCTCTGCTCAGACCCAGCTCAACTTACCATCTGATGTTGTCCTTTTCTTCAGTGAAGCCTGCACCAGCCAGCATGCTGGTGCCTTCACTGAGGTGACCCACAAAGTAGTTACTGAAGTGGAAGGACACTGCATTCTCATAAGCATGAAGCCACCTGGTCAGCACACCACACACAAGACAAACACATGTTATCTTTGGTTGGATTCCCAACTCAAACTCTTTGGTCAGCTGAACTTCTTCTGAGAGGACATCTTAACCTGCATAGAGTTGAAGTTAAGAGCTCCTCTGGCACAGATTACTTCAGGGCACTTAAATAATCTGATTATTCCCACTTTCCGTAGAAAAGAGGGAACTTCAGTCACAGGATAACAATACAGAATCATTTGCTATCATATGACAGAAAGGACTATACCAGTGGCTTTGCATGTTAAAGGGAAAGCTCACCCCACAATCAATACATATTCATATATATTTTCCTGTTATCTGTAGAGCTAGTTATCAATCTACATTATTTTGGTGCTTGGTTCCTACATGAAACTTCTCACAACAAGGTCTGTGGATTATCTTGAGTAACCAGGCCAAGAAACATAGCTGTTGAAATTTTCAAAAGTCTTTTTGGAGCTTTGAGCACCACAAGATGAGGACCATCTAGTCCCATTAAATAGGACAGAAACATATTCTAAATATTCTTTTTACTCAGTTTCCCTCTGCTCACCTCATCCCCTCCTTGGTATAGTCTGGCTCAAACTATTACGCTGCAACAGACTGCAGGAAATGTAATCGTCCTGTTCATCCAATGATGGATCACATGTGGGTTTGTGTAGCAGTACGATGTGTGTAATGTGGCTAAAACTCTCTTTCACTCTGAAGTCATCAAAACCATTTTTGTAGACCATTCAAGTAAACTCACTGTCAAATTTATGACAAGTGTTTACGCTACTCATGTCTCATAATTATTTAGATTCCCTGCTGAGTCTCCAAACATCAAAGCTTATGAATGCAATGCTGTGTGGCAGTCAGACCTGCACCTGAATGCACCACCAGCAGGGATAGCAGATCACTCTGTGATTGTAACACCATCTCAACTCTGAACGTGTGACGTATTAAGACGTGTGTTGTGTAATGATGCATTAGCTCATGGTGGACTGAACCCAAAGGGCCTCTGGAGGGTAGGAAAACGCATTTAAAAAAGGACCACGCCATTTGTAGGAATTGGGAAATGGTTTTCAGTGATGTGGCTCATGGGCTAGAGCGGGTCAACTTTTAATCACAAGGTTTTTGGTCTGATCCCCGGCTCCTCCTGTCTGTGTGTCGAACAGAACCCCAAATTGCTCCCCGGGTGCTTTACAGCAGTGATTCTCAACTGGTGGGTCACGACCCAAAAGTGGGTCGCGGACCCGTTTTACCCTTTGCCTGACAAAATAAAAATAAAAAAAGTGATTATATTTTGAAGGGCATTTTTTATGCACCGGTATTATTCCAGCATTTACGGCACTTGTTCAGCGGTGCAGGAAAAACACCAACCAGTGCGTTGTGAATCACATCACGTGATGCAGCTCAGCCAATCAAATATGGGTATTCTGACAAGTTTCCTGACTCAGTGAGATGTACACACACCGTGACACAGGGGGGGGGGGGGGAGACGAGGAGATAGACAGCAGAGCAGGACTGTTGTAGTGTGAGTTGTGAAAGTCAAATCATAGGACGATTTCCAAAAGAGAAAATGACCAGAGAGACCAGAGTCATTAGACTCTGACTGGACAGACTCATAGAGGTGAATTCTTCCAACACTAATTTCTCTTTTTAGAAGATGAGAAAAAATATTATATTGTGGATTCATCACTTCACCCTGAATGAACTGAATTTAAAGCTGCAGGGCAATTCAGTGAAAATAATTTTTCTAAAATGAATTTCGTTACGTAATTTATTTTTTAATCCAGCCGTTATTTTACTTGAAATGAGAAGAACATTTATTCATGTATTTCTATGTATTATTTATAATCCATCCAGTTCAATTTAAAAAATGAGAATAATAATTGTTAAAATATAATTGATGTGTACTTTATTTGATTTGGCAGTTGTTGACTACACAGACACGTTGCTACTACTAGACTTCTTGAATATAGATAGACCCAAATTATATATATATATATATAATTTGGGTCGTGGCTTGTCATTAAGGGGTGATGGTGGGTCCCGCAGCCAGAGCAGTTGAGAACCACTGCTTTACAGCAGCCCACTGCTAAGATGCAGAGGGCAAATAACATGTATGAACCTTTATGTATGCGACAATTGAAGTTTTAAGTTGTAAGGATAGGATGATTGTACAAAACCACTAGTATGGTCCTTTGAAAGGTTCTCTATATAATATTCAGAGCATTAATATAGCAGCAAACAACTATGTTCAATGTAAAGATTAGCGGTGTAACAGATCATTGTCGATCTGTAATCTGGATTAATGACAGTTTACCTTCACCATCACAGTGTGAAATAAAGTTTTACTGACATCGTTATCCGCCAATGTTCAGTAAAACATGCGATCAGGACATCATTGATGCTTTCTCTTGGCCGATCTCTGATAATGTTACATTGTAAACAGCCAATCCGGGTTGAAAATGACCGCAGGAGAGCTGGTAAAGTGGCTAATGGACAACGGACCAAGGTTCCATTCAGTTGCATTGTGATGCGTTCAGGCTCTGTTCGGTGAAAATCAGTATTGAAAATCAGTATTGAGCGAAGGTAAATAATACCGTTATCATGATGTGTTCACGTGTAATCTCGTAGAATGTAGTGTTGGTGAGAAACTTGAATAAATCCAGTTGTTTGAAGATGTTTTCACAGCAACATAAATAGATATTAGAGGGAACTATAACCTGTTTACACTAGCTCCGATAATCATTAAAACTAATAACGACAAGATTTGTTTTTAATCAAAGAAAATACGATCTTTCATTTCCTAATCATTTGAATTGTGTGCCTTTCTGAAAAAACACTATAAATAACTTTAACAAAGTAAAAGGATAACATTTAGAATAGTTGAAGGTTTACAGACTTCAGAGTGGTTGAAAGTATTTTTGGGACGGTGGCATAAAGAAAGAAATAGTCTGGATCCTTGTAGACCAGCTGCTATAATCAAACAACAAAGGGATCTGTATCTGTTAATATGGATCATCAATGATCAGTTAGTATCAGCAGCAAAGAGACACATGATCAGTGATCTCTGAAACTTATATTTGCTCCTTTTTTTGAAGATACAGGGGAGTAATGTCTGCTGAGCAGAGATGGAGCTAGCGTGGCCCACTGGTTAGCTCACGGCTGCTGCTCTTCACCGCTCTCATACAGCAGCTACAGCTGATCAGGCAGTCGGTCACAGAAGTGTTGCACCCACCTCATGTAAACACTGTTGGCTCTATCAACATTGTTGCCGTAAGTGCTTTTAGCAATGTTAACGCTGTTAGCTGCGAACTGCCAGCTCAGCCGTCGCCATGTTGTAAGGCGTACGGAGACAATAGAAATGCTGTGAATTTTGCATATAGCACCTTTAATTTCCAAATTTAGGCCACATGTTGACAACATCTCCATCCACTGATGAAGACTGTAAGATGCAGGCGAAAGCCAAAGTAAAAGCTAGTAAGCGGACCGTAAGTTCATGATTTGTCAATGAACCCGATAGTTGATTACTGTAACATCATTCTGATGCTATAATCAAGCACAGTACTTTTAAACTGAACTTTGGACAGTTGGCCGTGTGCTATCTAGCAGTATGACAAATAAGTAATTAGTTATTTTGAACTCACTGCAGTAGACTTATGGGAGCCTGTGGGGAAACCAGTAAGTTCTAACCCTGAGAACAAGCCTTACCTTTCTCAAATGTATCTTGGAAGCAGGGAAAGAAAGACAAAGAGTATGTTGATAAACCAGAGTATTGGAACAGCTGTTGTATTGGAAAACTACCTTAGTTGAAGGAGGAAAACCATTTCAATAATGATTTCAATGATGATTTGCCTTACTTCTGTGTGACTGTGCTTCCATAGATGGGGATTAACAAAGGGAACAGGTAAGGGGCGACGCAGGTGGAGACCAGCAGACAGATCTGACTCTTCAGCAGGCTGAGGGAGGAGCTACGCAGCCACAACCAGCTCTGAGGAACAAACCACCTCATCACCACCACAGTACTATACATGCATAAATAATAGAATGCACACTGAAGCTGCAAACATGAACTACTCACCAGTTTTGTGCCCTCAATGGCGTTCTGATAAGTGGAGAAACTGATCCAAGGGCCGAAGACAACAGTGCCAACAAAAAGAACATAACCCAGGAACTCAGCTGGGGAGGGCAGGCTGCCCACTGTTCCTCTGTCCAGGTCAAAGGCCAGCGAGATGGCCTTCATGGCCACCACCATCTGAGAGCCTGACACACACACACACACACACACACACACACACACACACACACACACACACACACACACACACACACACACACACACACACACACACACACACACACACACACACACACACACACACACACACACACACACACACACACACACACACACACACACACACACGGCATCTAACAGGATCATGGTTGGACGTATTGAAAAAGTAGACCTTGTTTTATTGAGTTGAAACAGCACATGACTCCAACAAACTCTCATACTGATGTTTCTTTCTGAATATTGCTGTTGTAGCAACATGTTTACTGAATGCAGTTAATATAGAAACATTTGTAACAAGGATAGTAGTTTTCTTGACTTAGTAAATATTAGAGTGTTGATCTCAAAGGTGGCCGGTTTGTTCTCTGTGGAGATAAGCGGTAATTGCAATTGTGTTTTTGGATCTCAAGCAGTGTTGTCATAATGCAGCAAATGCAGGGCTTTCATCAGTCCCCATTGTGTTACGTCACTCGGCGATAGATGGTGACTGAACAGCAGTGGTGGGCCATCAGGGCCAGCTAAGCCTTCTCTGCTGGCCTAAACAGAATATAACACAAAGTTATAGCTATTTTGTAATTTAATAATTTTTCACAAATACACTACATGTATTATAATTTTTTCCACCATTAGCTTATTTTCTCATTGCACAGCTCCTGTCTTCCTCTGTTGCTCTGCTTCCAGCACATCTTGTTTTAAGGAGAGCTTTTATCCAATCAGATTCAGCCCCTATGTCTCTATGTAAGGAGAGAGGCCCGAGGCCCTCTAGGTAGACTTTGCAGATTAAAGTATATGGGGACGATATTGTTGATTGTCAGTCTTCAACCAATCAGATCTTTAGTTTGACATGTTGGGCGTATTCTTTGACGTGCCAGTGCTACCCAGGTAGCCTGCTAAGTACGTCTGCATTAACTTGCGCTGTGATTGGTCAGTGGGCCAGCGTGACTTTTGTTAAACAGAAAGCTAGCTAGCAGATCTTAGTGTTTAGTAAGAGTTCAGGTTGAAACATATGCAAGAGAAGTTATGACATTTTTAGCGTTTTGCTTGGTGTAGATTCTTCTATTTTTTTGCCTAGCTTTGTTTTTTTTTAACACAACGGCTGAAGGAGGAGAAACGGATTTCTCAAGACCAGACAAACTGGACATCGTATCAAAGGGTCGGTCAACCCCACAGCTAGCATGGAAAAGGTTTTGTACTAACGGTATTTCTGGCTGACAGCGGCGGAGAAGCGATGCACATTTTATGGCTAAGAATGAAACTTTTGCTGAGACCCGAGTGGATCTACAACTCAACGACCACGTTCGCAGGAGGACCTCTGGCTGGAACTGAACTGATGTTCTGTACAACCGCGGTATTAAACTCTTTGTTAACAAAGAAAGGAGGATGAACTTTGTCTTTAAGTGAACAGCAGCTGTGGTAAGTGAAGTGCGTTTGTGTTTTTACATCTGCAGTAGCCTCACACCAAACGCAGTGCGAATTGTTCGCGCCGCCGGTCTCGCAGGGGACTATTTGTGTTAATTCACGTGAATCGCGCTCGACGTGCCGGAGAGGGGGCGTGGCTTATCGCCCTGGAAGCCGTTCAATTGTCCGCCATCAACTGGGGAAAAAATAACCTCTATTTCTGCTTACTACGTGTTGTGGAAGTCACAGATATCACGTGAAACTAAACGCCGTCATGTCTGGTTCATAACATTGTCCAGAGGAGCTCCGTGGATTTTATCGAGCTGTATTCACTGTGTCTAGCAAGCCACACGTCGGCTGTTTACTACAGCTGTATGAACACAAAATAAACTGATTTGGCTGTGATTTAACGGCAATAAGCGACTCCGAAATAACTACGTAATGATGCCGATTTGTAAAAAGTCTGAATTCATGATTAGTTAGTTCTCTCCGCAAGGTTTACACATTTATACACATAGTTTGGTCCGGTCTCTATTGATATGAGGTATCGTAGAGCTTTGGTGAACACAGACGGCTACAGTATTTATTTCCTGATTCAACAACGGCAGGACGTCAGTGATGACAGGAGAAACATCTCAACGCTGATAGGCTATCGCGCCTGATACGATATTTTTTCCCTGAAGTTGAAGAATTTCAACTCACGCAGGCCACAGGTAGCTCAGTTCGCGAAATCACGCCTCGCCATCGCAAATTCGCGTCACTCCAGTCTCATCGCATCTGTGCATAGACTTTGTATGTAATCTACTCACGCGAATAATTCGCGCCGCGTTTGCTGTGAACGCACCATTACTACTGTGTTCATTTGTCTCTGATGTGAATAATATTTGAATGGCTCGTGCTCTTCAGTGTGCGGTGGAATACGCGTGTTAGCGCCGCAGTGTTGCTGGATTGATTTGTCATGCGTTGTTGTCATATAAATATATGTGACTGGTTCATGTGAGTTTTTTCTTATTATTGTGTTAATTACGACTATGTATTGTCCGTTAATGACGAAGCATCCAGTCATCGCGGGGTTTGCCACGGTCCCATTAAGCTAGTTTAGAGTAGCCTCAGCTGTTTTTTGTTATTGTTCCGGGTTCAGAGGTCACACAGCTCGTTGTCTCCTACGTGAGCGCAGTCCACCGAAAACATTATATTTCCCACAATTTAAGCTTCTGCATTTTCCAAATGCACTAGTATTATTCAAACGTATTGTTTGGTTCGTAAGCCTCGTACCGAACGGTTTAATATGAATACGTGTATTGTTACACCCCTAGAAATAAATAATAACCGTAGCTGTGGCGTCATCATGAGGTTATTCAACTGTAGTAGGACAGCACAGAAGGCCCAGGTATAAAATGCACGGCCCGCCACTGCTGAACAGACATTTATCTCAGTGAATATTTTCGAGATCCTAACTTTAAAGGGGCCCTTCACTCATCATGGTTAGGCCTACTCAGTCTGTCAAACTGTTGTAAAGTGTGGCTCTGCTCTGGAAGGAACATTCTGAAGGCTGAGAATAATAACCCTGATGTCGTCATCATACTTTATATTATTATTTCTAAGTATAAAACAGTTGAAAAAAGATCATGAGATTGATCTTCGATGAAGTTCTCTGAAGTTTACCTTTCCTAAATACATTGTTGTGGAAAATGCTTATTATATCTTCTTTGAAACACTGAACTGCTGTAGACTATACTGCAACTTCTTTTTCACATCCAACAGAGAAGCTTTACCCCAGACACAACATAGTAGCTATGGAAACACTGCAGTATTGTAGAAATTAAGAGGAAAAAAAGACTTCAGTGACGCTACTCTCAAACCAAATGATGGAACGTTTACCTCTGATTTTATGCCAGGTCACCATGTCAATCAAATGCAACTCTCTGAAATGAAAAAGGAAGAAAACTAAGTTTACAAGGCTTCTATATTCTACTACACAAATGTGTAGGTTTGGAGAATAACACAAACAAACTCACTGAGGAAATGGTTAAACTACAACAGGAAGTGCAGACGTTGTTGACTGTGCAATAATTCAACAAGCAATGTCATTGTATGATTAACTAATGGTAGCAGACACACAGCCTCACTCACACAAACAAACACATCGATGTTCATTGAACCAAAATGGTTCAATGAACATCAAAACAGATGCAATGATGTTGTTCTGAAGTGGGTTTAACAATCTGAACAATCAATCAAACTGTAAACAGTGTATGAGAGTGTTGTTGCAGTTTGCAGCACTACATCACTGCTGCACAGTGTGTGGACAAAGCATGTAGTCACCACTATGGACACATCCAGGACAACTGATTTTCTCTGTTTCTATGTGAAAGCTCCAATTATTCATATCGGTCTCCAGGAAACTAGGTGTTCTTTGCACTGTGTTTTCTCACCCAACAAGGAGGTAGATGAGGATGACAACCGAGAGGAAGAGGCCTCTGCTGCTGGAGTGTCGGCTGAGGAGCAGAACAAGGTAACAGAGCGCACAGAGCCACAGCACCCACAGCATGTGCAGCTCAAAGAACAGGAAGAGGCCGTAGACCCCAGACAACGCCGACACTACATGCTTCACAGTGGACACACCTCCTAAGGAACACAAGCAGGAAGACAATAGGAATTACACTCAAGTCCAACGGTCTATTGTTTCCCTAATAAGGCTTACATCTGACTGAAATACATCACATGGAAATGGGTTGAATTTATGTCCATTCTAGCCATGTCCAGGTGTAATAAACATGTATGACATGGTAAATCTACTGACTATTATGAAAAAAATATCACAATACAATCTTGGATTTCCTGATAGACAGAATGTAGTGGTCTGGACCCAGTCAAATCCAGGATAGGAGATGTGTTGATCAAGGAACATTATCTCATTATGTCAGTACGGACAATATCTAAATTGCTTCCAGCTATATCCATATGAAACAATAGATAAGACGAGTCTTCCTGTGAATGCTCCTACTTGCTAATTTGCAGTGTAGCTCACCCAGTCTGAAGCAGAGTCTGCAGATGAGGCAGAGCAGGAGCAGCCTCCAGACCTGCTGTAAGCCCTGCTGGACTGTACTGACCCCACAGCTCTCAGCCAGCTGCTGCAGCACCAACAGTCTACTGGACATGTCCATCCTGCAGCTCAGCACAAACTACGGATTAGAACTTTCATCAAACCATAAAATAAAAGTAGCAATGGATGACGCTGAGATCAATTGAATTACATCCAACGGGTTTAGACTACTTAGATAGCGCCTCTGGTCAGCAGCACGGACTACTATCAGTGTCAACACATGCGGAGCATTAGGACGTTAGGCGCGTCTTCTCCACATAGCCCACCTCTACAGACTCGAACTGAGCTACCTGTGGCCTGCTATCTTGCTATAACGTGCGACACATGCTTCACTAACTAGCGTTAGCTTATTAAGCTAACGTTGGATATAACTTGTCTAACTTTGTAAACGCAAACACCGCGTTAACCACGTAACGTTAGCTAGATGCTTTCAGGAATGTCGCGTGCTAACGTTACCGTGAACTTGTTGACTGATTGGTGGTTACGTTGACTTTAGATCGCGATAGTTCTGGAAAACAAATCAGCGCATTTCTGTGAAATGTGGCAGGGCCGGACAGAAGTGCAGTTGGCTAACGTTCCAGCTACACTCATGTATTACTACAGTTAGTCAGACAGCTGCAGGTGAGGGTAAAGGCGACATGTCCAGACCTGATACAAGCCTGGATGCTGTGAATTCACATTCACATAACGTTTACTTCCGTTCCCTAGTCGTCGTCGTCGTCGTCTTCTTCTTCGTCTTCTTCTTCTTTACGGCTCGCTCTTCTTCTTCTTTACTGGTGGTTGAGTGGTTGGTTGACAATAAGCTTATTGGCACATTATCGCCACCTGCTGGACGGAAGTGTTTAGCCGCACGAGGAGCTGACTGAATTCCTACTGTCTGTCCAATGAGACCTTTTGGTGAAATATCATGCTCTCACTGCATGTTTTGTATCGCTGAGTATTTATAGGCTGTATTTGAGCAGCTCAGTGTACACAGTGAAGTAGCCTATATGGTATAATTTTACTGTGATGGCATTCTTATGTTATTCTCATGTCATGTTAATGAGACATTCTGGGATGATATGAGATGGAATGTAATGTCATAATTAAATAAAGATATGTGATTGTATTGTACTGCTGGTAATGCTGCTTTAACTATTGTTACAACTATTACTCATATTGGCTATTGCTAGTGCCATTACTACCCATTACTGCTCATACTCAAGCATGGTGGTGTAGTAGTGTTCTCAACTCATGGGCCCTGGGCTTAAATCCTGACCCTTTCTAACTGGAGTTTCAAAGTTATCCTCATGGACTGGGTTTCCTCCAGGTTGTCTCTTCTAAGAGGAGATGCATAAGGTACTATACTGTACCTATAGTTATGAAGAGTACTGCCCCAGACCAAGGCACTGGCATCAGAAGTGAGCACTGTGCTACCAACGTTCCCTGACTAGCTTCCTAAAATAGGTCAAACACAGAGGCTACACAGTATTTCCCCCCAGGAATCAACTCAATAATGACTGAACATAGACTACTTATGTATACTGATACCTGCTCTCACATAGCAGTTTGTGTGTATGCAGAACTTTATTTATTAGTGCTGATTAATTGGATTCATGGCCCAATGTGTGTGTGTGTGTGTGTGTGTGTGTGTGTGTGTGTGTGTGTGTGTGTGTGTGTGTGTGTGTGTGTGTGTGTGTGTGTGTGTATTTCAGGGGGGTATTATCAGCTCTACCATCTGTTGTGTGGTTTCAGGACCTGATATGAGTCAGTCACTGGGAACAAAAGTTTTCACGCTGGCACATATGGAGACAGAGCTGGGTTCAAGTTCAACAAAGATGCTCCATATACACAGTGAGACAAAATAAAGTGTATAATGTCATCATGTGACAATACTATAAAAACTGGACAGATGTTGCATCAATGTTACAAATGTTCCAGTGTTAGACAGGTGAGATATGGGACAAGCTAATTCACACTCATTTATGTATTTATTTGTTTTAACTGTCAGCCCCTACAGCTGATATTGTTTACATCACTTTTTGAAATCAGTTGTAACAAAATCATTTCAATTATGCGTGTAATTTTAAATGTTTTAAAACAGTTACTATCATATGAACATACACAATAATACAACAACAAAAACAATTAAATTCATGTATTTGTTGATAAAGGTACCGATTCATATTTGAAAAATGAGTGGTATAACAGAAACTGTTCCTTCCTTCTCTATCTTTTTGTAGACTTGTTTTTTATTTATTGTGAACAGCTGTCTCTTGTTCTTATTGGCTGATCTGTGACATGGTGAAAAAAAAGCTCTGCTCTCTGATTGGCTGAAATCGAGGGCAGCAATGAGAGTTTCTTCCAGAGATGTATGGCTGAAGATGACCAGTCCTGTACACAGTACTAGTTGGTTCGTTTAGCTTACCTTTGGTATATAGTACAGTCTACTGCGGTAGCAGCCTATTGGCATTTTGCTGTGTAACTATACCTCTGAGCTGGTTTAAAGTTTCTGGATGTATATTGAGTCCAGGTGTGTGTTTGGTGGGATCCCCCCCCTTTCTTCCATAGTCCGTCCTCCAGATGCTTAGCGGCTCCTGAAATATTGACACCGTCACCACCTCCATCAGCACAGACCGGGCCAGGCAGGGCGGCCCCTGTGTGAGCTGCGGCCGTCTGTAGCTCTCCTGTGCTCCTGCAGGAGGCAGTGTAGCGGGTGTTTCTGTCCATGGTGCTGAAGATTCGGCTGGCTCTGTCCGGGGTGCTGAAAAGCTCGGGGCTGCTGGGCTCAGTCTGAGGCTGCTGCTATACTGATCCAGTCCTTCCGCAGTGTTTTGGCGGTGAGCTGTGGTTGCAGTCCCTGTAGAAGGTCTATCTGCCAGTCCGGAGATGTCGAAGCGGAGGGGGAGGGGAGCGTAAGGTAAGGCGTTATGTCTCTCTGACAAAGAGCGTGAAGCGCACTTATTTGTTGGTATTTTCTGGGGCCTTGGGCCTTACGGGGGATTCCACACCGAGCAGGGAGGACGTGATGAAGCTGTATAAAGGCTAGCCCACCGCGGATGTCAGACTGCTTTCTGCCGGTTTTCCTTTAGCGGAGAATAATTTCTGCCCTCCGAATGCGCGGACGGTCGGGCTTTATAACAGATTACTATTGTCGGTGATGATTCCCGGCCCCTACAATGGCGGCCCGGTGTCGATGCAGTCAATTTATTAAAAGTCTAAACCGCAGAACGCCGGTGGCCTTTGTATGTGTTGTGTCTTATAAGAAGAGAAGAGCGAGGCCTCGTGGTTCTCAGCCCGGCCTTCATCTCTACTGTCACCGCACAAGCAGCCTATAAGCCTACAAACTACTTGATATTCGCACTTGGGTTTGTGTGTGAAATGTTCTGTCAGGCGAAATGTAGAAGCCGTCAATCCACATTGAAAGTGACGCCATGCTGAGCACCGCTGTCTGCTGTCACACTGACATCCATCACATACCTCCGTGTTCTATATCCAAGAGCATGACGAATCTTCAAATGGAATTATATGTGACATATGATATATTTTGAAGTTTTCTCTTTAACTAATTCATTTATTATTATTACTATTTATTTTTGATCTTTCAATATATATTTCATATATATCATTGTTTATTACATATTTAATTGTGTGATGTTTTTGATATTACTGAACTCTTAATTACACCATTGAATGTATTCAATTAAACCACAACACTTTCTGCAGCATCATCTATATTCTGTAGCTGTGTGCTGCAATACGTCGGGCCAGAATGGCTAAACTGACCAATATGATACAAATATTTTATCTGATAAAAGAAATATTTCCTTTTCATCACCAGCTCACAGTAAAGGGTTTCTGTGTGTGTTTCATCCAACAGAAAATGAGTTCAAAGGTCAGACACTGAGCCAGTGGTGGACCAGGGGAAAGCAATCAACCAGCAACAAAGTATTTCTCTCTCTATCCATCCCTCCCTCCCTCCCTCCCTCCCTCTCTCTCTATCTATCTATCTATCCATCAATCCGTCTGTCTGTTTGTCTGTCTGTGTGTCTGTCTGTCTGTGTCTTTGTCTGTGTCTTTGTCTGTCTGTCTGCCTGTGTGTTTGTCTGTCTGTCTGTGTGTTTGTCTGTCTGTCTGTGTGTTTGTCTGTCTGCCTGTGTGTCTGTGTGTTTGTCTGTCTGCCTGTTTGTCTGTGTCTTTGTCTGTCTGTCTGTCTGTGTGTTTGTCTGTCTGTCTGTCTGTGTGTTTGTCTGTCTGCCTGTGTGTCTGTGTGTTTGTCTGTCTGCCTGTTTGTCTGTGTGTTTGTCTGTCTGTCTGTCTGTGTGTTTGTCTGTCTGTCTGTCTGTGTGTTTGTCTGTCTGCCTGTGTGTCTGTGTGTTTGTCTGTCTGTCTGTCTGTGTGTTTGTCTGTCTGCCTGTGTGTCTGTGTGTTTGTCTGTCATCATTAATGGATCTTGCCTCCCTCTTTTTTTCAGATGAGCCAAGACACTGCAGAGACACGAACACGAACCCGCTCCAAAGGAAGCCGGGGTCAGTATACACGCACACGCACACGCACACACACACACACACACACACACACACACACACACACACACACACACACACACACACACACACACACTGAGGGGGTGCAGGGTGTACATGAATGTGGGCCCCCACGTGTAAAAACATGGTATCTTGCTAAAAGGTTCTCTAGGACTCCAGTGTTGGAAGATAACCTGGCGTCAGGTTTACTGTGTGTCAAATGATTTTCTAGTTAATTGATACATTTACTATTTTCCTCAATAGATTTGGCTCATTTCGTGACACTTAACGATCTCAAATTCTAAGTGCACACAACTTTGTCACAACTGTTTCATGGGATTCACAACTCTATTGCATGTATGCAAAAGGTAATAATACCTGCAATCATCATGGCAGCCAACTCTTATATACAAATACTTACTGTTCTATACAAGAATGGCAGTGTTGTCTAGCTGAATGCTACTGTACTGAGCTCCTTAGATTCTGATTTCAACAGGTAGATGTTTAATAATGTACAACACAGAGACAGCATATATCTGTGTGCATAAATTACATTTATTTGTGTAGACATGTGTTACATGTACTGTTACAGTAAGAGAACATTCACCTTTGATCTTTCATGTTAAGACATAGACAGTAAACAGAAAATGTGCCACAAAATGATATCCATGAAGTCCAAAAACCTGATGAAGTAAAAACATCCGGTAGTTGAGTAAAAAACAACAAATTCTACCTCTTCACAGAACGTAACATCATGTCATAGAGATTTATGGACTATACATGTATATGTAGATTTAGACAATTAAACGGATCTTTCTTCATGTGTTGTCTCTAACAATGAAAGAAGTTATGAATAACATGATGATTTCACTGAGAATCAAATCAGTTTTGATCAGCAAGACGTGCAAATTTTTATTATGCAAATTGTAAACAATTGTACTTATTCTTTTACACACGTGTGCCAAAGCAAGTGCAGTGTGCTTGAATGAATGAAGAATTCTAATATGTTGTGAACAACAAACTGATTGTTCAGAGATATGAACTTATTGTTTTTGAAATTCTAATAAGAGTTGAGCCAAAGCTAATGAGAAATTGAACTATATTTTGAATCGTGGCCTCGCTACAAGTGATAGCCTCAAGATAATGTAATTATCGATGACTAAAGACCCTTATCATTTCAGGAGCGACTAACATTACCAAACAATTTCTTTGTCTTTCTGGGGCTCTGTGGCCCAATAGAGCAATTGTCATCTTTGCTGGTTCGTAATCCAGTTTGCAAGTTTTGTACTCACCTCATGAAGACAGAAAGAGTCATATACTCTGTATGGACAAGGATGAATTTCAAAATGTGAAAATGTGCCACGAGTAAGCCTCCACAAAATAAAAGCATCGCTGTCTTTGCATTTGACTTTTATTTCTGCATCTACTGACTCTCCTGTTGCTTTACTCTCAGTGTCATCAGACCTTGTGGGCCAAGAGATGAAGCAGGAGTTAAAGTGAGTGATTACATGCTTCACTTCACACTATCATGATGTATGAAGTTTGTTTTGTGTGTATGAAGTGTGTATTTGTCTTGCTGTGTGTCAGTAGCAGCTGTCCCACCCCTGGATGTGATGGCAAAGGCCACGTCAGTGGAAGATACTCTCGACATAGAAGGTAGGAACCATACTGTATGTCATCAAACAGCTAGTGCTTTGTATTTTGGTATGTCACCAAAAGCTCACAGAATCAGCACTCAGATGGAGACGATCAAGGCAATTGCTGTATTTCATAATTTTATGTTATCATACATTAAATATACAGCCCTGCTAGAAGCTCCAATGTTCATTACATCTCACAATGTAAAGTGTTGGCCAGAACAACAACAACAAGCTAGTGATTTTGCTGTTTTATGTTAGCATGTTAGTTGTTAGCATTCACTTACATAGCCGTCCTGCAATCCTCAGCATACTGGGATGCCCAATAGTGAAGAAGAGGAAGCTGGAAGAGGCGGAAGCTGAGGAGAACCAGTCTGCTCCCAAGAGGAGGAACCAGCCTGCCACAGAAGCAGGAGACGAAGGCTTCAATGCAGACAGTGACGCAGCAGAAGAGGAGGAAGTACAGAAAGAGGAGAAAGAGGAGGAAGACGACAACGATCTCAAAGAGAAGAAGAAAAACGAAACGAAATGCAGCCCAGAGTCAACGAAAAGTGAGTAAAAAAAAACCTGAAAAGTTATCTTGAAACATTAAACACAGTATCAGTGTGCAGACAGCAGACAGGGCTGGAACAAGGGAAACGGGGGCCTCACTCTCAGGTGGATCTCGTCAAACCAGTTCACGAAAGTGAGATTTCCCACTCTGCTCTTTCACATTGTTTCATTTGAATCACTGTTAGATGCCTTTTAAATGAATCTAAACGTAGACATAATTAATCGAAATCGAAACTAATAGCTTGCCAAAAAAGCAAAGATTATAGAAATGTCAGAATTGTTTTAATAAATTTGTTTAGCAGAACAATGTTGTTGTTGTTATTGTTCCATCTAATTAATACCTAAGATGACAGCCATAACCCAAGGCTGGGTTAGGAGACTCATCCTTTTACCTCATTTTTAGGTTGACTAAATTGTTGCAATACGGCAGCAAACAAGAAGAATGTAAGCTGGTCTGAAGACCATCAGCTGAGTGGCTTTTAGAGTCCACAGTCATGCTTGCAGTGTGACGCTGTACTGTCACAATAGGACTGGACCTGAATGCTAACGTCAGCATAACATGCTGACAATGACAATGTTTGCGTGCTGATGGAGTTAATGTTTAGCATGATATTATAGTTTAGCTTGTTAGCATGCTAACATGCTAATTAGCACTAAACAGCACAGCTGGTCTGATGGGAATCCTAAAACTAACGAATAAAAATTTTGATGATGGTGCTAGATGAAAAAGATCATCATTGGGTCAACAATCAAAATGTTGCTGGTCACTGCTAGCGTGTTAAAACACCTTTGTACAGAAACCATGTTTATGATATGAGCTGAGATACATCATCAGTCACTTTCAAGCCCCCTGTTAGACTGTTAGAGGCATGAGTGATTTTCAGTTCAACAATAAAGTGCAGGGGAGAACAAACTAGTCTTTCCCAGTTCATCGTTAATAGAAGGACATTTATTTTAAGTTGAGTTTTAAAAGAGTGAGCACTCACGGCTTAAGTACACACAGGGAAAAGGATGGTTTGGATGCGCTGCATGTTTGGGAGTAGCAGCAGACTTGACTGATTGCCTGAACATGCTCAATGTCTTCACCTCAATAATGCTAAAGAAGTCAGATAAGGTCAACTACAAGGTCAGTCCCAATGTGACCATGTAGGGATGACTAAGACAAAGCCATGGTGACAGTAACATTTGTCTTTACTTTGAATCCACAGCAGACTGCTCACTGGTGACAACAGAGGACACAGAAACAGCAGTTTGTCCTCTGGCTGAAGTTGGCGACAATGAAAGCTTCACTTCGGAGACTGAGAACGAAACGGAAACGGAGAGAACTACTGAGGAAGTGAAGCCAGTAACAGACACTGATGAGCATCAGCAGGAGGAAACAGAGACCAAGGAGGAGGAGCAGGAGGAGGAGGAAGGTCAGCTGGTGACAAAGGACCAGTCATCAGAGCAACCTGAAGAAGAAACGGGGGTTACAGAGCCTAAAGAAACAAAAGAAGAGGAGGAAGAAGAAGCAGATGAAGAAAAAGAAGAGGAAGAGCAGCAGCAAAGGCAAGAGAATATCGTAGAAGAAAAGACGATAGAAAGACATATGATGAGTCAGGAAAACTCTGATCACCAGTACTCCAGTGGAGATTACAACCATCAGGCCAAAGAATCAAAAGACCAGAGTGAGAGGGAGGAAGAGGAGGAGGAGGAAGAGGAGGAGGAGGAGGAGGAGGAGGAGGAAGAGGAGAGGGAGGTCCACCAAGAGATTGACGCTCCTTACACTTTGAGTCCACGCACTCAGGGATCTGAGGCTGAGCTGTCACTCAGGGAAGAAAAGGTCAGCACTCCTATGACTGAGGAAGAGGAGGAGGATGAAGATGAAAGAGAGGAAGAGGAG
Source organism: Anarhichas minor (assembly GCF_050575085.1). Taxonomy (NCBI): domain Eukaryota; kingdom Metazoa; phylum Chordata; class Actinopteri; order Perciformes; family Anarhichadidae; genus Anarhichas; species Anarhichas minor. The sequence continues at coordinate 709,614 of NW_027466532.1, read as the reverse complement.
GATGAGAGGCAGAGGAAGGAAGTAGGCGAGGTGGTGGAGGAGGAAGAGGAGGACCGGGACTCAAGCAAAGCCTCTCCGGCAACAGTGGTTATAGAAGTCCGCTCAGAGGAGGATGATGACGAGGATGATGACGAGGAGGAGGAGGAGGAAGAAGAGGAGGAGGAGTATGAAAGAGAGGAGCAGGATCGTGTCTCAGAGGGCTCAGGAATCACGGACGACTCCGAGAACTGGGATATGACTCGAGGGAACCTGGGGCTGCTGGAGCAGGCCATCGCCCTGAAGGCGGAGGAGGTGAAGGGGGGGCAGGAGGCCCGGAGCTCCCCGGACTACCAACCATACAGCACCTCCAGCAAGAGCTCCGAGCCTGCTGCTGTAGCCCGCCGCACTGCTCACTACAGCAAAGGTACTTCCTGTTACTACTGCCAAACACAACAACAGTTCAAATTGCTCCTGTTTATTTTATGGATTAGTGGATTCCTATGTTTGGTAAATACCATACATTAGGTCTAAATATTATATTCATCACTCGAATCTATTTATTTTGCGTAGAATTGTTGATTCAATTGACTTGACTTGCCTTCTTATCACTGGCGCCCGGTCTTCGTACAGTTTACTACTGGTACTAGTTAATGGTGTGCAGATCCATACCCACAGTATCAATACTACCAACACTTGAGGTCTTGTTTTAACTGGTCTTACCCTGGCTCAGTTCAGCTAGCTAGAAGATACTGGTATCATATGAAGAAACCCTAAGAAGCTTGTCGGATAGGAGCTAAATAACGCTCCGAAGTTGGGATCGATTTTGGCAAGGGAAAAACTGACATAGCGATTTGTGAAGCGGCCACTTGACCTCTCACCTCATGATATGTGAATGGAAATGGCTTCTATGGGTATCCATGAGTCTCCCCTTCACAGACATGCCCACTTTATGATATTCCCATGCTGTTTGAAGGAAATACCAAGAGGTTGTTGAATGCCGTATAGATGTGTTATTTTCAACCTGTACTGAAAGGGGGAATTGCATAACGTATGACTGGAGAGCTGAGCCTCTTTTGGATCCAATGAGCCCAATTATCCAGTCCATAGAAGCCATTTCACATAGAGAGACCATTGTTTGAACCTTAACATCAGTGTATAAAATGACCTGGTGTGACCGCTATGATAATCACAGCCTCATGAAACTTTACCACCACAAACTAGAGACAGAGGGCATTCAGAGGATGTTTGGTTGTAAGTAAATTGACAATAAGGGTTATCTGAGCAGTTTACACAACAGAAGTGCTCACCAAACGCTGAAAAATGCAATTTGTATTATTTACCATTCAGACTGTTTTGTATTTGAACCTGCATGGGATGCAGTCACTAACAGAGAATAGAGAAAAGAAATGCCTCATGTTTGGTAAATCACTCAGTGGTAATAACAATGTATTCAGAAGCCTATTAATGATGCATAAAAGGCATCGTTATCGATAGCAGTCCGTGAGACTCTGGGCCTGGTAGTACTTGGTAGTAGGTCAGAGCCAAATGTTGAGGTACCTTCACCCCTTGTTACTACTGACTGATGTGCTCCAATTCATTTTTGCTGCCATCTAAATCACACCATCCTCTATTCAGAGAAGAAGGAGGTGAAGTGTCCAACCCCAGGGTGTGACGGTACAGGTCATGTGACTGGGCTGTACCCTCACCATCGCAGCCTTTCTGGATGTCCTCACAAAGACCGAATCCCTCCAGAGAGTGAGTGCACGTTACCTCTCATAACGCCGTAGACCACCAGTACAAATGTGACGCTCTTGTGCATCTTGTGTCACTTTCAGGGATACAGCAACTCAAACACAGTCCTTAGATCTCTTTTTAATGTGACATACAGACCATTGTTATTGTGATATTTAACAGCTAGCTTGTTCTTACCATTACTACCAGCATTGGTATTACTTCTACCACTACTACTTCCTTCTATTTTAGAAGAAAATACTACACTAATACTCCTACCTTTATAACCACTGCTGTTTTTCAAATGTTGTTGTTACTACTGCTAGTGTGTGAAAGCGACTGACCTGAGTATGTGTCTGCTGTGTGTCTGTAGTCCTGGCCATGCATGAGAACGTCTTGAAGTGTCCGACTGCTGGCTGCACAGGCCAAGGCCATGTCAACAGTAACCGCAACACACACCGCAGGTTAATAAAACACACAAGGACACACAAACACACACACACACAAACACACACACACACACACACACACACAGTAGAACACATGTGCCCAACTAGCACAACAAATATGGCCAGGGAACATATGGCAGATGTTTCTGTGTCTTCTAAAGGCCAAAATTAGGGACTTGAGAAAAAGTTGAAGTTAGTATTTTTTGGTTTTGAGATTAATGTGAGGATTTTTCTCATAGTTTGGATTCAGAAATCTATGCATAATGTCAAAGACATCAATGTTCCTACACAGTCTATGGTCTGGCAGAGGTGCCGTTATTAATAATGGTCTAACTGTAGTTTTGGAGGCCTTTAGAGTCAAATTCTGGAGTAGTCACAATGGAAATGATCAAAAATGAATAGTGCACATTTGAACAAAATATTGAGTGAATCCCAGAGGAGACCCAATCTCACCTAATACTACTAACACATACTTACACTGTCTTTAGAAAGCTGAAATAATTCAAACACCTGCATATTAAATGTCTACCTATTCATGAGAGTTTTGTCCCATTAAATGCAAACATTTGGATATGTCCTCCGTCAGTCTGTCCGGCTGTCCCATCGCAGCAGCAACTAAGCTGAACAAGAGCCAGGACAAGCAGGTCCATTTACAGGCTTCACCCAGCGAACCCTCTTCCAACTCTGACAGAGTGCTCAGGTGATTTATTTTTTCACTTCAGTGTTTTAAAGCATAGATACATACAAGGTATCGTCAACGAAATGTAGTTTAAAGTTCCAGCTACGTCTATGTCACCGTAGCAATAATGCATAACTGACGTCTTCTCCTCCAGGCCCATGTGCTTTGTGAAACAGCTGGAGATCCCTCAGTACGGCAGCTACCGGCCCAACACAGTGACCACCACACCTCGAGCTAACCTGGCCAAGGAGCTGGAGAAATACTCCAAGGTGTCTTTTGACTATGCAAGCTTTGATGTCCAGGTGTTTGGAAAGCGTATGCTCATTCCAAAGACACCCAGCAGCACTGAAACATCACCCAAAGCCTTGAAATGTAAGAGCCACACACTTCACCTCCACGCTCCACTTCTACATTAGATTTTGGCATGCAATTTGTTGAAATGCAACATGAAGCGTAACAATGAACTTTGAACATTAACTCTGTAATATTTGAGAGTTGAAAAATCTGACAATGCAATCCATCGAAATTCATTTTTTATTTCATTAAATAATCATGATCTCAAACTGCTTAATTCAAGTTCACAAAAAAGTTGTGTGCACAAATTAAAAGAACATACATTGAATCTCTCATTTCGATAACCACATCTCTCTGTCCTGCTAAATTCCTGGACTTGTCTCAAGTCCACAGTCTGTATCAAGATGAAAAAAAACATTCACACAATGTCCAACTACAAAACTGGAAAAATGAATCATAAAAAATAGACAATAAAGAAGCAGAAAAGGTAGAAGCTATCCTAGACACAGTCAAATATGATGTCTTAAAAGACAACAGTTGAAAGGATGAAGATGATTGATTGGGTGTTCCGGCCATGGGTATTCAAAATGATCCCATTGGATCTAATGCAGCTTGTGGTATAATGTGTTTTGATTTTCCAGGGAAATATGTGAATATTCCTCAGATTCTTAAATGTGTTTTAAATCACATTTAGAGTTACACATTGCTGTCATTTGAGAACATAAAGTCGTTATTATTGTTCTTACAGATTAGTTTGTAGTTTTCTCCACCTGCCAGGCTCCGTACATTACTGTGTGTTTACACAATAATGCATGACTCCTTTGCTGCCTTGCACAACAACCACCAATGGATGAAAACAAATGTGATATTATTGCAGTGGTGGGCCGTCAGTCTGCTGGCCTAAACATAATCACAAAGCTATAACTATTTTATAATTTAATAATGTTTCTTAAATACACTACATGTATTATAATTTATAAAAATATTTCCCCATTATCTTATCTTCTCATTGCACAGCTACTGTCTTCCTCAGTTGCTCTGCTTCCAGTGCAGCTTGTTTTAAGTAGAGCTTTTATCCAATCAGATTTCACCTCTGTGTCTCTAGGTAAGAACAGAGGCCCAGGCCTGCAGACTCACAAGTGAATCCCTTTGCACTTTAAGTGAATGGGGACGATATTGTTGATTGTCATAGTGTTCAACCAATCAGATCTTTAGTTTGACATGTTGGGCGTATTCTTTGACGTGTCAGAGCCTGCCAGCTGGCCTATAATGACGTCAGCATTACGTGCAGCTCAGTGTCCATGTGTAGCTCTGCCGCGAGGTGCAGCGTGTGCTGTGATTGGTCAGTGGGCGAACACGTGACTATCGTGAAACAAAACTTAACAGCAGAGGCTGTCGGGTAGTGAATCACATCATGTGATGCAGCTCAGCCAATCAAATATGGGCATTCTGACTGAGTGAGATGCACCATGACACAGGAGGCTGAGACGAGGAAAGACATTGCAGAGCAGTACGTTCAACATTTAAGTTGTGAAAGTAAAATCCTATGATAATCTCTTTGGGTCGCAGTCATTAAGGAATGACGGTGGATCCCACAGCCAGACCAGCTGAGAACATTATATTTTCCTGAATTTAGGCTTTTGCATTTTCTAAATGCTGTAGCATTATTCAAACGACTGGTACCGAACGGTTTAATACGAAGATGTACATAGTTACAGCCTTAAAAATGAATAATAGCTGTGACGCCATCATGTGGTTATAAGGTGATATTTCAGCTGCAGGACAGCAGTGAAGGCCCAGGTATAAAATGCACAGCCCGCCACTGTATTACTGTAACTACCATCAGCAGCTCTGTTAGCCATGTTTAGCTATAACGTTACATATAGTGGTCTGCTCTCCTGTTCTTGTTCCAGCATATTCATTTTGCTCCATCCCCACACAGCTAAATCATTCCCTAAGGCCTCCTCCCCCAGTCACAGTGTGTCAGGAGGCTTTTCTATGAGCGCCTCGTCCTCCAGTAGTTATGACTACAGCCAAGATGCAGAGGCAGCCCACATGGCAGCAACAGCCATCCTCAACCTGTCCACCCGCTGCTGGGAGAGACCAGAGACCATCAGCACCAAGCCCAGGGAACCCTGCTCCAAGGTACACTATGTAGACTAGATAAACAGTGCAGGGCACTCCCATGCTCTTTTCATTTTGTTCACTTTATTTGCACTGACTGCGAATCTGAACCCTGTAGGAGTCGGACATTGAAGTGGATGAAAACGGCACCTTGGACCTCAGCATGAAGAAGACCAAAAGGGAGGGTGTGCAGCCTCCAGAGCCTTCGTCCTCCTCCTCGTCATCCTCTCAACACATCGGAGCCACCCTGTCTCAGAGCAACACTCAGCCTGAGTGGGAGGGGCCGCTGGACTTCACCAAGTCCAGTGGAGTCAAAGAGGAAGACCATGAAGAGGTACACGCTTGCAGAAATCACACCACTGTGAGAAAAGACAGACACATATAAGGAGAGCGAATGACAACGTTTGTTTGTCCCCCATGTTACCCGTGTTTCACCTTTCTCCAGGTGGAATACACGGCTCCTTCATACACCTCCTCTGATGGTGAGGAAGAGGACCAGGAGAACCTGGAAGACAGAAAGTACCCCGGTGAGGTCACCACCGGCAGCTTCAAGGTCAACTTTCAGCCCAAAGACAGCAAAAAGGAGATTCTTATGTAAGTCACAACTCTTACCACATGTCCAATCAACACATTGCGTGACACGGTAGCTTAACCAATGGCACACTAGCAGTAAGTGTGCACCAGAGTATTGTAAATGTTGAAGTGCCCTCTCATCTGTATGCTAAATGATTAGCCATTGGCAGTTGCACAGCCTATTTACAGTAGTTGATTTTTCTCCACCCACATTCCAAGAAGACCCGCCCTACTCTGCCTCTGATTGGCTAGTACTCATTGCCATCCCTGCAGAATTTGCAGAAGTTTATAGCTGATGAACAAGATTGGTGGAAGGTTGGTAGGTTAATGATTTTATCTCAGATGTGGATAGTTTCATGAGGATGGCAGTCTTCTTGTACAGTTTAGTGCTTCAATATAGGATTACAACATCCTGATTATGGGAGGAAAATGTTGCTATGCACATTGCCAATCAGTTGGAGATTTGAATTTTAATGTGGTGTCATAATTACATGTCATGTTAACCTTAATGTCGATATTGCACTTTGATTAACAAGATCATAAAAAATACCATAATATCAAAATATTTGCTTACCCCTGTATCCCTATAAAAGATGAATATAAATACATTATGAATGAATACAGAAACATCAACACCACTTAAAACAAAAAACCTTCAGATTTGGTCAAGGATCTGAAGCCTGGTTACAGTTCATGTGGGACAAGCATCAACCACCACAGTCCATTAAACAATTATGCAACCATATACTGTACCTCAAATGTATTTCTCTTAAACCTAATGCTATGTTCATGTCACACAGAGTTTCTGTAAATATCAGTTTCCAACTCGTAGATAGCATGTGTGACGGCCCTCCCACTTTCCGGGAGGCTGAGTGGACAACCTCAGCCAGGTCTTTGGATTGATTCAGCTCTCTTGGGCCTTCCAGGCTATGAGACTGTCTCTCCCTTCACCCCTAAACATCCCTTCTGCACTATTGTCTTTTGGTTTTGCACCTTCAACACCTCCACAGCCCACATACCACACATCCATGCACTGCCTCCATTGCCGACATTACTGATCTACACACACTTAGTTTACCAATGTTTGTAAAGTTTGAGCATTTCGTACATTTTAAAGTTAGTAATTAAACCCACATGTAACGAACACAATGCACTGCATTTTTAACAATATATTTTGAACAGTTGTACAACCTCTTTGAGTCGTTAGGTGATGTGAACTCTCAAATCTTTCCCATCTCTACCATCCAACCCATATGACATAAACACAGCATTAGGTTCAGAGTTGCCGCAATAGCTGTATAGGAGCAAGTGATATTCAATATTGGCTACTTATATTCTGTTGAAACAAAAACAAATCAAAAAGTATAGTATAAGTATCGTGTTTTTATCTGGCGTGTCAGTATAAGCATCCTCTTCAAAGGCAATGGACTGATGTGTGAGTGTGTGTCTTGACCATAGATGTCCCACCCCAGGCTGTGATGGCAGTGGACACATCACTGGCAACTACGCATCACACCGAAGGTAAGACCTGCACTCTGACTTGGAAATGATAAGTGAAGTATGTTTGCTTTACAAATCTATAGTGTGATCGCATTACGCAGATTTGATGATTCTGACCAGAATCATTTTAGAAGGAAAAGGGGAGTGACTGGTAAATTTGATCGCATTTTTCCAGTTGTATATGGAAACACTGAAAAAATTTGGCAAAATTACAAGCTCTATTAAATCTTACTTCCTGGAAAGACTCAACAAATCTGTTACCAGCCTGTGGAAATGTAGATAAGCATGACGCAGAGCTTGAATGAGTCCTGCCCCGTTAGATTTCTGTCCAACCGAGTACCACTGCTTGTCATTCAGTACGGCCACTTTCTAATGAATGTACGAATCTAATAATATAGTTACTGTAAGTGTTGGATCTAAATAGATCCTTTTTCTGCTCAAACAAGCCACAAGGAGGCCAAATGTGCAGCTGTGTTAAGTACAATATGTTGGAAGTTGGAAAGCTGGTGGATAAGAGCATAGACTTCTGCTTGAGCCTGTAAAAGCCTCTCTCCATACATCATGGCCTGAACAGAGGCTGGCAGGTAGCAGAGATATGTCTTAATATCATTTATGCACATCAATTTCTACTTGTATTTCATATCACAAATTAAGCCGTCAAATTAATAATTCTTGCACTTGCTCATGCCCCCAAATTCTGCATGTACATGCTTTGTAGGCTGAGTCGAGTACAGTTTAAGCACTGGCATGACAGGCTGCTCTCTGGTATTTAACCCCTTAGGAACACATAAGGAACATTCATTCAAAATAAATGTTTTTCTAGGTATAAAGATCTGCATAAACCCTTTCAAAAGAACCACACTATTTTCACATTATTTGCTATGACTGGTGTTCAGATGACATGGGTCCAAGTAAAATAATCTACTGAAAGTTGATGATGTTTCACCATTCAAATGTGGCCTCTTCAGTTCCAATGAGAGGGCTAGAGTACCGCCTGGTGAAGGAACATGAGTCCTGCAGAAATGCTGTCATTAGAATTAAAGAGGCCTTTCAAATCAGCAGCAAACATCAGCAGTGGATTGTTTCATTTGCACCTGATATCATTCTGCCTCGATGACTGGGATGACTCGACACACACACACACATACACACACACACATTCATCGCTGATTATTTTTCCTATCCAACTACTCCACCACTGTAGAGATCAGATAATAAAATAACTCCTGTCCTCCCTGTGTGTGTGCTGCCCAGTCCTGTCCTGGTTCTGTAGTCCAGTTCAGGTTCTGGCTCTTTCCTTCACTCATACTCAGACATCCTGTTCTCAGTCTGGTTTTCTGACGCTCTCTCTCTAACCTATCTTCCAGTCTGTCAGGCTGTCCTCTTGCTGATAAATCACTTCGGACCCTCATGGCTGCCCACACAGCTGAACTAAAGTATGTCTGCTTCTCCTGTCTCTCACCTCCAACATGTTCACTGAGCACTCAGTCTGCAGCTACAGCTCTGTCCCTGCTCTCCTTTTAACACAAATATAAAATAGTCAGAATCAATCATAATTAAGTCCAATATTGAAAAATCAAAACCCAAAACAATGAGCCCTAATGATTTAGTGAGAAAAGCTGGTTTCTGCCTGCAGTCTGCTGATAATGTAAGCCTGTGGAGTGAAAGAACGTCTGTGTGTGTCATAGGTGTCCCACTCCAGGTTGTGATGGATCAGGCCACATCACAGGAAACTACGCTTCACATAGAAGGTAGGAGCTCTCCTCCTGTTCTGCCTGCAGTACCATCAGTCACTCTGTGCAGACGGATACTGTGATTGGTCCTCTTTGTTCCTTCCTGCCAGTCTGTCCGGATGCCCTCGAGCCAAGAAAGGCGGGGTCAAATCAACCCCCACCAAAGATGACAAGGAAGACTCTGAGCTCTTGAGGTGAGCAACAGAAGCTCATTGGCTCTTGCAACCAAGCAAGACATATCTAACATTCGACTGTCACTGTACCACGACTGTTAGGAGATGAGGGATATATATAATCAAGTGATTAACAACAGTTGCTCACTCTTCATGAAACTTATCGTGGATGTTCTTACACTCTGGAGGAGGAATCCTAGTGTTCTGCGTGACCCCCTGACCTTTCAGTCAACACCACCATCAGGACAAAATGTGTACTCATACACGAGAAATACATCTAACAGGCAGGTTGTCATGACATTTACTGAACACTTTACCACCCTCAGAACAAAGGCAGATTACCATCCACTGTACTGAGCACATTCATGTTCTGAAGGTTTTTAGTTCAGTTATCTGTTCTATTTTACTATTCTATATGGAAAATGGAAAAGAGATCAATGATAGATTTATGCTATTGAGAAAACAGGAAATGTTAGGTCATTCAAAAGTAAAGTGGAGTGTCAAATAAGCTTATTTTTAATTAACTGAGGGGTGTAAATGTAAACTTTTCATTTAACATAATTCATTTTTAATTTTTAATTTTATTTATGTAATAAATCGTACATACATTTGAGTACATTTGTCGGAACCTTCTGGGACCTCCCAATTGACTCCCAATTAATTCCTGGTGCATTTTTCTTGAGCACTGCTTTCTATTATAATTCTAAAACTAAATCACCACATTTGGACTGATGTGTCAGTCTTGTGCTGGCCTCTTGACATCTCCGCTGTCCATCGGTGAGAGTGCAAACAGTCACACGATGGTCTCTGCCTATCTCCAGGTGTCCAGTTCCTGGCTGTGACAGCCTGGGCCACATCAGCGGGAAGTATGCCACCCACCGCAGTGCCTACGGCTGTCCGCTGGCAGCCCGCCGGCAGAAGGAAGGTCTCCTTAACGGCACTCCCTTCTCCTGGAAGGCCTTCAAGACTGAGGGACCAACCTGCCCGACGCCAGGCTGCGACGGCTCCGGCCACGCTAACGGCAGTTTCCTGACACACCGCAGGTATCCTCAATATCTGAGGGTCTCAGCACACACAGTGTTATCCCAAACCTAGCTGAGAGTTTAATCTCAGCCTAATAATCTCAGCCTTGTTAGAATGTTAGAGCTCTTGATCCTGATCTGCTGCTCCTCTCAGTCTGTCAGGTTGTCCCAGAGCAACGGCCAACAAGAAGAGATCCAAATTCCCCGGAGACGAGTATATCACTGCAAAGTTCAGAGCCAGTGATGGTAAGAGACAGAACTTTCCAATCTACCTGATAGTGTGACCCATATGTCCCCCAAACTACTAATAATACCAAAAGACATAGAGACATGAAGACATAAAACTTCCCTTAGGTTTGTCAGGGACAACAACACATAACATGCACAGACTCAGAGACAGATGTGTAGCCCAGATGTAATGTCCTCTACACTTTGATAGACTTGTTGCCACTGCATGCAGCACCACTATGGATCTGCAAATATAAGTGATGTCTGTGATAAAAATGTGTGACAGTTGTCTTGATGCTCTGTTTGCTAACTGTGTGTTGTTGCTTTCGCCCAGTTCTTGACAACGATGAGGACATCAAGCAGCTCAACAAGGAGATCAACGAGCTGGGCGAGTCCAACACAGAGATGGAGGCTGACATGATGAACCTGCACACTCAGGTGAGCTCAGCTGCTCAGCTCGCTGCACTTCTGCCAGCAGGAGGAGGATGAGACACCCAATGCCTTTTAAAGTACATCAAGGAGACACTTCCATGTGATGGGAGGCTGTTTAAAATTGATCAGAGGCAATAACTGACTGTAGAGAGAGATGGAAGCTGTACAGACCAGCTTCATTGATGCATTAGTAGAGCTGAATATGGTGCAGCCAGTAAGTCTCTCTGCCAGTTTGTCAGTGGTACTAAAACTGAAAAACCCCTGCAACCCAAAATCATGGTTCTATTGTCAAGCTCTTTGTTTTGCTACTTCAAGACTGAGTTCTGTGTCTGTCTCTGCTTCAGATCTCTTCAATGGAGAAGAACCTGAAGAGCATGGAGGAGGAGAACAAACATATCGAGGAGAGGAATGAGGCCTTATTCCTGGAGCTATCCGGCCTGAGTCAGGCCTTGATCCGCAGCCTGACCAACATCCGCTTGCCTGCCATGGTGAGAATACACAATGTCTTTTGGTTTGTTTGAAAGGACATTGGGTTCTCTCCACACAGTTACATATTCCACATGTTCGGGGGCTGACCCCACTGGGACAGTTGATGTGGATATTTCTTTAAAACACACCACTACGTGGTAGGGGTGGGAATCACCAGAGATCCCGCGATACGATATTATCACGATACTTAGGTCACGACACGATATTATCACGATACTTAGGTCACGATACGATATTATCACGATACTGCGATATTCTGAGTATTGCGATAACATAGGCCTATATTGCGATTTATTACTTTTTTCAACTTCAAATTATGTCCCTGGAAAACTGTGTCAACATGTTTTATCTAATAAGATAAAGTTTTCAGTCTGTTCATCTCATTTTTATTGCAGCACAATAGGATTGTCAAGCAGACAGACTGACCAACAATGTCATAAATGTTGCATGAACCCGACAAACTGAATGTATTACTACATAGTCCAACTTAACTAAATGCAAACGTGTGGACTCAGTATATGAACTATAACTTATATAAGTAGGATATAATAGTTATATAACTCAGTATAACTTGCGATGCGTGGACGTCAAGGGCAGAGAGACAGTTATGCGCTGCACTCTCCCCATGAGCCTGGCTACTGTTGGCAGATTTAACCCCGTTGTGAGGCCAGATGTCTCTATCTTTGTTTTGACCAACTTCCTACCAATCACGCTGACCCGGGACCTTTGCTGACCTCACCAGAAAACAACTCAGCACCATCTAGTGGACTGAAAAAGCAATTGATTTTTTTAAAATAGTTTACATATTAAAATATCGATACTTGGCGTCCGTATATCGATACAATATCGCCACGAAAAATATCGCGATACTATGCTGTATCGATTTTTTCCCCCACCCCTACTACGTGGCCCATGCTCGGGCTTATGTGTGCATGCATTCATCCATTAACATTGATTGGAACGGCCTCTTAGCGGCGGCCTTGAGAGAACCAATGTTACAATGTAACCAAGCGTTACCTTACACTTTCTCCCATTTTAGAATAGAAATACTGTATATAGAGAAATAATTAAAGAATATAAATAATACTAAGTATGTAAAATATGTGCATAATACTACAATATAACAACATACATGTAATAAATAATGTATAAAACAATAAATAACAAATAATAATTCAGTGTGTAAAAATGCAAGAATAAAATAAATAAATAGGAATATTGGTTCAAAAGAACAGTATAAAAAAAACAGTCTTAATGTAAACCAGAGTGTTTGAGTAAACCAGAATATTAAACAGTTGCACTAAATGATTGTACTCTTATTGTTATTGTTATGTCAAAACTGCTGACTTGAAGTTTACATGTGACATGCATAACAATGACCTCCTCAATGAGGTGTGGGTGTTATTCCTGTGGGACCCGTGGGACCCGGGCTGACCGTAACCACTTAGTGTAACTAGCATGGAGAGTGGCGCACATGCACGTGGGGCTGAAGGAGTCTCTGGGAAGACAGAGGCTGAGGGTCTTTTCAATAGAAGCACTTTCAGGCCCCTTTTGGAGAGTGACCATGTGGGCATGTGTTGTAACTGAGCAAACAGACAACAGCCTCTTTAAACTGGGATCTGTGAAGACCTATTAGCGTTCCCAGTTACTGTTAGCGAGCCAAACTAAGTGAGCTTAGAACACACAGTTCAGAGCAGCAGTTCTTACAAAGTAACAGTACAAAAGCCTCTCAGAACTGAGAGCACTAAAGCTGTAGATAAACCCTTGTGCTCAAAATCTGATCTGCTCAGTTTATAATTGAAAAATGAGAGTGGATGAGGTTCTTGTCTTGTTTGTTTGACCCATGAACCTCCCCTCCAGCCTACCCTGTGAGAGTTATTTTGGTCATATACTACGTCATCCCAATAATGACGCGGATGGGCTTACAATGCAATAATTTGAACGCCCTGAGTGTTTCATTCAGACGCTAAAGGATGTCTTGTGCATCCTATCAGACACCGAGGGGCGTGACCAAGCTCTTGTTTTGACGCCCTGGGAATGATGACAAGCTGTCCTTGATCAATCTGCTTTTCAAGACTAGCATATGACCTTTTTTCCCAGAGGACGTGTCTTCAGACAGCTATATTCTCATTTTAGAGAATATAGCTAACTCCTCCTACCACTAGTTTCATCTTCATTCATATTGAGGGGGAAATGTCCATAGCACATTATGTGCTCAACTGATGATTGTCATTTTGTATTCTATGAGTCAGTAATAAGTAGAAGTTTACCATTCAAACTCTTACTCTGAATCGACTCAAACTTTCTGACTTCTGAACTTGTGTGTGTTCAGCAGGAGCCGCTGTCAGAGCAGAACTTTGACAGCTATGTGGACACCCTGACCCACATGTTTACCAATAAAGACTGCTACCAGAACCCTGAGAACCGGGCTCTGCTCGAGTCCATCAACAAGGCAGTGAAGGGCATCGAGGTGTGACGGACAGGAGGAGGACAGGGAGCGGGGCATCACAGTGACTACACCAATCTTTCTTTCCCAACCCTTTAGATACTGTATGTAATTAATTCTTCTCATTTGGAACTTTGTCATCTGTTCTTTGCATTAGTTTGCTGTTTGCATGTTGCTTTATGATGGTATGAGCGTGAACAGATTAGGGTGTGGACGTAAAGCGTGGTACAACACTGGAATGAAACTGTTACTGTAAGTAAGGGCATCTCAAGGTATACGCAGACAGGCAAGAGTACAGAACAAAGTCAGGAGTGCAGTATACAGCCTGAGCTGAGCAGACTCTCTTAGTTAGTGAACATATTCCATCTCCACTTAATAATGTTGATAGTATTCTACTGTATATGAGCATAGTGATGTTGCACCTCCAGGACTAGTTTGTAGATTCATTCTTACTATTGCTGTGTAACTAGTTAAATCCTTTGCAAATGTTGGTTTAATAACTTATTCATTCATGTCTGCTGTATTATTTTTTATGTATGCCTATTTATTATTCATTATATATTTATTATTTTTTTTATTTCCAAATGCTACCTGAGAAGATTTTAAATGGTAACCAAGAGAAGGGAATCATTTCCTCTGCATTGTTGAACAAAGAGGAAATATTTTAAGATATCAACTATAAATTGTTTTATATATCTTATTATTTATTTAAAATACTGGGATCTTTTTAAGTGCAAATATTTTGTAACTGAAAGTTTTTTAATCATTTTCTAAAAATTTTTTTTTTGGGTGCTTCTGTTTATATTATTTCCCTTTTTATTTTCACAAACTATTTTGAGTACATTGCAATACACTGGGAATATTGAGCTACACATATTTGGTATTTATTTGGTGATGAAGAACAAAGTGATGGTGAATATTTATTTTGTATTGTCTGTGTGTTAATGATGGCTGTGTAAGGATTAGTCTTTAACTTGCTCTTGAAATAAAGGTTAACCCACAGTATATGTGGACTGGACCGATTGTCTTTTTGTATTGACTCAAACTTACATTATTTAATTTTTAGGGCCCGAGCACCGACGTAGTCGGAGCGGAGGACCTATTGTTATTCTAATGTTTATTAAAAAGGAGGTACTGGGGATACTGGGAATTTTTGGAAATTTGGCATGCAAGCAAGAATTTGCGTAAATTGCAGTCTGATTGGGGTGTCCAGCTACGGTATGAAATATTGGCTCGATAGCGCCCCCTATTTAGTAGCCCCAACATTGGGTTTCACTTAGCTGTATGAAATTTGGTAGGTATGTGGAACGTGATGGGACGTACAAAAAATCCTCACCAAACCAAACAGGAAGTCGGCCATTTTGAATTTGCTGACGTTTTTGGACCATTTCAAGGAGCCCTACTTTAACGAACTCCTCCTAGAGATTTAACCCGATCGACTTCAGATTTGGTCAGTAGGCTCTTAAGACCTTGGCATTTAAAAGTTGCTCAAAGATCAAAAAGTTATTGAACTATGTGTCCGTGGCATGGCGGCAAAAACACACCATTCGCCATGAAAAAGGAAGTTGGCATAACTCGGCCGTACATTGTCGAATCTGCTCCAAATCTCTCATATGTCATAACATCCTGACTCGGAACACATCTATATGATAATTTAGAATCATAGTAATAGCGCCACCTAGTGTCAACTGGAAGTTGTAAGTTTTGTACTTTGACATCCTGCTCTTCACAGATTAATCAAATCCTTCTCAAATGTTGTCAGAAAAGCCTTAAGACCTTGATAATGCTTCATTGTGAAAATTGTAAGACGTTGTTGAAGGGCGGCGACGTGGCAGCTCGGCGAATTTCAATTCTTTGCCATGAAGAAATAAACTGACGTAACTCGACTCCACATCATCAGATATTTACCAGATTTCACATGTTTGATTAGACTCCAGGCCTGAAGACATTTGCAGGCCAATTTTGAATCAGTCATAGCGCCACCTACTGGTAACAGGAAGTTAAAGTCTTTATACTTTGGCTTGTTTCTCTTAGTAGGTAAATCAGATCAACATCAAATTAGTCCCACACAAATATAAGAAGTTCATAATGCCAGTTCATGAAGCTTTTGATGTTTCGTCGAACGCCATTGCCGTGGCGATGCAGTCTTCGCCGTGAAAAACGAAGGTCATTTTGAGAGGCTAAAAATGCTCGAAACATAAGCAAACTTGGCATTCATATTTAAAGCCCAAAATTTAGTTATATAATATGATTTTATTGCTTCAGTGTCAAATCGGCTCAATAGCGCCCCCTACAACATTTCGAAGAAGCAGCCCTCGCAGTACGTTTCACGTAGATTTACTAAATTTGGTAGGAACATGTATCACATGTGGACTTAAAAGAAAGTCTCTTGGTGCTCTAAACCCAACCGGAAGTCAGTCATTTTTAATTTTTTATGAATTTCTAGTGTCGTTTTTGTCATTTCCAGGCGCTGTACTTTAACGAACTCCTCCTTGGGAAATAATCGAATCAACTTCAAATTTGGTCGGAACAATCTAAAGACCTTTGTGATGAAAAGTTACTCAAAGCTTGTTGTTTCGTGAAAAGCCGTTACCGTGGCGACGTATTCTTCGCCATGAAAGATTAAGGTGTTTTTGAGGGGCTAAAAATGCTCTAAACATAACCAAACTTGTCACAAACATTTAAAATCCTGAATGTAGTTATCTAATGTGATTTTAATGCTTCAGAGTGGCAAGTCGGCTCGATAGCGCCCCCTACAATATTTTGACGATGCAGCCCTTGCAGTACATTTCACCTAGATGTATAGAATTTGGTAAGCAGATGTATCACATGTAGACTTAAAAAAAGGGGTCCATGCTCTAAACCCAACCGGAAGTCAGCCATTTTGAATTTTGTATGAACTTCTCGTGTTTTTTTTCCATTTCCAGGTGCTGTACTACGAACTCCTCCTAGGGAATTAATCCGATCAGCTTAGAATTTGGTCAGAACAATCTAAAGACCTTAGCGATTAAAAGCTTGAGGTTTCATTGAACAACATGGACTTGGTGTGGCGGCCATTTTATCGCCATCATCCATCAAGTTGTTGTAACTCAACTGTACTTTGTCAAAACTGTCCCAAACTTGACATGCTTGATTAGTCATGATTTTAGGACTTCTGCATGCCAATATTAACTCATACTCATAGCGCCACCTATTGATAAGCACGGACGTAAGCAGGATTCTATAATTACAGTGGCCCAAACACTGAACTTATTGAAAGGGTTTGTGGGCACACCATGAGAAAAAGACTTCTCTGATCTAAATATGTGCAAACTAAGATGCTTGGAGAGCAAAAGTTAGATAACAATGGTTCTCAAACCATGTCAGTGGGCATTAGTATAAATGATCTGTCCAGAGCTTCTTCATGACAATCAGGTTAAATGTTACAATGAATGCTTCACACTAAAATCTAAAGTTACAGAATAACTTAAAATGAAAACAGTGTCAAATTAAAGTGTTCAAGTAACAGCAAATGGCACTACTGTTTTGTTAACTTTCATGTAAGTCCAAATACAATCAGTAGGACACTGCAGGGAGTTGAACCCCATCCCAGTAAACTGACAGTCTGTTATGTTACAAACACTGAAGCACATTCACACACATTCATTTTCTTAATGATCTTTAAAGGCTTACATTTATGATTGTATCGGAGATACACTCAAAACATTTGAGGCTTAAGACCTGGCAACATGATCTTGCTACGATGCTGGTCGACGCAGGAAATATCATCTAACTCGTGCACGCAGAGTGTGATGGTCACAGAAATGCATGGCCGTGTCAACCAGAGTCCTGCCAGTACCCTTGACGTGTGTGAAGTTGCGAGGGCCCGATCAATGCTGCTTGCAGCTTTAATTTAAATTTAGGACCGTTTGATTCAACAAGAAAAAAAACCTCCCTGTATGTAATGCAAAGTTTGAATACAAATGCTAAGAGAAGAAGCAGGAGAAGCTATTACCTGATCACTTATCAGTTAAGATCTTACCAGGGCCGGTGAAAGCGACCACAGCTCCTTTATCATATGTGTACACTAAAGGACATGTGCACAGCTTCCCACATGCAATACCTTCCTCCTGATGTACAGTGCCTTGCATAAGTATTCACCCCCCTTGGATGCTTTCCCCTTTTGTTGCTTTTATACATGAAATCATGGTCAATATAATTTGGCTTTTTTGTCAAGAATTTGCAAAAAAAGCTTCTTTCATGTCAATGTGAAAACAGATTTTTACAAACTGTCAATTAATTAAAAAGATAGTGTAAAATAAGTGTTTGCATAAATATTCACCCCTTTTAAAGTGACTGACCTAATTCAACAGAAGTCCAGCTAGTTGATGCCAGCAGTGTCACAAGTAGTGAAATGGAGATGACCTGAGTGCAGTTGATGTGTGTCAAGTGATTGTAGTATAAACACACCTGTCTGGGAGGTCCAGTCTCTGGTTCATCAGTATTCCTGCTACAACTGCAACATGAAGACAAAATAACACTCCAAGCAACTCAGAGAAAAGATCATTGAGAAGTACAAGTCAGGAGATGGCTCCAAAAAGATTTCCAACTCACTGGACATCCCACAGAGCTCAGTTCAGTCCATCATTAAGAAATGGAAGGAGTATGGCGCTTGTTTAAATCTCCTAGAGCTGGCCGTCCTCACAAACTGAGTGACCGGGCAAGAAGAGGACTGATCAGGGAGGCCACCAAGACACCTAGGACCACTCTGAAGGAGTTCAAAGCTTCAGTGGCTCAGATGGGAGAGACTGTACATACAGCAACTGTTGCCCGGGTTCTTCACCAGTCGAAGCTGTATGGGAGAGTGGCAAAGAGAAAGACACTGTAGAAAGAATCCGCCCAAAGGCATTGTGGGAGACTCCAATGTCAACTGGAAGAAGGTTCTTTGGTCTGAGACAAAAATTGAGCTTTTTGGCCATCAGACTGGACGCTATGTTTGGTGAACACCAAACACTGCACATCACCACAAACACACCATCTCCACCGTGAAGCATGGTGGTGGCAGCATCATGCTCTGGGGATGCTTCTCAGCAGCAGGCCCTGGAAGGCTTGTAAAGGTAATGGGGAACATGAATGCAGAAAAATATCGCCAAATCCTGGAGGATAATCTGACTCAGTCTGCAAGAGAACTACGACTTGGGAGAAGAGTTATTCTCCAGCAAGACAACGACCCCAAGCATACAGCAAAAGCTCCACAGAATGGTTCAAAGACCACAAGGTGAATGTTCTGGAGTGGCCAAGTGAAAGCCCAGACCTCAATCCAATCCAGAATTTGTGGCTGGACTTGAA
Source organism: Anarhichas minor (assembly GCF_050575085.1). Classification (NCBI taxonomy): domain Eukaryota; kingdom Metazoa; phylum Chordata; class Actinopteri; order Perciformes; family Anarhichadidae; genus Anarhichas; species Anarhichas minor. The sequence continues at coordinate 690,434 of NW_027466532.1, read as the reverse complement.
AAGAGCTGTTCACGCCCGATCCCTGAGTAACCTGACAGAGCTTGAGCTGATTTGAAGAAGAATAGAGAAAAATCTTAGTGCTGTGATTGCAGCCAAAGGTGCATTTACTAAATACTGACCTGAAGGGGGTGAATACTTATGCAATCTTTACTTTACCTTATATATTTTTTATTAATTTACATTATTTTGTAAAAATCTGTTTTCACTTTGATAGTTTTTTTTTGCAAATTCTTGTCAAAGCCAAATTATATTGACCATGATTTCATGTATAAAAGCAACAAAAGGGGAAAAAATCCAAGGGGGGTGAATACTTATGCAAGGCACTGTACTGTAGTCATGTGTATTACCCATTTCCTTCCTGCCTCCCTTTGCAGTCTTTCATCTGGACTTGGGAGGCTCCAGCCCAGACTGTGCACAGATGTTTGCCAAATCCCTCCAACTTTGTGGTGCTGTATCAGTGTGTGCTGTTCCAGTCTCCCAGCAGCGTTCCTCCATAATGTAGGAGTGGGCAGATCACTAATACTTGTATCGATACTACTGATCATCAGTGTTGTGTTGAGTATCACTAACAAAAGGGAATAAACAAAACTCTCCCCCTAGGATACAAAATGAGCATTTACCATGCATGCGATTAGGTAATTAACAACTGCAAGACATACTAAATGTTTGGTATGTTATGCATCAATCATGAACTAATAAATGAAACTCCTCCCCCCTTCAAGTTGTGCATTAGCTGACTTTAATAATACAACTGTATTGGTGATTGTGCCCTTGTATTACATGGCATGGACCACAGCTATCTTTAACAGGGTGGACTTTCACAGAGGAATCTTCATACAGTCTGCACAAACAGGCCCGTCTGGGTCAGTATCTGTGATTATCAAAGGCTGCAAGGATCCTATCACCGTTTATGACCACTTTATTTGGTCATCGTACTTAGCAGACAGGAGTTTAAGGGAACCATGAAATGAGTCAAAACACAAACCAGTGAAACAATGTCATTTACTCATTTTAATGGTTAAAAAAATACTTCTTTGCGGAAAGAGACAATAGGTCCCCGTTTGCTGAGAAAACGAGGAGACCAAAACAATGGCACCCACCAAATGATGACTGGTGGAGAGAGATAAGATGAGGTAAATGTTTTTGAGGAAACAAAACAAAAAAGGCACAATTTACAATCAACCATGCCCAAATTCACAATAATAATAATAATGATAATAATAATAATATATAAGTACAGCTAAAAAAGAAATCTGAAAATCTGCAACAACGAAAATACAGACCACTTATATTATACAAGACAAATCTTGCCCGTCAGGCTCCTCCTGTGTGCTCTAGCCTAATCGGGCTTCTGTACACCGTGGAGCCTCCCAGTCCTGCTGCTGATACTGTACAGAGAGCAGTTCTCAAGTGACAGGAGCTCCAACATACTATCTCACCACCAGACATGACACACACAGTTTGGAGGGCCCGATGCAATCGTCATGGCAGAAGGCACCGCAGCCTTGGCACATGATCATGGCTTTGAGGCGGCACGAGCACTTGAGCGCGACTTCCTCAGCCGTACTGTCAGTAAAGGCCTGGATACTGAGGGTGGTCTGGCTGGAGGCCAAGCGGGGGCGCAGCTGGAGCACACTGTTTGCCATGCTCCGGGAGAAACCGCCATTGTCCATCACTGACACATTGGCTGTGTAGCTTACTCCTCCAACACCACTATGCTTGGGGAACTTCCCATAGAGCTGGAAGGGAAGGGCGGAGGGGGAGGAGGAGGGAGAGCCAGAGGAGTAGGTAGCTTTGCTGTGCTCCTTCTTTGCCATCCTGGCTAAAGTCATCTCCATGTTGAGGAGTCCTTCCATCGCCCCTCCGCTCAGGTAGCCGTCCACAGAGCCCCCCGGCTCCTTTTTGGTAACACTCATGGGTTTAATGGGGAACAATTTGGCAAGAGCCTGGCAAGAGGGCCGTGCACCTACTTCATTCTTTACCGTGGGTGCAGGAGACAGCTGCAGTTGGTGTGAGGGGTGGGCCTGAGTATGTGAGGGCCGCCAGTTGATCCTAACAGTAGGCACCACCTCTGTGGGACAGGGGTCTGCATGGGGAGGAGAGGGGCCATTAGGCATGGTTCGGTGGGTCAGCTGCGGCCTGTCTGGAGTGACCCCCTGGGAGGGCTGAGGACCATGCGAGTCTTTTATAACGGCAGACTCCACTGCGGTCTGAGAACTACGGTCTGACTTGCTTCTGAAGGACGAGGAGGATGAGGAGGGTGGCAGAGAGGTGATGACCGGGACAGCCCCGGGAGCCTGCTGAGACTGATACTGCTGCGCAGCTGGGGCCTCCATCAAACAGGACACTGGGCAACCTGTTGGAGACTGGTTGTGGATCTGCGAGGCTGCACCCAGTTCTGGGCTAGGAGACTGGGCTGTGACCTCAGGCCTGTTGCGAGGCCCTAGGGTCCTTGCCATTGGTGGTCTGGTTTGTGGTCCTGGCAATCGGCTGATCTCAAGCCTGTTGGCAGAGTGTGAGGGAAGAACTTTCTCCAGGGGCAGGCTGCCCTGTAGTAGCTGAGTGACCAAAGGGTTGTTGGCCTCAACACTGGATACTGGTCTGACTGAGCTGGCCAGTCTCTTGGAGGCACCTGCAGCAGTTGGGTGAATGACAAAGGGCTTTAAACTTCCACGACACTCGTCTTCAGTAGAGCTCTCTCCGGAGGCTCTACAATCATCTCCGGGTTCCATTTTGACCACAACGTTGGTGTCAATGATCCCATGTGGGTGGGCTGTGGGGAGAGACTGGTGGTCCTGGTAATAAGGGCCACTGTGCTGAGGGTTAGGCAGGCCATTGGGAAAGCAAGGCTGAATGACAGTCTGACCTTGACGGCTGGAAACGTAGGCCTGGATGACTGGATGCTGGTTCTGAGGAGGAGGGCTGCAGATGACCAGCTGGCCGTTTCTCTTGATGCTCACTTGGGGGCACCAGTCCTGGTCAGGCTGCTGCTGCTCATCCTCCTGGATGTCATTCTCACAGTCTGAAGCAGTTTCCGTGGAGTCGCTATGTGTCCCAGCCTCGTCGTCTTTCTCTCCACCAGAGTCTGCATGTTGGGGAGAGGATGCGTCTGTTTGCAGTCTCTCTGCAGCTGAGTGAGAGAATACCTCGTGGGGTTCCACGTGGTAGGAACCATGCTGGATAACGCCGCCCAGCCCAGCCTCCTTCCCTTGTACCTGCTCTTTGGACTGACAGGAGCTTGCCAGTGTCTGAATAACATCCACACCCTGAGCCCCGAACCTGGGAAGGGAATCTGGGATGGAGGTTGGGGCCAGTGAGGGTTTTTTAGAACCCTGGTCAGCCATCTCTGTGGGGGCAGCAGCAGACTCAGGCACCTCAGGCTTTGGAGTGGGCGAGTCAGCTGCCTTGTCTGTGAGCCCATTGGAGGAACTCTGGACACTGGCTGACGCTGTTTCTACTTCCTCTAAAGCCTCTGACCCCCCAGCTGCTTCCTCTCGAGGAGGGCTTGGGGTCTGTGGGGGCTCCAAGGACATGGAGGTTGAGGTAGTGGACAGGGAAGGGGATGGCTGGGGCATCGGCTCTACATTGAGAAGCTGTAGTTGTGTTCCAGACGAATTAGTGCCTGAAGACGATCCCTGCTCCTCCATCCCACCACCTCCCCTTCTTCCACTTCCTCCTCCTTCACCTCCTCCTCCACCTTCACCTCCTCCTTCACCTCCTCCTTCGCCTCCTCCGGGCTCGATAGGTCCTGGATGCTCTCGCGCTCGTCGTCCATTGCTGCTATCCGGTAGCCCAGAAGCAGGCCGCAGCCTGACCCCGACCGACCCTGCCCCTTCGCCAGTGGCTGCAACAGCAGCAGCGGCCTCGCGCTGGGCCCGGGCTTGCTGGGCACGGGCTTTGATGTCCGCCAAGGTGCGCGCGCCCCCCGTCCCCGACCGCCGCGAGCCCTCGCCGGGGGGCACGATCCGGGGACAGATCTGGTAGGTGGGGTGACCTTTGACCCAGGGGGGTTTGATTCTGGACAGTTGAATCTGGGATAAAGACACAAGGACAGTGAGTCAAACTTTATCTGGACAACAACTCATTGCTGAACAGGCAAATTATTTCTGTGCACAAAGTCTTACCCGGATAGGTGGCACCTTGGGCTCCTCTGTTGTCGGCTGCGGCTTCTCTGAACGGACACTGTCAATTGTGGTACGAAAGGACTGACGGTCATCAAGCCGCGGCCTCTTTTCGGGGAAGCTGGAGAAGGCCTGAGTCTCATCTGGCCTTCTCTTCTGCTCCTTGAGCTGAGCACTGGACACAGGGGTGGTGGCTGGGCTGGCTGAGGGGCTACTCTCACGGCTGCTGGTGGCGGTACCTCCTGTAATAGAGGTGACCACAGAGGCTGTGTCATCCAGGGGATAGGCAGCGACTGCAGCACTGGAGGAAGCTGAGGAGGATGAGGAAGAGTCCAGGCCTGCGGCAAACGCTCCCTGTCTATCAGAAGGTGAGGAGGGTGAGGAAACAGGCGAGGAGGCTGACGAAGAAGAAGAAGAGGAAGAGGAGGAGGAGGAGGAGGAGGAGGAGGAGGAGGAGGAAGAGGAGGAGGAGGAGGAAGAGGAGGAGGAGGAAGAGGATGGTGAGGAGGTGGGTGCCAGTATTGGTGGAGTCTCCTCTGGGAGCAGGCGGGCTGCTGCTTCTGGCTCTTCGTTTGTGCTGGTGGAGGCTGGGCTGGGGCTGGGAGTGGGAGTGGGAGTGGGAGTGGGAGTGGGAGTTGGAGTTGGAGTTGGAGTTGGAGTTGGAGTGGGAGTGGGAGTGGGAGTGGGAGTTGGAGTGGGAGGTGGCAATGTGACTGGCTCTGGAGTGGGAGAGGGCTTTGGCTCTATGGAGGCACTCTCAACTGGGAGCTCCACGCCACACTCAGCCTGCAGCACCACCTCCCCTAGAACAACCGTGTTGTCAGACATGGGAGAGCCAATAGAAACTGCCGGGCTGTCCAGTGCGGCACTGGCCTCAGCTGCTTCTGTTGACTGCAGGGCTGGAGGAGTGGCCTTGCAGAGGGTCCGACGGGCCCGCCGACGCAGGTCCGCCCGTGTGCGTCTTCTCATCCTGCCGTCTCTCCTCCGCCGACCCACGCTGCGTCTCTTGGGCGCACCAGTTGCCACATCACTGTCCAGCACACTGGCTGCAACTTCACTGGCTTCACTCATGGTAAGCTTTAAAGACTCTTCTTGTGTCAGACCAGACCTACAAGTACACAAACTACGTTTTAGTGCATTGTAGAAACACTGATTTGTCTGCATATCGCAGTACCCTTATCTGATGTAGGTTATACCAGAGTTGTCTAAATTACATGGAGGACAGAAAAAAATGGAAAAACAGCCTAAAACAAGCGGTCAAAATGAATATCTACATCATGGCTTCTCTAAGTAACACTATTGACACTAGCAGTCAACTAATAAATGTTAACTTTAAAGGAACCGACCCAAATATGACAAACTAATATGGCTGTTGTGTGAATAGTGGATTCAGACTTGGATGAAATGGGTTGGCTCTTACTTTTGCCCATGGTACTCTTCAAAAAACTTTTCCTTCCACGCCTCTACCTTCTTCTCTTTCTCCATTTCCTGCCGGAAACGCACCTGCATCTCGTGGGTGAACTCACCTAAATGTGTCAAACACATGTGAAGGTTTAAAAAAGTAGCTCCAAAACTGAACCTTTTGAAGTGTATAACCAGTATAATTTTTGTTAAAAACCTGATTTAGCCACCCTTCAGCTGTTAAAATAAGCAGCTGGTTTTCAGTTGCAGTAATGTTCCGGGACAGTGCTACCAGCAGCAATATAAAGACAGGACATTCGCTGAATCAGATCCCTAAATGGACTGATTCACCAAGATCATGCAGAAGTGTTTGTGATTGTGTACTTCTACACTGTATGGCCTACTCCTCATTCACAACATCTTCTGAATATTAAAGCCTGGCAGAATTCTCAGACAAATGTCGCAACTTGTCCATGATTGACCAATCACGTACCCTCGGACAGCCTTTCTTTCCAGCTCTGGGAGGCATGGGTGAAGAACTCATTGTTGAGAGCCGAGCTACTCAGTCTAGCCATACCATCTGGTCCAATCTGAAAGAAAGTGGACACAATGCATAAATAGCAGTAAAACCATATACCAGAGGATTGGAGTAGCCTATACCTCACATGCATCATATTGACTCATAAAATGACAAAAACAGTGTTTGCCAGAGCTCAGCCTCACAAAATTCTAAAATACAAAAAACTAGGCTAGCACACTGCAACAATATCCGACAAAATGCATATTTCTCTTGTAATAGCCATTGCATTGCCCAACAATTCACAGATTGCAGGTCAGCATTCTGTCAACACTACAGACTAATGTGTCAATTACACAATGCTTCATGTTTTAGCTTTTTTCTCTTTTAATCAACAACAATTGCTACCTATTTAGCTGTTAATTCACAATCTTCGATGAATCTGGCAGCGGTAAAAGGCACAGAGCAATGGCCTGTGATGTTGATTCCTACTACTACACTAAATGTCCAGAACACTTTTTCTCAATTCTAATTCAATTCATGTTTGGTAGTTATTGGGGTATCAAAGCTAGGGATAAAGTGGAAGGACAGAAACAAAACATACCTGACGGTCCACCTCTGGCAGCAGCTGCAGTAGCTGCTGCTGTGAGTGTGTGGGGAAGGCTGAGAAGGTCCGCACGTTGATGAGGGCTCTGATGTTGGTGTTGACCAGGATGGAGCCTGGTGTTTCAAAGTCTACATCCACTCCTCCCCGACTCCTCTTCATGGGCCCTGACACAGCAAAACCACACGTTTCATTTAGCCTCTCAGCCAGATGCTAAAGCTATCTGCAGGTCTAGGCTGCTAACCACAAAAGACCACACGCACACAAAATCACACTGGGACATTTTTCTGACCAGTGTCTGACATCTTGCCTTCAGATAGTGGCTTCATCTTCTCTGTATTCTTACTGCTGGTTGGGTTTATCAATTAGGATAATGTTGAGGTCTGACCAGTGAGGCCCATAGGCATTCTGAATTATTGCTTTGATTATTTGTGTTGTTAATCCAGGTGTTCTCAAGACAAAAAATGGTTCTTACCTGAGGGGACATGCTCTCCATTCACTTTAAGAGGGGTGAGGACAACACGAGGCATCATGACTGCTTTCTTCCTCTGCCTCCCTGACTGTAGCAACACAAATAGCAGGATGGACAGGTGGACATAGTAGACAATTTTACACTCCGTATGTTAAGCAGCACTGTTTTCCTGTCCCTCTACAGATCAAGTCCAAATGCATGGCATAACAGGGAGACATGGATAACATGTTAAACTTGAACACATGTTGTAATTTCCACTGTAACATGGAGCAGCTTGTGGCTTCCTGCATGGTGCTGACCTGTCTTGAGCGGCTCAGTCTGGTCTGGGTGTGTTGAGCATGTTGGTTCTGCTGCGTGTCTGTGCGTCCTTGCTGTCCTGCTGCCCTGCTGAGGCGGGTCTGGGGCTGGGTGCTGAGAGTCTGCAGTTCTGTGGAGCAGGATGCGCTGGACGAGCTCTCATCCACCGAGGCTTCAGGTCAGAGAAAAACACATTTACAACTCCACTCTGTCACACCCATATAACATTATAGGCCGTTTGTGATGTGAATGCATTGAACTTGGCACTATCTGTCTGCACCAGTCTAACCCCTACAACTTAAGGAATGATGTAACTCAATTTTATAGAATAGAGGAGTTAATGAAAGGCCATTTTTGACTATGCATGTTCACAATGTTTTTGCATGTACAAAATTATACAGGTACTTATGCACATTTGTTCATTCATTAAGGCCACTTTTATGCACAGATAAGTAGAAGCTGGAACAGATTTGCCAAGACGTTCAATAAAAGAATGACCCACACTGGCATTCAAATACTATAGACATACTGAACTGTTGGAAACATCAGGCTGAGCCTCCCCTTGAGTCAATTTACAGTCCAACCCTCAGCTATGATCATGAGCCCTGGGCACCAACAGAAAGAGTGAGACGGTGTAAAGACTACCTCTCCAAAATTAATACTTAAAAAAATCAATACACTTTTAGGAAATATGCCCTCATCTTCTAACTTAACTGATGATGAGACGAGGTACTTCAGGATCTGGGTGGCTTACCACCCTTGCAATTTTCTTGGGGAAAACATGAAATGGTTGGAATGAGTTTTCTTCCCGGGGTCTGTGGGCTCAGACATCCAGAGGAATGGAGCAGCAGGTGTCATAGGATGCCAGTCGGAGGATGAGGAAGCCCTCTGTTCATAATCCATGCCGCCCCATCAAGATCTAGGACACTGTAGGATTCAAGTCCTTTCTCTTATTACTCTTGCCAGAACTAGAGTAGGCTTGAGAATGGAAGGATACCAGTTCTATCCATAGACTGTATATAAGAAGTGGACGTAGCTGCTGTGGTGTCACCCACTGGATTGTGGACTGCGGTTTAGAAGCCTTATATTCGACATTTAGGCCATCGCCATCTGTGATTTTGGCCGTCGCCATATTTGGACTGTGGAGGAGGGTCATTGCAGTAAAGACGCCGTATACGTCTCTGGTAGAGACCTGTCAATCGCTGTGTAGCCCCGCCCTAAAGCATCCCCTGCTTTATGGTCTGTTTGACTCTAAATGGACCATAATGTACTAAATGAACATCATGCTGTATTGAAGAAGACTTGAAACTAGAGATTGAGACCATAAACTCATGTTTACAATGTTTACTGAGGTAATAAATCAAGAGAGAAGTAGAGTCATTTTCTCATAGACTTCTATACAACCAGAGGAGTCGCCCCCTGATGGTCAGTAGAGAGAATGCAGGTTACGACATGAAGCGTTGGCTTCACTTTTCAGAACCGGATGTTTTATCCCAAGGACAGCAGGATCAACAGCACTTGCCTCTCCCACATTAACACCACTGAAGTACCCTTGAGCAAGGTGATCCAGGCTGCACAATTAAAGTCTTAAAGAGGGAAAGGAGGCAACTACAGCAGGAGACAATCATTGTGGTATTTGACATCGTTTCATGCTGTACATTTGTCCCTGTACAAAAAACATGAAATCATTAAATATACAGAACGTGACTCTATGGTCGATAATCAGTTTGAGGAGAACATAATAATGGAGGTATGCTCATTCACTGCCAGCTCAAGCTCTGCACTGGTATTCAATATAACTCTGTCCTAGTACTCTGGTACCAGAACATGATCTGAACTATTCAACCTTTGGAAAGGTGAATGCCTTTAATATACATTCTCCCCATATGGGTCTCTGCCGGTAAACACGTGAGGCCACATGTAGGTCACCAATGACATGAAATACCAGTAGGGTTTCTCCATGGGTCTGGGAAACAAATCCAATGGAGTTGCTTTCCTAATAGTCATAATCTTGTGTCTGTTGAGAGAAACCCACGTACCAACGCACAACACGGAATAAACAAACACGACAACAGTGTGTAGAAACACAGCCAGGTCAGTGATGAGCATGGTAGGCTACTTCTTATACCGCACCTCCGCTTGGTAATGGGAAAAAAGAGTTGAGTGTTTCATTGCATGGCTTGGGGCGACTACCCCACCGTAATGGAAAACCCCCATTAGAGAGGCATCTTGTGTGTGGTGTAGTATTACCGTCATTGTCTCCACTGGCAGCAGCGGTGGTCTCAGTGGAGTCGCAGCTTTCTTGCTCAGTGGCCTCGGTAGGGCCGACAGAAGCCACCACCGTGCCTGCTGCAGGTGTGCTGCTGCTGGAAGCTGGGGCGGCGGTGCTGCTGGCCGGCTCGGCTGGAGTCTCAGACTCTGACGTAGTCTTTGTCCACTGGAGGGCGTTCTTCTACAGTGTGAAGAAAAACAATGTTCTCTGAATGTGTGATGCGCATCAGACGGATTTCTCCTATCAATTGATTTTTGTGGTTCTGCATCAAATATACAAAACAATATGCGATTAAACAGATTGGGATTACCCTGTGGTGTACCCTGTGGTGTACCCTACAAGCAATTACAGCCACCCATCAATACTGGCTTCCTTTGGTGTCCCTGTGAACAAACTCCTTAGCAATAGATTACCTGACTAGCCCTACACAAAACAACTGAGCCAACTCTTTGTCTGCACAGGAGTATCATGAACTAGAGCATCTCATCAATAAGTTGGTCAGCAGTTGGACTTCACAAGAAAAAGATATTCACTGTGGAACTTGTGTACTATATTGAGTAACTGTCGCATATTTTTTTCAAATGCAACTTTTTGGATCAATATATACGACTGCCACCCATTATGATGGTAATGTAAAGTGAGAAAGAAGAGGATGGTGTTTGTGTACCTTGAGAGTGAACAGGCTCATCCGTCCAGGCAGCTTGAAGAAGATGCTGTTCTTGACTCGGTCTCCCCTCACCTGGGAGTGGAGCATGGTGACCAGGCATGCCAAGGGTGCTGTACCACTGCGCGCACACACAGTTACAATTCATGTGACTGGACACAATGGACATAAAGCCACATTCAGATCAGAAGACGTGATAGTTCTACCTGGTGCTCATGTCTGCATTACAATAAAGCTTGCAATAACAGTCCTCCTCTGTGAAATTACTGAAAGCTAATGTTGGGCGATATGACCATACACTGCACACGGTGGAAGATATTAACATCTCAACTGTCAGAGATTTTGCCACAACGTTTCTATTGTGGTATCCATCTTTCAAATAATTATGGTTGTATTAGTCATTTTTGGCCAAATCCTTAAAATGGACTGTTTGATGGCAATATTGGATTTTTGCATCAATGTGATTTTGTTTTTGCTATACAGTGTATTGCAGAGCACTCTCTGCTTCTTTTATCAATCAACAGTCTCTAAACTTTACTATATATATATATGACATGCAACAACACTAAACATTAACATACAAGCTTGTATGTTACTGTAAATACTCAAATCTTCCATAATAATATACAATAATGTCAAACTACTAATAACACCAGTGGAGGAACGTAGAGCCAGGCTCCTTCTTAGAATATCCTTTTAAAATGACATGTCCTTGCCTGAATGTCTTTTCTCTTTGACATTTAAGCACGGTCCAATTGGAATTCAATTCTGTGAATGGATGAAAAATGGACTGTACTCGTATAGCGCTTTTCTAGTAGTGGTGCAACGGATCATGAAACTGACGGTTCAGATCGTATCACGTATCAGAGTCACGGATCACAAATCGGATCAGCACAAAAGAAAAAAAAAGGAGCAAATATAAGTTTCAGAGATCACTGATCATGTGTCTCTTTGCCGCTGATACTAACTGATCATTGATGATCCATATTAACAGATACAGATCCCTTTGTTGTTTGATTATAGCAGCTGGTCTACAAGGATCCAGACTATTTCTTTCTTTATGCCACTGTCCCAAAAATACTTTCAACCACTCTGAAGTCTGTAAACCTTCAACTATTCTAAATGTTATCCTTTTAGGCATCTATACGGTTTTTTTCTTCATAGAAACACAATTAAAATTATATGGAAATAACAGCTGCTGTTGCAGGTCCACTCACTTTGCAGAACAAGTCTAGCAGTTCTGTGTCTGGGATCATTTTATATAATTTAATAACCAAAATATTAACAAGTAAGTGGGGAGATGATAAGAGTATTTACCCTGTGGTGTTATCAGTGTAACATTTGGCATTTTTTATACTCCAATTTGACCTATTGATTTGATTATAGATGTCACCAGCTGTAGCTAACCAATGTTACAGTCACCACCTGAAAAACCACAAAATTGAACTTGAAATAGTACTTTGATTGCGGTGTGCTTCTTTTTGTCTTGAACAGTAAAAATGCCTCTCTGTATTGTTTTGCTATTTGAAAACACAGAAAGTGTTTTTGCAATTAAATGGGACAAACAGAACCGTTGCTATGGTAAATGTTGATTGCATCACTTTTCTGTCTGATACCAGACCTGATTATTTTGTTGGGAAAGTTACAATTAATTTGCATATTGTGTCAAATGAAAATAGGCCGAGCACATGAGGAACTGTGTGCCCTAAAATGACTGACAGAGTGCCCCTACCCCCGAATAATGAGAGAAACTTTAAATCAGGACCCATGGCAAACATTGTATCCATCTATTCTACCTAGTAAAACTGCATTTGACTGGAGTCCCCCAAGACCCCAATACATTGGTATTTCAAATTATTAAAAAATGTAAGCATAAATTAAAACAGATATAAACAAATTATGATATAAAGTCATTAGGAACTTTGGATCGACAAAGTCATGAAAATTTGGAATGATAGAATAAAGCACCAGTGAGATATGTTTTAATTGTGTATTGTATTATTTACATTGCCAGGCCGTGCATGCTTTTGCTCCATGTTAGCGCATGGAGTGCATGTGAGCGTGCTCCACTGGTTAGATTAGGCTGCCGCTCTGCTCTGATACAGCCTAGTTGGCTACAGCTGATAACGCCGTCTAGACCGACAGCACCGCTGCTGAAGCACAGCACCCTCTCTCAGGTTAACACTGTTTACTCTGTCAGCACTTTCACCATAGTTAGAGCTGTTAGCATCATTAGCTGTGAGACGCCTGCCATGTTGAGAGCCAATCATTTAAGGTGAAATGGTGACCGTGACATTTTCCAGAATTAGAGTATTGGGCCCATTGTGTTTGCCTTAACCATGAAAGCACACTGTGCCAGGAGCAAGTGCTTGGTTACAGAAAATAAGTTATTAATATAAGTAATGAAGATCTCGGATCCTCCAACCTACCTCCTGTTTAGGCCAGCAGCAGGACAGGTGGTCCATGTGGGAGGAACATAAAAAACATCAGTTACACACACACACACACACACACACACACACACACACACACACACACACACACACACACACACACACACACACACACACACACACACACACACACACACACACACACACACACACACACACACACACACACACACACACACACACACAATGCGTGTGCTGTGAGATCAGTTCACCGACTGCTTAAAAGACTAGATAAATACAAAAGATAATCAATAACATTCTTATATTTGATAATCAATCAAATGCAATGATCTACTCTGGATTGAATGATGATCAAAAAGCCAGTGTCACTGTGCTGGGCTTATGGTTCTACACTTAAGGTACAGCTCTGCCACAGAAGACTCCTAACATTAGTTACAGCAGTCAGGTTGAAGAGAACAGCGTGTTTCATAACAGTTGATACCACTTCAACAGCAGCAGCTGACACTACTACAGTGTGTGTGTGTGTGTGTGTCTGACCGCATTTCCTTCAGCCCCTTGGTCTGGATGACGTGGAGGATTTGTTTGGGAGTCATGGGTGCATCTGAGAAGTTCTCCAAAACCTGAAAAAACATCCACATTTATTTTTTACCGCAGACTGACGAATACTTCTGCACTGCCAAGAAAAAAAACATGAACACATGACAAATGAAGATCCATCTAGAGCAACTCAATTTCTCCTCGTGATTTAACCTGCTGGTGTAGGAGACTAACATCTTGGCTAGTCTTTGCAGCAGTTTGCTCATACTGACATTACCAGAAGCAGGTGCAAGTCAGAGAGAAAGAGCGCGAAACGCACAAAGATTCACAATTCTGATTAGAGCCCAGCTGATACGGAGTGTTTGTTGAGTTTGATACGAATATTGACATTTGAAAGTAAGAAAATGTATACACACACACACACACACACACACACACTTCTAAAAGCATTTATAAGTACATTTAAGTAGTAAATGAACTTGACTGAAAATGATATCAGCACATGAACATTAAGGGAATTTGTAATAGTTAGAATAACATGTCATCCAGGATTCTTCTTTTTGTATTTATCCTTCATTTACCTCAACTCTTTTGTTTCAGTCCATTTCATGAGAGTAAAAAGGAAAATCTTTTCCAGCATTCGTGTCAACAGATTGAATGCCAATTCAAAAGGTTTTGTTACAGACTGGGAGCCACGTAAGCAAACCATGATAGTGATGAGCTAAAATTGCCTGATAACATCCGCCCAGCCGTTACAGGCACAGCAACAGCTATTTATTTATATCCATGTCAGGTCATGTCATGTTTAGAGGGACGGTGTGTAGGATTTAGTGACATCTAGCTGGCAGGTTGAAGACTACAACCAACTGAACACCCTATGCTCACACCTACTTTTCCAAACAGGTCTGAGAACTGAAGTGGCCTTCAGGTAACGCCACAACGTGAACCGCTCTCTGGAGATCACTGATTGGTTCTTCTGTTCTGTAGAAACATGGTGGACTCTGAAGAGGACCTGCTTCCTATGTCAATATGAAGGGCTCATTCTAAGCTAATGAAAACACAATGGTTCTTAGTTTCAAGTGATTGTACACGAGTGAAAATATAGTTCTGAATATTATATTCCATTTCTGGTAATAGATCACACAAGACACAAATGTATAACAAAGCAAATTTAAGAAGCAGTGACGCACATTGTTGTATTTAACTTATCCGTTAGGGTTTTTTGGTATTTATTTTACTACACAATTGTTGCACTTTTTGCAGTTGTTTTTTTCTCCATCACTGCGTTTCAGATTTTCTTTAAACTCTTTTAAAAGAGTTTTGGAACATGATGGATCTTTTTTGAATGTACCACAATAAATTCAATAGTCAAATTTAATTAATTTATATGTAACAACAATAACAGGGAGAATATCTGATCCTATATTTGCCTTCGAGGGTCGAAATTGAAAGCATAGTTTGATCTATTTTTTAATGAAATCGTGACACCCTTACTTACTCGTGGTTGATAACGCACTGCTCTTGATTTGTTCGAGTTTTTAAAAAAACATTAGGAGAGTTGCCGTAGCACTGCTACACCTGTTTATATGTGAAGCCTACTTAACCGTACTTTAGAATGCAATAAAATGTAATGTCAATTTGCAATGCAGATTTTAAGCAAAAAGAGTGATGCTATCAAAATCTGCAGATATGCAAATTCAGATATTGGAACAGAAAAAAAGTAGATTGATGCATTGCCAGTTCAAATATGAACAAGCTAATATCCTACAATGCACATTCATACCTCATGAAATAGGCCTCAATGCTCTCACCATCTACCTCAACAAACATCCAGATAGGATATTGCCCCATAACTGATTCCTACCAATCCTATGCTTGTCTTTGGTTCTAAAGGAAGATAAATGCATTCTAAACCCACTCCCAAACACATTGTTTTCCAAGGCTGCTTTGTGGTAAGGATTAGTTGTTTACATTCTAGCATTATCAGAGATAGGCGACTAGAAAAGCAAAAATAATGTCCTGGTCGCATATTTTACTGATTATTGGGGGTCAGTAAATAATGTTATTTCACACTGTGATGGTTAACATTAAACTATCATTAATCTGCGTGAGGGGGGGATCCGTACGGATCACAGATCGACAATGGTCCGTTACACCACTATTTTCTAGTCTTCTGACCACTTTAACACTACATTCACAAGTTGATATTGATGACATTGTGGTCATATGGAGAGGTAATAGCGGCTGATTTTCTGAAATATACAAATTCTACAACTACTATCGTTGTTTCACTATGGGAAAGCAGGAAACTGAAATACCCTTTCTAGACTAAGCTTCTACAAGGGAAACAACAGTATCATTGAGGCTAAAATCTATCTCAAACCCTTGAGCAGAAACTCCCTTCCAAAAGCCGAGAATAAGCCCCTATATAATTACTCCTATAGCAGAATGCTAATAGATGCAGGCAAACCATTGTCCAGCACTGACACGGCGTTGTAGAGATGGGTCTGGCTATGCAACTATGTACAGGATAACCAGGGCTCCACAGCTTCATATTGGATTCAACACAGTTGAGCCATTTGGTCTAAAGCGAATTTGTCATGTTTCCTCTAATTTATTACACTTGATGGATGCAGTACATGTAGTTTGTTGTACTTCAATCTCTGTAATTTTAAGATACGTCTGTGTTCTTTTGTTTCTGATGTGACCATAGTGCACAGGGAGGTATTTGGCTGTGACAACACCCACCTGCATCATATTGAGAGGTGAACTAATGTTCCGCCCACCCCATTTTGCTAAAATGAGGGGCAAAGAATACCAAAATCTAATTTCAATATAACCACAGGCTCAGTAAGAAAGACGTAGTAAAAGTTTAAGCAAAAATTGGTCACTATACGCTTCATAAAAGCAGAATATGTGGCTGAGCTTTTGTACTGAATTGCACATAAGATTGTATTGGTGTACCTAATGAAGTAGCCTGGAGTGTATATGGTGAGCAGCAGCTGTGAGACCACTACAGGGAATATGACCATGGACCATGAAACCGAATCCTTCCCATGTACTTCAACTGCAGTCACTATAAAATAGGGATGTGCTTTAAAAATACCAACTACTCCTTTAATTGACTTTCTAAACAAGAGGAGTGAATAGAACTCATTCCGTGGTATACAGCACCTTCATGGTTTGAAATATATGTCACTGTACACAGCTAAGAGACAGTGGATGTGGTTCTCTTCTATACCAGCTGTAGTAGTAGAAAGCCAGGGCCTATCCGGCCAAAACAGACCCAAGTAGCTAGTGAACCCATCGCCCTCACACAGGGGATCAACATAAACACACTTGACCATTATTTTACACAATTTTACACAGATGTTGCCCAGATTGTCCGTGCGCTTTCAAATAATTTAGTATATATTTAGCGATACATTTTGAAAATAATCCCACCAGTTTGCTAGTGGTTAGCGTTTATCTTCAACTGTTTCATGTGACAGCACTGCTTTCATAAATATCCAATTGCTTTCTTGCTGATTTTCCTTAGGAGCCCGGTTGATTTACTCTTTTATTTCCCTGCAGCATTCCGTGTCAATCTGCATTCACAATACAGCGGATTTAGCTACTAGTGTTTAACGTTAGCTGTTAGCTTTGCTAACGGTAGCGTGCATTATGGTCAGCATAATCATCGAACGCTAATAGCGACTTTTGCACAAAGTTAGCTGTTCCAGTAATGCTACGAGTTTAACAAGGTCACGTTGTATTGACTGGTTTGTTTACATTAAGTGCATAAACTTATCGCGTACCTTCAGATGCTCAAGTTGCTCAAATGGTAATTAGCGTAAGGCTAGCTAGCCTGCTGCCTAGCAAACAAAGAGCTCAACACATAGAGGTGGATGTTAGCATGCTTGCCAGCGTTAGCATTTTGCGTTACGTAGCTCTTTATGTCAGCAGCCAGAAAGACATACAGCACATGTAAAATGTACCCCCAGTTACATTTAATCCAAACATAACCTGCCTGCTGGCTGGGCTAGCACTGCTAATAGCTAACCTAGCTGATTTTACAGCAGAGTACAAGCAGTGGTCGTGAGAAGAATGAACACAACACACCTGGATCCATCACTTCACATCAATCCATTCATAATTTACATGCAGCTAGTTAAATGATCAAAATAGACCGTTTACCATGCGAGCTGCCTCAGCCCAGGTCCGCTCCTTCTTTCTCTTTTGTTTGTCCTTCATTTCCTCTGCGCTGGTGTCTGCGGCTATCCTGCTGTGTGTCTACAAAGCAACCTCAATGCGATGGCGGTTTAGCTGCTTAGCAAAATGGCTAACTACGTTCTAGGTTAACTGTGTAGACCCAGAACAAGGCGTTCCTTTTACCTCAGGACGATGCTATGGTGTCTGCTGGTCTCTGATAATTCTCGCTAGAGTGTCCAGTGCCTCGTCTAAACTACCTCAACACACATCGCCTCTCTGTAGCACAGAAGCAGTGTGAGTGCAGGGCTGGTGCTGCTGCAGGACAAGCCTCTTTGGAATGCAACAACCAGGTCAAAGGTCAAACACTCCGCAGGAATGCAACAAAACAACGGCCAACCATGCAAATAGTACTGTACATTTGAACAGATGCTCCTTGCACATAATCATTTTATATTGTTTCAGATTGAGCCCTCCATCACCCACCACACATATATATTAACCACATACTAAAAATAGAGTCCATCTGTTAGAACACCAAAATGTTGTGTGATTCGTAATAATGTGAAAACGAATACAGAGCTTAAACTGACTGACCCCTGGATCTACTTTCTCTCTGTGTGAAGCTGTTTACTAGTGGATGATATGAGACAACAGCAAAATTTGATATGTGGAAAATAAACACACCTAGCAGCCACGACACATTGAATACAATGACATATAGCCATTAAAAGTCATTAATAATGTAGCAAACATTCAGGCCTATTTTAGTCAAGTAGAATAAATATTTCCAACAAGGCTGTTGCTTGGGGATTGAATTGACCCTATAAGAATGTGAAACATTAACACAACAATAGGCTATCAATGTATTTTTGACTTAATAACTTGGTATCAATAATGTTAATAAATTGCTTTATTGCTTTCACACAATATTTAATCCAAACTAGGGCTTGGTGATATGTTGAGATGAATGTGATGACCGAGAGATGACTGGTTACAAAATGAAATCTTAGACCCTTGGTACTGAGCAAACTCTATCTGCTGATGAAGGTTCTGAGATGTGTTTGAATGCTAGCTATTTCCATCAGGAATGAACTTTCATACTCAATAAGAAATACATTTCATGTTGTATCTGAGGTCAACTGATCCTTTAACAAAGGGAATCCATCAACACACAGGATGGAGCCAGTTCACATAGTTGGTTAGATAAACAAAGAATCATTCTGCAATTTGACGCCATCACCTTGGGCTTTAAGAAATTGAGATGGGTATTTTTTTTTTAATATGAACCCTGCCTTTGCCCAATATCAGCTGGGATCGGCTCGCATGTGCATACCTATTTATCTACATTGATTTTTTTTCAATATTATTTTTATTCAAATATATTTTTGCAGAACTGTGACAGTGTGGTAAAATATATATAATATCTACAACCTATCCAGACCTTGATGCGCCCGCTAGCAGGATACGTCCCGGTACATGAGGAACAGTGACCCCTGTTATATTATTGGCTGTGCCCAATAAATCTCCAACACCCAACATGACCAAACATGTAAGGCGTTCTGTCAGATGCATGGGTTTGATTCCAGCCTCAATTTTGAATTTTACAGTAGCAAAGTAATCAAATCTTGCCTCAATCACCGGAGAAATATGGCCACAATCCTTTCAGTTTTGTGTTTTAAGAATTACATTTTTTACTGTATTATTTTATGTTTGATTTTTGTGAATCACTTTGTACTTTTTGATTTTGATAAATGCTGCATATAGTAAATAAAGTAAATTATTATTGTAATATAATTGTTATATGGTCTTTCTGTGTGTGTGTATTACACCTCACAAATATTTGCGAAAGTCCTTTTAATGTTTGGAAATCAATCCGTTTTAAATGTTCATTGTTCAGTTACATTTTTATATAATCTGAAGTGGCCTACTGTTTGAAGAGTTAACATTGGAAATTACTTTTGTGCAACACCTTTCAAAGATAGACCAACTATTTGTTGTTTCACTAGCTAATAATATTATGGAGGGACATGATACGGAGTCAAACTTAATTACTGCTGTGAGAAGGAGACATGCAAATACTGCATAGGTAAAGATCCGTGGAATTCACGGATCTTTGGACCTCAATGCTTTGCAAAACATAGAATGTTTTAACATTGTTTTATTTTAAGGTTTACTTTATTCTGTTTTTTACAATACGTGTATTAGAATATGTGTGTGTGTGTGTGCGCGCGCGCGCTTACGTGCGTGCGTGAGTGTGTGGATGGATCGGGTGTGACGTCACTCTCCCAGAATGCACGGCTTCCAGCGCGGCGCCCAGCAGTTCAGGCCCGAACTCCAAGAAACATCTTTAAAACTTGTTCCAAAATGTCGATATCGAAACGGAATGGAGTCTGGACGGAGAGCTGGACCGAGGTTCAATCGGTAAGTAGCGTTGTGTCCGTGTCTGTTGACCTGAAGTTTTACCCTACTCAGTAACATATACAGGAGTTAGCTCCCGTAAGACTAACTCCGATACAACTTAGTGAACCGCTCATCTTTTGTTTTTTAACCAGCATGCTGGTTTAGCGAACTCTCTAACTTCACCCACAGCCATACCGACCCTAGTATGCGGGATCTCTCCACATAAAACTATCGCTATATACACTCAAACATCCGAGCATTATATAGTTTCGCCTCCGCCGCCGAATTTAGTGAACAGAGCCCGGCTAGCAGTGAAATGTAGCCCGGTCTGGTAATGACCCCGTCCCACCGCTCTCTAACGCTACCAGCGGAGACTTCATAATTTCAGTCAAGTCCTATCAGCCTGGGTGACGTTTTCCCCACTTCATTCGCTTTCAACGGGACAAGCATTTCCGCAGAGTTTAACACAAGGGGAGAGGGTTAAACCAGAAAAGGTGTGGGGATTAAAGCCTTGTGGCAGCTCCATGCTGAGGACCCACAAGATGGCACTACCAGCTCCCATCACCGTGCTCTTGGTCGTCCTTTAGTCATTGTATCCAGACTTCCACTGGCTGTGCTTTTCCTATAATGACATGGAGAACATCCACTGATGGCAAATGTCTTCACACTCTACTCCAGTGAAAGTAATGTGACTACAACAGAAGACTGGGCCATTTTAAAGTGAAAGTCCTGTATGCAGATATTTCTTACGTGTAATAATAAAGGTATTTACAACAACTATGAAAAGTAAAGGCATCATTCTGAAGCATGGTCCTGTTCAGAGTGTTACATTATTGATACAAGCTCTGGTCCAGCTCATGGCAGGTCTAAAAACTGGATGGACACTCTTGAGTAGTTTAAAATACATATAAACATATTCAATTTATGAAGTAAGATTTGATCTTGTCAGTCAAATTAATTTCACATCCATAGCCCCAAAACCCAAGTTTGTCACAAAGAAAATTCCAGTTCTAAATTGAGCAAGTGCAGTTTTCAGGTAGGCTGCTTTTTTAGATAGCTTTCTCCCCAAATGTAGTTAGGTTGTAGGATTAGTCTGATGATATTCAGTATTTGTCTTTTTGACAACAAATGCCATGTGAACCAACAATCTATCGACTACCAAGTATAGTGTGTGTGATATATCTAATCCCTCTGTGCCATAGAGCTCACTGTTATCCACAAACACACCAGAGAGCCACACTGCACACACCCTGCACTTCATTTTGATTCAATTCCACATTCACTGTCCTGCAGCGTCAAATACTCAATAGAGTGCCAAATGTGGATTAATCTGTTGCTGAAAATAGTTCCCAACAAATGCACTATTTCATTCTGTTTGAATAACGATTACAAACTACAGTGACCAGCTGTAAAGGAAATTACTGAGCCTTTTGTAAAGATGGAATTACATATTGGTGATAGTGCTGGGCGGTATACCGGTTCATCCGGTATACCGGTTTTAATTTCCCGTATGATATAAATTTTCCACACACCGCCATACATAGCCGAAACAACTGCTGTCACTCTTCAACAGGCAGCAAAATATATTGTTCGCCGCTAAAGGCGCTGCGGTCGGAGCTAGTTGCCTTAACTGTATTGAGAGGGACCCCTAATCATGGTTATAACTTTATAACACAACAATTAATAACTCACAACTAACGCTCTTTAACAGGGCAAAACACCACGACACAACAGTTTGTGACAAATAAACAATTTGTAACATTAATAATTGTACATTTCTAAAACTGCATACTGGGTACAGCTCACTAGCTAGCCCGGTAGCACAACAGTCTGTAAACAGCT
Organism: Anarhichas minor; assembly: GCF_050575085.1. Classification (NCBI taxonomy): domain Eukaryota; kingdom Metazoa; phylum Chordata; class Actinopteri; order Perciformes; family Anarhichadidae; genus Anarhichas; species Anarhichas minor. Next base: position 668,702 of record NW_027466532.1, on the reverse strand, counting down.
GGGAGAGGCTCCGTCGCTACAGTAACGCTACATTAAAGAACAGAGCGATGCAGGATGAACAAAGACAGACCGGAGATGCACCGATAGTCTGTGCCCAAGAGAGGAGCTGGGTCTGCTGTTTGGAAGTGTTTTGGTTTTAAAAAATCCGTCAAAATCCGTCTTTTGCGAGTTTGTCGAGCCACTGTTGTTGCCGCTGGTGGTAACACGAGCAACTTACTCCATCACCTCAGCAGAAAACATGTGTTGGAATACCAAGAGTGTGATGACGGCCGTCGGATTCGAGGCCGTCAACCGGTAACATTAACGCGAGTGAAACAGTGAAGCCGAAGGGTCACACATCGCTTGAAGAGGCATTTGCTCGAGGCACTGCATATGACAAGAAAAGCAAGCGGTGGAGCGACATTACGAACGCAATAACGATCCAGCTATGCAAGGACATGGTCCCGCTACAGACAGTCGAGAGACAGGGGCTCAGAGCAATGATTAAAACACTGGATTCAAGGTACGTCTTAGCGGGGCGACAATACTTCAGCCAAACTGCTATCCCAACATTATAGGAACAAACGAGCACACCCTATAGTAAGCAAAGCCTTTATACATGAAGACATTAAAATGTTTTTATATTCTATGTACTTCTGACAGTAGAGTAAGCCACTATAAACCTATAGAAAAAAAATATACCGTGAAACTGCCAGAATCTTAAAAAATACCGTGATACACATTTTTGGTCATACTAATTGGTGAGGTGTTTTTAAAAAGTACATATGTATACTTTCATCAGACGCATTATTAGGTACGCCATGTTAGTTCCAGTTTGGACCCCCCTTTGCCCTCAGAACATCAAGGGGAAAATTCCTCAGATTTTGGGCCATATTGACATAATGGTATCAGTAGTTGCACTTGTTGCAGATTTGTCGGCTGCGCATCCATGACAGGGCTGGACAATATATCTTTTTAGCATAGACGATGTGATGTGTCCATGTGCAAAAGTCACATCGCAGGACGTGCAATGTCGGCAAATTAACCCAAACACACCATGCTACAAGTTTTTTGCTGCTTGATACGAAAGGAAAACTTGCACGGTTCTCGTTTTCCATGACCAATCTAGTGTTTCCTGTTTCTACCTACAGACGAGGTAGGCTACTGTATATAATGAACCGCATATATTTTTACACTTCTCAGTGGGAGGGGTTTACTCAGAATCTGAATCGCCAAGTGTGTGTGCACATACAAGGAATTTAACGCATTTTTTTTCATCTCTCTTGATGTACTTAGACAGAAATAGAAATAACAGCTAGGAATAAAGTAAAAGTAAAGACTAGACAGGACAATAGTGAAAAATATGTGTTAACTTAAACTTATATATATTAGGGGTGCAACGGATCACAAACCTCACGGTTCGGTTCGGATTACGGTTCTTGAGTCACGGTTCGGATCATTTTTCGGATCAGCAAAGAAAATGGGAGGAGTCAATTATAACTTTGCTTTCCATTTATTAATTAAAGAACTTCAAGAACACTTAAAAGAACTTTGATCTATAGTCTTACATAAAAACAAAAATATTGAAGATGTCCAATTTAAAACAAAATGAAATATATAAATAAAACATTCAAATATACTCAATTCTGTTAAGTTTAAGTGCAACATGAGGTATGTTGATATCCTCGTCCTTTGATCAATATTGAAAGGAAGAAACAGCCAGTGACAGACAAGTCGCCTCCAATGCATACCCGGTAAAATGGGCGGAGCGAGCCACATCCGGGCATTTGGACCGTGCTTGGCTCGATGCGAATTTTGAATTGGAACAGTACATTACATTACATTACAGTCATTTAGCAGACGCTTTTATCCAAAGCGACTTACAATAAGTGTATTCAACATAGGTTTTCGAGAGAACTAGTCATCAGAAGTCGTAAGTGCATCTCCTCTCCTCAAACAAGCATCTAAGAGCATAAACCAGAGCCAACGTACAGTGCAGAAACAAATGAATGCAATAAGTGCCACAAACTCATAACAAAACAATAAGTGCAATAAGCTAGTATGAATACAATAGATGCTAAGTGCTCAGGGTAGGCCTTTTTGAAGAGGTGAGTTTTCAGCCTGCGCCGAAAGATGGGCAGCGACTCTGCTGTCCTGACGTCAGTGGGGAGTTCATTCCACCACTGTGGGGCCAGGACAGAAAACAGCCGCGACCGGGTCGATCGGCCGTAGGGACCTCTGAGCGACAGGGCAACCAATCGCCCCGAGGCAGCAGAGCGAAGTGGTCGGGCGGGGGTGTAGGGCTTGACCATGGCCTGGAGATAGGAAGGAGCTGTTCCTATTCAGTGAGGTAACGTTAGCTTTGGCCTTAATGTATTCGTCATGCTCTGGTTTGTGGTGATTGTTCAGGTGGTTGAACAAGGTAGTTGTGTTGCTATGCGGCGCAGACACAACTCTAACGCACTCTGCATATGATTTGTTCTTGGTTAACATCACTTGCCCTAAATCCAAAAAACTTCCAGACAACGGATGATGATCCTTTTCGAGGGGCTAGCTCCTCACCTTCTGCTCCTGACATTAGATTTACCTTTCACACGACACCCGTGACCGTCTGCTCTCTGTTCTGTTGTCTGTCTCTCTACTCTTCTACTAATACCGGAGTCGACTGCAGACAGAACTTTTTTTGAGGCTGCCGCTGCAGGGTGCGCACATGACACCTCCCATCTCGTTCGCCCCCTGGTGGTTGGCTGACTGTTAGTTGAGGAAGCGCTTGATTTGATATGTAGCAGAGCATGCATTTTAAACGTCAATATCGCTGACGATCATGCTCATTTAATCGTGGCAGCCAAAATCGTGATCGCGATTAAAATTCGATTAATTGTGCAGCCCTACCATGTGGGTAGGTGGTGGAAGTACGGGGGGAGAGGGAGAGGGAGTAAGACATGAAATAGTGGTCAGAGAGCTGGAGGGGAGTGTCGGAGAGGTTAGCAGTAGAACAGTGTCTAGTGAAGATAAGATCCAGCTGGTTGCCGGCCAGTTCTTGGGCTGAGACTGATGACGTTTCAAAAGTTCACAAGTACAGAGAAGTATGCATATTGAGAAAAGCCCACAGTCTTCTCATTCTCATAGAGGCCTGGAACAAGCTTCACATTGAAGTGGGTGCGTGAGTGGATTTCGTAGGGTGGCTCAAGCATTTTAACCAGATTTTGAAATCCTTTTTTTCCACACCGGAGTGTCCCCCGTCGCTGACAGACGGGATGGTGTCGCTTCATAATCATATGTGTGGACATGCCGATGTATTGCCGTTGTCGTGTGTCTTTCTCTTTAAATAATGCCTACATACCGTAACAGTTTCGTCCACCACCCTTATCCGTCATTATAAGTTACAGGGAAGACAAAATGCTCCCAAACTTGCCACTTAAATGACGACGGGGGCTTCTCAAGTTCCTCCGCTCACCATGACTTCTGCCGTTAAATGCGTTTAAGCTGCTCCGTTCACGTGAACACACTACTGCTTTATATCTGTTCACTGACACTCTGCATTGATATTCGGGGACTTGTTACTTGAAAAGGAACAGCAGCAGTAGAACGTTATTACACACTGTGATGATTAAACTGAAAAAAATAAATAAAAAATACTCAATTGATCCGCGGTTCACGAGTGATCCGAACCGTGAGGGGCGATCCGAACGGATCACGGATCGATCCGTTACACCACTAATATATATATATATATATATATATATATATATATATAAATAAATAAATAAAATGCATCAATGAACAACAATAACATAAGAATTCTAACGTCTATATACAATTTAAGGGTTTTGTAAATAGTGCAAAGAAATATTGTAAAGATCTTTAAACTATGCACAGTGTTTAGGATTTATATTGACAGTGACATTTATGTACATATTAAAACAACTACATATAATCTATAAAGGCAGCAGTAAACATGTTATTGATTGGTTCGACTGATGTTAGCTGTCCACCAGAGTGACTGAATGAGGAGATATCTATAACCTAAACCTAAGTAAGGTTCAGCTGGCTGGAGGGAGATCGCCAGAGAGTTGACAGTATCTGACTTGCTGTTTAATATTGCGATATTTACTGTAAATATCAGTAACATAATACAATATAGATGTTTGTTTTTTGTTTAAAAAGTACAAACGTCAGAAGATAGCAAGTACTACTCACCCATCTTTTAATTGGTGAAGTCTCCAGTGTGATCTGGAGTGCACAGCTGATGGGTATGTGCTCTGTTTACATGATGTAACGTACCGCCGTGTCTCTCTCTGTTCGCTGCCATCGTTGTGGCTGTTTTTCAGTTATTCCTTGTTCCGCTTGACCAATTCCCACTGAAAGCGTTTTTGACGTTCGACTACTCATTCATTTAAAAAATCCTTCATACGATGACCTGTACTATCATTCAAACTCTTTCCTTCATACAGTAAACCGTACAAGCACTAGGATCACAAGACTCACGGTTCCGATCATATCACGGTTTTGAGTCAAGGATTGGCTCAGATCAGCACAAGAGGAACAAATAGAACGCTTAGAGACTAGGGGTGGGGGAAAAAATCGATACAGCATAGTATCGCGATATTTTGCGTGGCAATATTGTATCGATACACGGAAGCCAAGTATCGATCTTTTATTATATAAATAAAAAATCAAATCAATTGCTTTTTCAGTCCACTAGATGGTGCTGAGTTGTTTTCTGGTGAGGTCAGCAGAGGTGCCGGGTCAGCGTGATTGGTAGGAAGTTGGTCAAAACAAAGAGAGACATTGGAGAAAGAAATCAGAAATGCATAGTCCGCGTTTAAATCAGACGTCTGGACTTATTTTGGATTTTTTAACAAGGAAGGGAAGAAGGACATGAATATGACACATGAATATGACTCAGTCGCTGCGTTTTTTCTCCGACACAGCCGTGCCCAAGCCCTACAGACAAGTGAAGCTTAAAGTTGAGGAGTCTTTGAGTACAGCAGAAAGAGTTGCATTAACTTGCGATGTGTGGACGTCAAGCGCAGTGGATTCCTATGTGACTATAACAGCACAATATCTCAGGGGACGGGCGACTGCTGTCTCACGTTCTCCAAACTAGAGCAGTACACGTAAGTCACACCGGGGCAAACATTACAGGCCTCCTGCTAAATGCAGCACAAGAATGGGGGATTGCCGACAAAAACCTGGTGGTTGTAACCGACAACGCTTCTAACGTGGGCGTTGCCGTTCATTTAGCGGGATTCCTGCATGTGAAGTGTTTCGCTCACACACTCAATCTGGCCTCACAACGGGGTTAAATCTGCCAACAGCAGCCAGGCTCATGGGGAGAGTGCAGCGCATGACTGGCTCTCTGCCCTCGACGTCCACGCATCGCAAGTTACACTGAATTATATAACTCTTATATCCTACTTATATAAGTTATAGACACATTTGCATTCAGTTAAGTTGGACTATGTAGTAATACAAACAGTTGAGTTTGTCAGGTGCATGCAACATTTATGACATTGTTGGTCATTCTGTCTGCTTGACAATCCTATTGTGCTGCAATAAAAATGATTGAAGTGAGATGAACAGACTGAAAACTATCTTATTAAATAAAACATGTTGACACAGTTTTCCTTTGGGGACATAATTTGAAGTTGAAAAAAGTAATAAATCGCAATATATGTTATCGCAATACTCAGCGTATCGTGATAATATCGTATCGTGACCTAAGTATCGTGATAATATCGTATCGTGATAATATCGTATCGTGACCTAAGTATCGTGATAATATCGTATCGTGATAATATCGTATCGCGACCTAAGTATCGTGATAATATCGTATCGCGGGACCTCTGGTGATTCCCACCCCTATTAGAGACGATGATATCTTTTTGCTGCTGTTACTAATTGCCTATCATCGATGATCTGTACTGGTATGCATACTGATTTTTTTATTGTTTCTTTTGTTATAGCAGTATACAAGTCACCAGACTATTTTATTTCACCACTGTCCCAAAAATAATTTCAACTGCTCAGTCTGTGTAAACTATAAAAAAATCGAAACGTTTATCTATATTGTTTATTTATATAAAAACATAATTCAAATGATTAGGTACTAAATGTATTTTTATTGATAAAAAAATTTGTAGTTTTAATGATGTATTATAAGCTGCTTAGAGCTAGTGTTAGGAAGTTAAACGGCTCATAATTCTTCTCTAATATTTTATATTGCTGTGAAAACATCTCCTTTAATAAACAACAGCTTTTGCCCAAAATTTTATTTTGCAAGATTACATTTGAACGTAATATAAATAATTTGCTCAATACTTATTTATGCTGAGTAGAGCATGAACGCATCATAATGTAACTGGATGGAGCTGAATAGAACCTCCGTACCTTAGTGGTTAGCATCGGTGCTGCCAATGTTACTAGCTGTTCACAAACATGAGCAGGGATTAGTGACTAGAAAGCATTAATGCTGATCTCCGGATCGCATATTTTTACTGGAAACGCTATGATGGTTTCATCTTTGGTTCACATGCATGTGAACCGCGATGGAGGATCCATGCAGATCACGGTTCAACTCCGGTTCGTTACACCACAAAGTAGTACTAGTTATTCATTTCAAACAGCCTCCTTCATACAGCGAAAACATTTTCTCTCCATCTCTCTAGCACTTTAGCTTTCTTTGTGAGCGTTGAGGTTAGAGAAGGCTAAGCTAAACTATTAGCAGCATTTATTCCCCATCTCTGAAAAGTTTCGCTGATATTGTAGTTTGCCTCAAATCACAGGTTGTCATCTCAAAAGTATGCGACAAAATTTGAAGTTGGAGCCATACTCCCAACAACACAGCAAGAGGACATTTTCCAAGTGTAACTGTAGCCCACTACTCTGAGGTGATTCCAGTCTGTCTTTAGTTTTGCCTCTAACACTTTTTGATGTAATTGTGACATGGAGACGAAAAGGGTCTGTAAATGGAAAGGAAAGCTTGTACACATTTCTGTTGTTGTGCGTACACAGTTTTAGTTGTGAATCTACACCGTTTCATGATATAATTTACATTTTCATCACTTTATTTTAATACATTCAAAAGTAATCATGCTTTTTTCAAGATGTTGTAGTAACATACAGCCGTCTGTCACAAGATTGCAATAGCTCCATTTGAAGTACCTTTCTTTACCATTATAACCATGTCGGGACAAACTTTAGAGGGCTTTTCATTCAAAACAAATGTATTAACATCATGTTGTGCAAAAATGTAACAGGGCAAACATCAGAATAGAAAGAGGCTTCATATTCAAATCCAAACAAATATACCTGAGTGAATAGAATATAAAAGACTGCCTCAAATGAACCTCTCGCTCTGCGGCACATCGATTTCTGTTCAAAAGCTTGTTCTGAACCGGTTGTTTAGGACTACCCAATGTAACAAAAACAGATTCAAGACATTTCATTAATATACTGTCGAAGGAAATGAGAAGCTATGTGTCCATCCAAGAGACAAAATTCAATGTCATATTAACTTCCACTTCTGGAAGTTGATATGACAAATGCGCGATGGAATCAATTTTATAGAATAAATGATGATGTAGCAGTCAGTTGTTCAGTCTGAGTACATTGCTCAGTCAGTCAAGTGCACTGCTGCACCCGAAGGGAGACCCTCTGGGCATCCTCTCTGGCACCATCTTGCTTTGGAAAGCAAGAAATATGGTCTGTTTTTTTTTTCTTGATGTTGGGACCTTGTGCTCGGACCATTTATTTGCCTCAACCCAGCTGATGCAAACGCACATAATTCACATTCCATTTGTTGCACATTTCTAAAGTGGCTTAAAATTCACTTGATTGTGGTCAAATAATCGTGATCAGGCGATCGTGTCATAATTGAACAGGCCTTGTTAATAATCTAAAAATGTGATTTATTAAGCCTGGGCGATAAAACGATAGCGATATGTACTGCAATAGTTAATCAATAGTAATAAGTCAAATTGTTCAATAGTTTCACTTTCACTTGGAGCTGTAGTTTAGTTTAACCATATGCGTTTGTTCCACTAACGGGGCAGTACGTCCATGTAGGGTTACATGCTTTGTTTGACTAAAGTGTCAGAAACAAGAACATGAATGGGAGCTGCCCCCTGCTCTCCTCTGCTCATCATTTTCTGTTGTTGTTTTTGTCAAAGCAAAAAAAAAAAAAATCTCAAAACGCAATACAAGGCTCCAGACTAACTTTTTTGTGGACTTGTAGAGTCAAATGTGTGTATTATGTTTTGCTCTTTTTATAGTTCTTTAAAGTCAGCTCATACAGCATGCCTCTTACTACGCCAGTATTGACACTTTTTTTTGTTTTGCAGGTCTGTAACGATATCACGCTGCCTCTGTGATTCAGCTGCTGTGACTGTGGCATTCAGGGCTGCTGAATACTAAAATAGACTGTGGGCCAACACAAGAGCTCTTCTCAGGAAACACACAGACCCAGTCAGAGCTTCCACAACTCCTCATCACCGCAGCCCTTTTGGGGTTGCTATGGCAGCTGCTGTCACAGAAACCAAGTGCTGGACACAGGCTTGCCCCAGTGAGGCAGGACAGACCACTAGTCATTGCCACAAGAGACCATCAAACGGTCAACAAACAGCTCTTAGCATTAATTCTAGCACTCTAAGTTAACAAAACGACAAGAGGTCTGTAGGCTGATGGTCAGCTCTCTGGAGGATCCTCATGAGTCTTGCCTGTGTCTGCTCCGGCTCTTGGCCAGAGTCCCTGTGCAGCAGCAGAGCCAGTACTGTTCCTTCTGTTAGACCATGTTTCACCAGCAGGACCATCTGAAGAGCCAGCTGCAGGAAAGCCACCCAGCCAGCAGGCAGCTCTTCCACTGCCAGGAGTGTGGAAAGCAGTACAACACCCAGCTGGGTTATAGACGCCACCTGGTGGCAGCCCACAGCGCTGCATCAGGCCTGCCCTGTCCAGAGGGGTCGCCATCCCTGCTGGAGCACCTGGGCAGCCATATTGACAGGCCTCCACCATCAGAGGGCAACTCGAACGCTACTGTGCCTGTGAGAGAGAGAAAGTACTCGTGTGAGCGATGCGACCGCCGATTTTACACCCGTAAGGATGTGCGACGTCACGCTGTGGTGCACACTGGGCGCCGTGATTTCTTGTGCCCGCGCTGTGCACAACGCTTTGGCCGCAGAGACCACCTGACTCGCCATTTGAAGAAGAGTCATGCCCAGGAGTCAGGGTTGATGCCACCCTGCACACCCAGCAGCACTCCTGTGGCTACACCGACCCCTGCCACCCAGTGCCCAGTGAAGGAGGAGCCTAGCCCTGTGGCGTCTGATATCCGCTCCAAAGAGCCCATGGAGACTTTCTCCAGGGACATGTACAACTCCTACCCCATGGCCAATCCTGTCCCTGGAATGGGCCACCCTCATGGCCTCATGCAGGGCTCCTTGTCCTCGAGTATGGGTGTGGCTCGCCACATGCCCCCTCAATCTTCTCACCCCCACCACCATCACCTTCAGCCCCCGGTGGCTCCGCAGCAGCAGCCCTACGGCAACATGGCCAGGTACCAGCACGGATCTACCTCATACCCTCGCGCAGACGTGGACAGTTTCCTGCTGGACCTGCAGAGTGCACCCCCACCTCACCTGAGTGCAGTCAACTCCTCTACCTCTACTTCTGCCTCCCCTCAGAGGGAGGTGCTGGGTGAAGGCGTGGGTGCTGGCGGTGAACCCCACCTATTGTCCAGGAGCCCCGCTATCTCCTCAACCGAGCTGTCCTGCACCACTAACATGGACCTGGGGCCTCTGCTGGGCTTCCTTCCTTTTAGCCTGCCTCCCTACAGCCCTCACATGGGGATGGGGGGGTTAGTGATGAGCTATCCACCCACCACCACCACTTCCCCTCCATCATCTTCCTCTGGGCTGTCCTCCCAGGCACCAGGGCCTTTCACCTTCTTCCAACCTCCACAGGCTCATGTACCACAAGGCCCCGGAGCCCATAACCACAGCCAGCTACCTCAGGCATACAGCAGTCCTGCTATGAGCACTTCCAGCTCCCTACCTCACTACTACCAGGCCTTTCAGCAGTAAGCAGCTCTGTCCCTACAAACGTTGCCTTCACACGCGCTCATGCCTTTTTACGAAAAGGGTAAAACATGAGAACGGCATCTTTATTGTAAAACAAGTGTGTGACTTTAGCCTGTCAGTGCTAATTATGCTAATCTTAGTTTTTTTTTGTTGAACACAACAAATCACCTCATCAGTATTACCTCATTATTTAAAAGGAAGCTTGAACATTTGAGGAAAGGTGGTCTCACTTCAACCAAAGTAGAGAAGTACTTCTTTTTGTCAGACCTGTTACCAACAGTGGATGCACTTAACACACTCGTCACAGGTGCTGCACCGTACTGAGAGTTATCCAGTTTTAGGTTGTCATCGAAGATGCTACTGTTTTAAGGAAAGTCACCTTCCTTATGGATGCTGACTTGAGATGTTCTCATTTTAGAATATTGGATCATGAGCAGCCTTACAGAGTTGATGAGAAAAGTTGATGTAAGATGTTTCATTTAGTGAGTTTGTGCAAAAAACAATAGAGAATGCAAACGGCACTGTCCGTATTTCATATCTGGTTAACTCACTAAAATATGCAGTAAAGAGCTTACCATCCAGCATCACACCCACTGATGTGTCCAAGTATATCAGCAGACGGGAAATGACCGTTGATGAAATAACCAAATGTTATCATCAACCATTGTTTCAAGTAATGGAAATCTAACCTTTGTCTGTCAGAATGTGGCCTATTTTGAAGTGTCTGTAAGTGCAGCTAATAGCAGTTACAGTAAACAATAACTGTAAAGCTTGACTGCACTTACTATTATTAGAAAAACTAGTAAATCGAAAGTGTAACACAATGTTACTGAAAGTGAACTGCAACAGCATTTGAGTGTGGGTAAACCTTTTAACAAAAGAAAACGATTCCAATGTTGTGTTGAGTGAACAGTTAACATAGTAGTTACTGTTCAGACGGAGAAGTGTGGCTTAGAACCTGTTCTTTATAATGTTATTACTGTATCTAATATACTGCAGTTTTTGTGACACTTCATGGATCACCTGCTAACTGCAAGTGGCAACCAATGGGGCTGCTCGATATATTTCAGCATCGACATTGCCATGTTTGCAACACGTCATGCTACAACTTTTTTGCTGCTTGATACAAAAGGAAACGTCCCACAGTTCTCATTTTCCATGACTAATCCAGTGTTTCCCATTAATTAGTAGGCCCGCCACAGTTTCATAATCAACTGCATATATTTTTACACTTCTGTACTAGGGATTGTTACGATTTTGATTCTAAATCAAATATCTATCGAAATGAGCTTTCAATTTTGACTTTTCAAAGTGAAAAGCAGGATTGGCGATTGGCCCAGTATTTTTTTTACCTCCATCCCCGCCTACTTGGCGCGTCCAAAGAAACAACAACCAGTAAGACACTTGATAGATGGCACAGAGTAGCCCACCAGTTGCCTACCCTGCAGCTACACTTTTTGAGACACCAAGGCTACTCATCGAGTCACAGATGACAGAGAAGCAACAGAAGTGTAAAATCCTGCTTCCCTGAAGTCACGTGTTGCATTTTTGCCAACATGTAAAGAATAAATGTGTTTGTGGGTTGTAGAGGATTTATGGACTGCAGCAACCAGTCTGGCTGCCCAAACTCCCCTGTCAAAAAAGTCAAATCAAACCGTGGACTTGGAGAATTGCCTTGCACCCCTATTCTTGCAAATTTGGGTCCGCTTTTGCCTGGGGGAGTTAACTCAGTGGGTCAGAGATGGCCGTTGGGTGTGCGAGGATCCTCCTCCATGGCGGTGTTGAATGGCCCCGGGTGGAGGCGACTGGCGGCTCCAGTTGTGAGCTATTTAGCACCGTGGACTTGGTGCTGGCTGGGCCCTCTCCTCAGCATGAGGGGTCTACGGTGATGTCGGCATCACACCTGACCGGTCTTGAAACATGAAGCCCGCCTCATTAATATACATTACAGGTGTGACTTTTGTGTTGTGTCATCACCATTCATATCTCAACATCCTATGTGTTTTGTAATTAAATTGTTTAGGCTACTAGAGCACAAAATTGTTTACAAGAGCACAACATTGTTTATCTAGCCTCTTAAAATGCACCAAACTGATGCATTCATCTTTAAAATGTATAAATTGAGAGTGAATATTCCTGTGTATTTACACATCACAGTATATATCGCTGAAAAATGAAAATATTCCTTCAGACTTTTGCTTTCAGTCACAACTAGTCTATTTCCTCCGGCGATGCTGTAGCATCCTCGGTGTGTTTCGGCCCCAGAGAGCAGTGCAGCAACTGTTTGTCCTCTAATCCATTCAATCCGCCGTGTTAAAAGGTCAAACCGTGAACTCTGAAATGTACATTTGCTGACACTGCAAACCAGGTCACTGATCTTAGAATGGCTGCCTGTCCCACAAAATGCATAAAAACACTCGTTTGAGACTGTGGGGAAAAGAAAATATAAAATGTTTGTCACGTTCTAGTTCACCTGTTTGCTCACATAGTAAGAAACAAAAGCGCTTTGCAATATGCTGATCAAGCTGTTTTTGAGAAGAGGTCATCAAGCCCTTTTTCACATATTTTCCATAATGGAAGGTGGCAACCCTAGCTACACAATGTGACTTGAGAACAGCATTGTGATGAGGCAAAAAGAAGTCTCAAAGCTCTCGCTGTTTCCGGTTTTGTTCTTTACAAACTGGACCACTGGGTCTGAGCAGGTTGTAACTGTGACGTGCTTGCTGTGAATTTCTGACTTTATTCCTAAATAGAATGCAGCATAGATTCCACAAGGGCCTTCAAGAGCACTTGTTCCTATTTCCTAGCTTTTACTATGTATTGACACTAATTTCTCCACAAGGTTGTGGATCTCAAGAGTATCTGATATAATTAGGACTAAAAGGTGACCCCCCCCCCCCCCCCCCCCCATCCCAGCTCAGCCTCCTCCTCAGGAAAGCCAGACAAGGGAAGCAGTTGAGGGAGTGTTGGTCTGTTGAGATCAAGGTTCCTTTACTGGAGTCACAGTGCAGCATGGCAAGAATAATTCATCTAAACCAGCAGCCTTCCGACAATGGATGATCAGCTCAAGAAATTGGTCAAGTGTAGTGGAGATGGAGAAGTTCTCCAGCTGGAAGTTGTGAGTGATGGATGTGATATTGGAAAGAAGATCTTTGAGAGAGATTCAGATGATTCTCATTTCTGCCTTAATTCCAAGAACTGTATGTTGAAGGACTTCTTTCATTTTAACCATCCAAGTGTTGCACCAATGTCTTAAAATACTACTGTTGTGCCTCTCTAAGAGTGTCTAATGTCCTGACTGGGTTTAAGCACTTAATAACATTTCTAAAAAAAGATGAATTTGATCTGTACCTCAAACACACAGAACTGTGGGTTTTTGTTTTCATTTGTATTTGCTTCTAGTTATTGTGGCTCTTACCTGTGCCATTCGATTCAAACTATAAAGGTAGATTTTATGAATCTAAACTCTTAATCTAGCGACAGACATTGACACTATAATTTGGTCAAATTTTCTACCTCTACCGTGTCATATATCCTTTTGCAAAAATCCTTAGTAATAGTTTTAACCTGTAACAGTTAGGCAGATTTGACTACTGCTGAAGATGGCTGAAGGACATGGTACACAAGTCCTAGTGGTGTATTCCAGAGTCAAACATTGTTCTCTATACTTGCCTTTAATGATATTTCTACTTACTTACTACCTCAGAGAAGAGACAGGTGACTGTCCATCTAACTGCAGAGAAAATGTCTGTGTAGAGTTTTATTTTTGTCAGAACAAGCACATGTACTTTGTAGCTCCATAGTTTTTTACTGAGGTTAGCTCACAGCAGAATGATGTCTAGTGCAACAAGTACCACATTGCCTGGCAGGTCACACTGCATCAGTCCTGTTTTCAGTGTCTCTGCCTCTTCAGTCTGGAATGTTTACTCTGTTTATGAATCTGGGCCTCAGTCTAAAGGAATTCCACAGTTGCATGTTGGAATGTACAGACAACACTTTGGCACTGTGTTTGTTCACTCGGAGCTTGAGGGATGAGTCATCGTTTCATTAAGTCATTAAGTTGCAAAAGAAAATAGTTTGACTGTCCTGCCTGTAAAATGCTGTTTTACCGCTGCGGCCTGGTAGTAACGTTATGTGTGTGCCACGTTAGGCTCTTTGTCGAACATGACATGCACACACACATAATGCCGACTATGTTGTGTGTGTGTGTGCATGTGCATGTGCATGGCAACGCACCCAGCAGTTTGAACTGGGAGATGTGTGAATAAAACTCACCGACATTCACCGTCTTCTTTCAGGTTATGCAGATTTCTCATGAACAGTCCCATGGGGTCTTGTAAATAGAATTCGTCAGTGTTGCCTGTCATCAGACTTACTCTCCTCATGCCCGCGTCTCACTGCCTCTCTGATCTCTAACAACTCTATTTGTTGTTGGCACACACTTTTAGACAGTCTCACCTTAGAGGCGTTGATGGTGTTACATTCCGTTGTTCACATGAAAGTGACAGAAGTCGTTTAAAAAAGAGAGCTTGGGAGAGACAGCTGACCAATCACTGCATGAAGTGGCCGTGATTGTTGGATTGTATATTTTAGAACATAGCAAATATTGACGGACTCCCTCATTCCCTGCTTCAGCTCTGAAGTAGAATGGGGTGTTCAGATGCACTTAGAGGATCCAACAAGCATTTATTGTGAAGCATACCGAAGTCCTTGAAATGACCCAGGTTTACATTTCACTGAAAAGGACCTCTTGTGGCTTGAGCAAGTCAGTCCATTTACCATGGTTTAAATGAGCGTTTGACTCCAGAACCTTGAGTCATTAACATGTTACATTATGTGGTACATGTCTGCTGTCGCTGCATTGCTTAGGACATATTAAGATGTGGCAGCTTGTCTGCAAAACAACACTTGACACGTTTAAGCATTCCAGACTGAACGTAGAGAAGCGGTGGAGAGCTGAGGATGCCAGGATTCATTTCACTAAATGATCATCCAGTACTGTTGTGTTGCTTGCATTTAGGTCGGCTCTGAGAACCACTACAATGCAGGTTTCGACACCTTTAACTTAGATATATTTTGCATTAGGTGTTTGTATTATCACTTAATAGATTTTAGAAGACAGTGAAAAGAAGTCATTTTCTGATTGTCTGAACATAAAGTAATAGAAAATAAATTAATCTTTTGATTTCTACTGTGTCCCTGTGTTTTACTTCAAGTGTTGAAGGTGGTTTATAATATCCCTAACCCATAGAAGCAGTGAAAAATGAAGAGGAAACCTGTAAATCCAGACACATTCAACCTCCCATCAGCACATATTGTATATCCTCCTGATGTCGGCTTGGACCAGTTTGTGAATATCTTATTGATGTCTTTTCATGTCATGAAAATTGAGGGGAAAAATTGAAGACAAATCTTGAAATATGATAGATCTTGTTAAAGCCATAAATTCAATATAGTTTTAGTCTTATTCAGCTTGCGGGTGAAATTAGGCTTATTATGAGGAATGTGTTGTGTTTCATGTTTTGTATTTTCGTTGATTTTTCAATTTGTTTTTATTGTGATTTATATCATCATCTTCCACTTATGATGACATCCCTTCTGGGAAAGCACCTGGCCCAGACGGCTTCCCCCCAGAAATATATAAGCATTCAAAGACATTTTTACTCCACTCTTAAGTAAAATGTACGAATATTCCTTCCTGAATCAAAAGCTACCTGAACCAACACAGCCTTAATACCAAAGCCAGGTAAAAACCCAGAGGAACCTTCCTCGTATAGACCAATTAGTTTGCAATGTGTGGAAAACTAAATATTGGCCAAGCTCTTAGCTAAAAGACTCGACCCCATCCACCATCATCGGGCCTGATCAAACAGGATTTGTGCAAGGACGCCTCACTAATGTGAGGCGTCTATCAATATGTCATCCAATATGTCAAAAACAAACCTCTATGCCAGGGGTATTCAATTAAATTTCCAAAAGGTCCAGATTGAGAAAATCTCCTCGTGCAAAGGTCCGGAACATTACAATAATTTCTAACTTGCGCTATTTAGTGCCATATATATTGTATATATTCAAGAAGTCTAATAGTAGTAACGTCAAATCAAATAAAGTACACATCAATTATATTTTAAAAATTATTATTCTCAGTTTTCAAATTTAACTGGATGGATTATAAACAATACATAGAAATACATAAATAAATGTTCATAAATAAGTAAATCATCAGAGATGTCCGATGGCTCATATCTGTCAACTTGCCGTCAGAGCCACTGTTTCATGGAGTTATGTCACAACAAAGAAATGTCCCATGATTCATTGTAATGAGGATGAAACAACATCTACTCATGGACTGTTACAGAGCTCAAGAGGTCTGGTCCTTCAATGCCTCGGCCTAGTTTTCCATGTGAAATATAAATCTGTTATGTTTGATGAGAAGATGCCTGTGAAACAATGAGAACTTTTCCAACTCATTGTCAGCATTACATGTTTTAAACTGGAAAACTAGATGTGTAATTGTAATAAGTCAGACTGTTATAGACAGCCACATGGTAATAAAACACAGTCACTGACCTCAGAAGGAGGACAACTCTGGATAAAAACCAGACCCTCCCATGGCATTTAATAAACTTTTCATCCAGGCACACATCACTTTCTTGCATCTGTATCTGTCTTTGTGTATTATGTGTCTGTCTATTTATAAATTGGGTATGTATTTATAAAACTGTTATAAATTAAATAAAGTTTTTTCCCAAAAAAAGAAAAGGAGGAATTTTGGCGCAATAGATGGTGCATTTTGTGTCTCATTACTGAACTTGTGAGTGTTTATGAAAGTAAACAAAAGAAAGTAAAGTTGACCGGAATGAGGAAGGGGTGGGGGCACCAATCTGAACAGCAAACTATTCATCTTGGGAAGCACCCAACTGGCAGAAAGAGAAGTGATGTTAATACATGTATTCTAGAGTATGGAGGCAAAGAAAAAGGAAGACAATGCCTGTTTGACTTCTTGAGAGTCACTGGTCTAGTAAAAAAGATCAAGACCGAAGATGGCACAGTAATGGATTGTTCCAGAAGGGGTCAGCAATGCTACATCGGCTTGAGGGATGCCGGCTGTCGTAAAACAGCAAAGAGGCGTTGCCAGATTGGGCTGTTTCCGGTCAACCGATTACCTTGACGTCATTCTCATTCTCATTAATTTATGTATTTAGTTGTCTGACTGCACTCATTTTGGGTTGCATTTTGTCTTTGGTAAATTGATGCAGATATTTTTATGATGGGTTTTACAGTTTCACACGGATTTCTGGCAAGGTTATGATTTGTGCTGTTTTTTTATTGAATAGGGCGGATTTTAAATTGTGATTGGGGGGGAAACTGACAATCGGATCTGGCAACATTGGTGAGCAGTCTGCCTAGAGCGCAACATCTCAAGGAAACGTGCTGGAACGACGTGCAGGTTGGGAAACAACGAGTTTGGAATAGATTTACTGTCGTCTCCGTCGTCATTTGCGCTGTTAGAACACCGTCAGTGCTGCAGAACAGCTTGTTATCAAGCCTGCGCTTGCTAAAAACATTTAGCGACGCCCCCTTAACCTAGCATAGGTAGCAGAAGCTAATAGCTTAACTGGCATTCAGTCGCGCAGTAACGTTATCAGCTAGTTAGCTTCTAGAGATTCAAAAAGCCGAGGGGCCAGGATGCAAGAGGATTATTTGTGAGGAACGACCCCATCCACGGTAAGTCACAACCCAAACAGCTGCCTGTCTGTTTGGCGGGTTTCTGAAGTAATGTCACACTAGCTAACGTTAGCTGCTATTCGAAATGGACTTCAGTGGTAGGCTAAGTTAGTTAGCTTGTAATTCAACAAGGACCCGTTCCCACTTAAATGCGTTGCAATGCCTGTCAGGGGCAGTAACGTTGCTACCTGATAACGTTAACACAAAAACAAGGACTGGCGGTTATTTGACTGGTATATGATACGTCAGCTAACTACATTAGATATGGGACGTTAGACAACTAGATGACATGGACCTTAATAAAGGCTAGCTTGCTATTTACTGCTTGCGTCAACTTAATCGATTTCAGCTGAATGTGTCAGTCTCGCTGTTCCACTTGGGTTTGTGCTGGTGTTCCATTTAGTACGTTCACGTTAGCCGGTTTTAAACGAGTGAAAGAAGACACCCAGACCATGACTGCAGAGTTACCTTCACACTGTGTGAAAGGACACAGCTGAACAATGGCCTGCTCGGCCTCACCACACAGGTGGACACACGCACACGTTCTAGAAGCGTTACAATCACGTTCAGTCTAATGGAAGGGCGGTACAGGTAACGGGTAGTTAATAACGTTACTGCGTTAGAGAAGATTCGTCAAGAAGGTTCTGTTTTTACTGGTCATTTGTGAGGCCGCAGTTAGTGTTCGACTGCACTGTAAGTTATCCTGTTGTGTACATTCAGTAAGTCCAGTATGTGTGTCAATGCGTTCATTACTACAGAATGAGCAGTTAATGCAGATTCCAGAGGAGGAAGCTAACGTAAACAGACATACAAAAAACATTTAATTTTTAAATCGTTACCCAAAACAATCTATTTAATTATAGCAGGTAAAGATGGCAGTATTTTACATTTTTTATTTCAACGTGAAGCTCCCCCGAAGAGACTAAAAACAACCCTGAATTTGCCCTTGGTATACATAGAGAGAGAGAATGGGCCAGCATGAAGAAGACATTGAAACTGAAATGAACTTACTGGCTAAGCCATTAAAACACAGATTAATTCCTCGGCTACACCCAGCCAGTGTTCTGAAAGGTGGAGATGGACTGGCTAGCCCAGGGGTGTTAAACTCTTCTTCACTCAGCATCACGGTTTCCCTCAAAGGGCCGGTTGTAAATATAAGACGGTGTTAATGTAACTGCTCCTAACATATTGGTAAATAACTGTCAAGTATAAAAATATTGTACATGCATATAGATGTAAAAATATATTTCAGCACATTTCTGTTATTACAACTTAAATCCTTTTAATTTAGGGTTAATAAACTCACATTACTCTATCAAAGATCAAACTATTAAAGAAAATATCAAAGACAAATATCAAACACAAGTTATTATAATAACTTTGTTCAATGCGTAAAAACCTTTCAAGGGAGCGTTTGCACAATCCCACATGAAGTATTTCATGTGTTTTAAAGCCACGTTTAAAGTAGTCTTCAATGTACTCACAATACATTTCCATGTCAAGTGTACAGTAACCAGCCAAAGAGCTGCTTCTATGACTGTTGTGTTGAAGTATCTCATTTTGCATAAAGCATTTCGACTGTGGGAATTTTTTATTATCAAGTCTAACTTTTAAATGTATATATATTTTTTTGCTGGCGGTTTTGTGGGCCACATAAAATGACGTGGCGGGCTGGATTCGGCCCGCGGGCCTTGAGTTTGACACCCCTGGGTTAGCCCCAATGCTGATGTGTAATGTTGTTGGGCTTCTTGAGATTGAGTGATCAGGACTTAAGAGCAATGTAAATGAAGGGACTGGGCTGTAGTTTGGACAACAGTCAGCAGTTGTCAGTCCAGTCTACAGTGAGTAGTTGAAGGTATTTAGCATAGATGGCAGGGGCGACTGTGGCTAAGTGGAGAGCAGGGTTGTCCTGCTCGGTTCGCTCCCTGGCTCTGCTAGTCGCATGTCGATGTGTCCTTGAGCACTTAACCCCCATAAATTGCTCCCGTAGCTATGCCTGCTGTGTATGAATGTGATAGAATCTGAATTGTAAAATATATAAAAGCGTCTGCTAAATGACTGTAATGTAATGTAATAGATATCACATTTGCCCTGCTGTCAATCTTTGTCTAATTGTCTTTCACTATAAGAGGATTTCAGATTTCAGTCACACTTGCCAGACATGCTTATATGGGTGTTTTGATGTTTTATCCCCTGTCCAGTGCCATGTCTTTGGTTTTCCCACGAGCCAACACCAACGCAGTCCACGGCAAAAAGGATAAGAGACTGATGGCGGAAGTGAATGCATCGCCGCTCAAGCATTTTGTCACCGCAAAGAAGAAGATCAACGGGATCTTTGAACAGTTGGGGGCGTACATCAAGGAGAGTGCTTCCTTTCTAGATGGTACCCTCCTTACTGCATTTGCTCTCTAACCCTTTTCACACATAACGCACTATTGCCATATGCATTATGATAATCTGAATACAATCTGACATGTTCGTCTCATATCTGAATAAGCACCCGGGTAAAAGTCAATCAATCAATGATTTATTATTAATGACCTTACGACCGAGGTTGGTGGAATTTCCTTTCAGTACAACATAGTGGGTTAGCTCAATACAGCAGTGTCGGTTACATCAAAAACAGACGTCAACATCAATACATTGAAAGAGCCAATGTTAAGGTGTTGAGGAGGTCTAACTTCTCACATCAAATCAGTCTAAAAAAAATCTTTTTTTCTCTTTGTGGTACGACTGGAGCAAAAGACATAAAAAACCCTAGTACAACCATAGTGATAATCAGACCAGCACACGGTGTCTGTACTTTTAATGTTCATGTATTTAAACTGTAGAATAGATAGATATAAATAATAGGTTTTTATTGACGTTACTAGCTCAGCCTTGCTCTCAGTCAAACACAGGAAGCAGAAGAGCAAAAGAGCTCTTCTGCTTCCTGTGCAGAAGATACTAGACAGTATCTCAGTAACATCAGATGAAAATCTTGTTTTAACTCACCTTGTTGCATTCATGTCGAACTTTACTCAGGGGTGTGTCATAACACCATGACATCACTGTTGCGGGGCTCGAAATACCATGTGCATATGCTCGGTAGTACATGTAAAATTATGCTTTCAAGGTGAGAATCGAGCAATTGACACTTTTCACACACTCACGCCACACATCCATTTCCTCAAGATTTTCCTCAACAAGTTCATAACGTTGTGTATTTACACTATTGTCCTCTATTTAGAGGACACTGACAGACCAAGGTCAGACAAGACCGCGCAACAGCAGCACCTTAAAACTATGCGGTCAGGCCAGCCGCCGCTTGAATTTTGATGCGCGTCTATTCTTGGAATAATTACAGCAATCATTTATTACACGTATGTTGAATATGGGATGTTATTAAAGCAGTCCTAAAATGATGGAATTGGTTTCCATAATAGGTTTATTGTTACCTTGAAACTCAATGGGTTTCTGCTCAAACTGTTCCAATGGCCATATACAATTTGACGTAGTTATACTTTACATTACTGTACAGGGAAATTTAGCTCAAGTTATTCTATAACACTTTGAAAATGTCCTAATTTTTAAACTCATAAATAAACTGGATAAATGTTTTCCTTTTAGATACTTACAAAAATGATGAGCTGGATCCAGTCACCACAGAGGAGCAGGTCCAGGAGGTCCGGGGTTACCTCGCCAAGGTGGCAGGGATTGGAGAAGTGCTGGCGCGCAGGCATATGAAGGTGGTCTTCTTTGGGAGGTTTGTAAATCTGCTTCTTAGCCTCTCTGTCACATTTTAGAACTTCCTTTATCTATATTGAATAAAAATGACTTGGTTTTATTGCAGCTACTTTTTGTTTTACAATTTTTAATTCAATAAAGGTCACATATTATGCAAAATGCATGTGTGCCTGCGTTTTCTACAGACCCTCAAAGTGTCAAAAAAGACAATCTTTCCACTTTTTCTTCTGCTACTTCCATCAGAAAACCTGTGTAAAAACAAGCAGATCAGGGTCCAGGTGGATCAGTAAAACCACCTCCAGCTAGGTGACCCTGCCTACAGACAGTAGAGAAGAATTAAGTGTTTTTGGAAACATGACATTTACAGTATGTCTTTACATCTACGAGAACATCTTTATGTTCTAGTAGAAACCACAAGTACATTTATGAACCTGAAAATAAGCATACAATGTGACATTTAAACAGATTTTTAATCCAATTCTGTGTAGCTGTAGAAAATCTCTAAATGTTAAATTTGACCTGAAACTAGAGTATTAAAAAGCAACTTAAAGTAAAACTGTGGAAAGGGTGCAGGTATTGCTGACAGATATGCTGTTTGTTCTGTAGGACCAGCAATGGGAAGAGCTCAGTTATCAATGCCATGCTGTGTGACAAGGTGCTGCCATCTGGAATAGGACACACTACCAACTGCTTCCTGAGGGTGGAGGGCACAGATGGCAATGAGGCCTTCCTCCTCACTGAAGGCTCTGAGGAGAGGAAGAGCATTAAGGTTAGCAGAGCTGGATCCGAACTGATCACGGATTGATCCGTGATCAGTTTGGATCACCCCTCGCGGTTCGGCACATTTGTGAACACGCTTGTTTTTTTGTTTACTGATTAATCATCATAGTGTGTGAATCCTGATTTTCTAAGTCACAAGACGCCTCTTAATTTCCACACATGGTCTGCTAAAGGCATCACTCATCTGAAACATCTTCAATAACAACACCATGGTTTCATTCCCTCACTTGGTTCAGAAGTACGGCATCAGGAGCAATCAATTTTTGGAATATCTGCAACTCAAATCATCCGTTCAATCCAAACTTAACACTAAGGCCACTAACCTAGAACTACCCCCCTCAACCTCAGAATTAACTAGAAAATTCCTAAAGAAATTTTGACAGTGTGG
The DNA here is from genome assembly GCF_050575085.1 of Anarhichas minor. Lineage (NCBI taxonomy): Eukaryota > Metazoa > Chordata > Actinopteri > Perciformes > Anarhichadidae > Anarhichas > Anarhichas minor. Next base: position 646,022 of record NW_027466532.1, on the reverse strand, counting down.
CTTCTACTGCCCGAAGAAATCGCAATATATATACACGCCAATGTTACCGGTAGTGTCATTCAGGTTGAATTGAGATAGCGCTACTCTCTTTTCTGCATTTTAGATTCATACTCTTGGATTGAATCTTGTATTTGTCGGGCTTTTATTTTGAAAGGGTGGGACTGGGTGGGTGAGAGAGGAGGAGAGGAGACAGAATCATAATGTTTGACACTAAAATGAGAGGCTTCATCACAAGCATTCCAGTTAGAATTCATTCTGTGGGGCTTTTAATTTGAAATGGGGTGAGGGGTGTGAGAGGGGAAAATCCTCTAAAAATATCTAAGACCTGAATGACTGTATGATAGAGAGAGACACAGAGAGAGAGTGAGAGACAGACAGTTAGATGGACTGAGTGAGTGGGAGAGAGAGACAGACAGACAGTCTGAGAGAGAGTCTCTCTCTCTCTCTCTCTGGCAATCGTTCTCATTTGGAGATTGTCCTGTTTTATCATTTACAGCTTACATGACTATTGTCCTGCTCTGCCATGTCTTTCCTCGTCTCCCTCTTGTGTCGCGGTGTGTGTAAATGTCACTCGAATCAGGAAACTTATCAGAATACCCATATTTGATTGGCTGAGCTGTATCACGTATATCTCAAAATCATGTGTGTGCGGCTTTTATTTTAAAATGGGGGGGGGGTCCTCTAAAAGTCTCGAAGACCTGAATGACTGTATGAGAGACGCACACACAGACAGAGAGCGATAGAGGAGTGTGTGTGCATGTGTGTCTCAGTGCCTCTGTGTGTTTATGTGTGTCTCAGTGCCTCTGTGTGTTTATGTGTGTCTCAGTGCCTCTGTGTGTTTATCAACATCACTAATGAGCTCATATAAACACCTGTGTGCTTGGGTGCATGTTGGTGATTGGAGCACCTGTGTGTTAGAGAGACTTAAGCTACTTAAGAGAGAGAGTGAACAGTGATTTTCAACAAAACTACCTGTCAAACATATGCCCTCTATACCAAAACCATGAGACTAATCAATAAAATATGGATACCGTGAGAGAGATAAGACTCTGGCAAACGCGGAGATGTGTTTTTTATGTTTGTGGTGTTAAAAATGTGAGCTCAAGCGCAATATGCAAAACTGGTACCGTCTGCTTTCTTTGAGAAATGAGTGGTCAGATTTAACATGGAGCCTAATGGAGCAGTTTGTTGGAGTTGATGTCGCTCTGCGGCTCTTTGAGCCAAATGTGTAAGTCCGTTGGATTCCACAGACATCTGTGTGCGACAGCACAACATTTCCAAGCTTTTTGGCCAAAAATGGTCTATAAAGAGTAAACATTGTGGGAGCTGGAGCAATTTGTTTGGAAAAATCACAGAATATTTTCCTGCTCCACTCTGACGGTTATGCTCTCACTCTAGCTCTTAACGAGCCGTGCAATACACACCCATTATAAAATCTGAAACAGACCCAAAATTTTCCTGAAACTTAATCTGTGACTTCATGAAAACTGCTAGCTATCAAAATGTCCATTTGGCTCAATAAAGTGCAGCGTTTTGTCTACGATTTAAACTTTGAATCATGTTTCTACGTTAATGTACGGCTCGTCAATATGGGCCCAAAGTTAAGTGTTTTTTTTTAGCTCTCTTCATGCCGCAACCCCATTCAAGTGAATGGAGAAATTTTGCTCCGTTTTTGGGGATTTTCGGGAATTTTCGGGAAAACCGCTAGGCGAATCTCTCCGGAAAATAGATGGCACACTATTCCCGATCAGGCCGCACGTTTTGATGTATTTTTCACGCCGCTGTTGGCAACGCTGTGTGAGGAGAGGCGCGCCAAACATTTGGATAAAGCTGATGATTATTATTATTATTATTATTATTAAGACCGATGGATAATATACAGTGTGCTTTGGCACAGGCAGTTTTACTGCCTTGTGCCACAAAGCCACACTGAATCATTCAGTGTGGCTTTGTGGCACAGGCAGTAAAACTGCCTCGAAAAATGATCTGATCCGTGACTCAAAAACCGCGGTACGATCCGAACCGTGAGGTTTGTGATCCGTTGCACCCCTACTGAGTATACAGGTCAAACTACCTCCAAACTCCAGTCAGCAGGAGTTCAAGGAAGGTCTTTGCTGTGTGCGGTAATCTGCTGATTTGTGTGTTTACAGACGGTGAACCAGCTGGCCCACGCTCTCCACCAGGATAAGGACCTGGACGCCGGCAGCTTGGTCTGTGTCATGTGGCCTAAAGCCAAGTGTGCTCTGCTCAGGGATGATCTGGTGTTGGTGGACAGGTCAGACACAAGTTAACACTCTTTCATCAACAAATTCATTTTCATCACCTTTTTGTAACAAAAATGTTTTTGTGGAAAAAGTGTTGAATGTAAAACAAATGACTGTTCAATCAAGTGGTTAACTTGATAGTATTAATATTACAGGTGTACTGTATGTCACATAACTTGACAGGAATTTATTGCATTAAAGTTGTTCTTCTAGCACTGTAGTGTTGTTCAAGTCTTAAGAAATACTATGCTGTGAATACATTAGCATCCTTAGCATGCAGATCGGCAGTGGAGCATAGACCTGTTCTAGAAAGGTCACAGCATTTTCTACCAAGGCTAAGATGGGATAAGCTGTATGTAGTGCTAGCAATTAAAAAAATACAAACCTGCTCGTAAAAGGAGAATATTTCATTTCTCTTGCTTAAGCTGCCATGCTCATCTGCGATTTCTACTTTGTGTTTTCCTCTCCAGCCCAGGTATCGATGTTACCACAGAACTGGACAGCTGGATCGACAAGTTCTGCCTGGATGCTGATGTATTTGTTCTGGTGGCAAACTCTGAGTCCACACTGATGCAGACGGTGAGACATGGCACCTCTTTAGTTTGAGACATCAGCTTCAGAACTGAGTGAACTGTATGATGAGATAGTGGAATAATCTGACGGACTGCGGTAGTTAATGTCAATGTCATGCTAATGTTTTACATGTATGATGTCTTTTAAAACGGTTGTAAATGATGTCTTCCTACAGGAGAAGTCCTTCTTTCACAAGGTCAATGAGCGACTCTCCAGTCCCAACATTTTCATCCTTAACAACCGCTGGGACGCCTCAGCCTCAGAGCCTGAATACATGGAGGAGGTCAGTCAGCTGGCAAAACATCTACAACTGGAAACACACATGGAAATTTCAAACGTATTTAACATTTTGTATGGTATATGCATGAACCACTGGTGTATGGCTGTTGTGCCACCATACACCAGTGGTTCATAGGTGAACTTACAGTCTGTAAATTTAACATGGGCAGTGAACAGAAGCTTCTGAGCCCAACCACTTAGGCTGTTCAGAGTAGCGCGGCGCCCGGTGTTTGTCTCGCTGTGTCATTCAAAGGGATTCAATAAGCAGGCAAACGTTTCAGTTCAGAACCGATCTGATCGGCCTTTATAGAGACCACAGATCGAGCTATTTAGAACGAATGTTGGCAGATAATGATCATTGAAATTCCAGCACCTCTAAATGGATAGCGTTTGAAATACAGTGCCAAAGCTCACTGTGTCAATGGAGCGCCTGACTGAAGAGAAAGTGCCTTTTGCGTTTCATGTCATTTTAAAAATGAACCAGTTAGTTACCGGTTGATGGGTGTAGACTAGCGAAAGCAAAATGAACTGAAACTGACACCCATAATTCATACGTCTCCTAGCAACTGGAGCTGCCTTCTCGCACATGCGAGTAGTTCGTTGTAGAATGTTTAGTTTGTCTTTACAATATTAGTCCTCTGCAAACCCGGACTAATATCTTTTCAGTGACCCCCAGTGTCATATACTACCGTTTTCCCCGGGCGCCTGTCATTGACAGCCCACTGCTCCCTATATACAGGGATGGGTCAAATGCAGAGACAAATTTCCCCCTTAAAGGGATCAATATATAATACATTAAAAATAAATTAAATTACAGGCTTTATTTGCACGGATGTTGAAATATCTGCGGTTGAGAATTGATGCCACACCTAGTTCAATTGGAATTTGTTTGTGGTTCATTCACAGGTCCTTGAATGACTAGGCTGAAAGCTACACAAAGACTAAAACTGTTTACTCCCAGATTGTATTATCTTTCCTAAACTTTTGCTACAGACCGATGTAGGCCAGCAGCTTGGTGGCTCAGTGTCCATTGTTGCTTTACAATATGGTTCAACAAAGTGTGTTGTTGTCGTGTCAGGTCCGCAGGCAGCATATGGACCGCTGCACCAATTTCCTGGTGGATGAGTTGGGTGTGGTAGACAGAGCCCAGGCCAGTGACCGCATCTTCTTCGTCTCTGCGAAGGAAGTACTTCAGGCTCGTGTACAGAAGGCTCAAGGGATGCCTGAAGCAGGTGGGAATGCTAGTCAGTGTGGATTCTGATGGCGTTTATGCAGTCATGAAAAACCTTGAATTTAAAATCATGAACGGTTTTGCGAAACGTCATGGAAAACAGTTTCATAGATATTTTAATGTGGTTCATTGAAGTTCAGCTTTAAATGTAAATCTTGTATTAACAATACAATGCTAGAGTAGACAAACCATCACTCAGGTCATTGATGATCACTGATGTACTAGGCCACAGTGACGTTGTCTTGTCTGGAGTGACATACACATGGATTATACATACCATAGCTTTTAAAAGAACACACTAAATGTGGACTGTGTGGAAAAATATTCCCCAGTTTTCTACAGTATTACTTATTGTTGTTCTGTTTCAGGTGGAGCTCTTGCTGAGGGATTTCAAGCCAGAATGTTTGAGTTCCAGAACTTTGAGAGGCGATTCGAGGTAAGACCTGCATGCCTGTACCAACTCTGAATGCGATTTATAATAGGTCACAGATTTTAATACTGAGTTACATTTAACAGAAAGTCATCCCCCAGTTATGCTTACTTCCATGGTCTTCCATTTCATTTATCACTGTGACATCCATGACACTCCAGCATTGATGGCTGTGGGCGAGCAGTTTCCCCATGCATCCAGTATATATTATTATTATTATTATTTAGCTTTTATTTCACGACACTTTCTGACTGAGCAGTTATGTTATTCCTTGTGTAAAATTACAAAATAATCCAGATATCAAAAATTACTTTTAGTTTGACTTTGAGTTGTGCAGTGAGTCAGGCAGCCCATCCATTGAGTTGATGTGTTGATGTGTGGATTGTTGGCCTGTCTGCTGCTCTGTGTAGGAGTGCATCTCCCAGTCAGCGGTGAAGACCAAGTTTGAGCAGCACACAGTGAGGGCCAAACAGATCTCTGAAGCCCTGCGCCGCATTATGGATTCTGTACACATTGCTGCACAAGAGCAGAGGTGAGTCCGGTATTAAAAGGAGATTGTACAAGTGCATGGATTGAGACAGCATGTGAAACAAAGACTGGAAACAAATGTGATCATCTTCCCTCAGATGCCTCTACACTGTTAAATAACATCTGGATTGCAGGATTGACAGTTAGTTTGGATTTTAAACACTCTTCATCCAGAGATGGGATGATTGGAGAAATAATTCAAATAAATAGTTTAATTGTAACAAAGACACCATCTTCAATGTACAACGTTATCAAATAGCATTCGGCTATGTGTGTGTTGGTAGAATCTACTGCTTTGAGACCAAAGAGGATCGTCAGGACCGATTGGAGTTTATAGACAAGCAGCTAGACTTGTTGACCATGGACTGTAAAGCCAAGATCAAGAAGATTACTGAGGAGGTGGAGAGACAGGTGAACCCCAACATGACATCATAACATACCTGCCTTTTTAGCAGCTGCATTGAAACAGCTGGACTTTAGTTCCTGAATCTCAATGGTGATTTGTGAAATGATGGAATTGTGGAATCTAATTATTTCCTCACTTATCAAATAAAAGCCAAAACTTTTTTTAGTCAAAAAACAACTTCAATATCAAGTTTATTTTCAAGTTCTGTTTCACTTGGTTCAACAGAGGGAAGGTTTTCACTCCTGCTGTCTGCTCATGTTCAGGTGTCCAATGCCATGTCAGAGGAGATCAGGAAGCTTCATGTGCTGGTGGATGACTACCACATGGACTTCCACCCATCACCAGTGGTGCTCAAGGTCTACAAGAATGTGAGTTTGAAAAAGATATTCAACAGAAATCTTTGACCTTAATGTGAGCTTCACAGGGCTGGCTGAAACTGAGGCCCCGCCTTCTGTCAGTCTAGTTCAGGGGTCGGCAACCTTCTCTATCCAAAGAGCCATTTTGCCCTATTTTCCACCAAATAAAATTGGTCTGGAGCCGCAAAAGCTATTTGATATCACAGCTTATAAAGTTGTATATATACTTATATTATATATACAAAAACTATAGTTTGTTGTATTTATGAAAATATAGAACAAGAATAAAGACAATTCTTGAATTCTTTTTGCAATTTTACCTGATATAACAATATCAAGCTCTTATGAAGAGGAGAGTTTGCTGCTGCAGCTGAGAAATCGCTCTTTGTCGCTCATCTCCAGCGTGAGACTTTTCAGCACATGCTGTGTGCTTGTTCTGGAAGCATAGAGGTAAGCCAGCATCGTTGGCAGTGAAAGCAAATGAAGACGTCCATGCAGAGTTAAACTCTATTTTCCTCCGTGACTTTTCTTTTTTTGGATTTATCCATTGATAGTTTACTGAGGGCGGGGGTCTGAAAATCATGATGAGCCACCTGCAGGGAAAAGCACTTGACGGGGGCAGAGGATTTAACTGCCTGTGGGAATAATTAACATATAAGATTCTGTTCCTTCTTGCTTATAAATTATATTCTCTCTGAACACGTTTCTCTTTTTGGAGAACATCATGTGAGATAACTTCTTCTATCAGCGCAATTTCCCTGCTCTTCTTTCTATTTCCTCGTCTCAGCCCCGTGTGTCACGTGTGTGTAAACCTCGCTCGAGTCAGGAAACTTGTCAGAATATCCATATTTGATTGGCTGAGCTGCATCACGTGATGTGATTTACAACGCATTGGTCGGTGTGTTTCTTGCACCGCTGAACAATGTTGATATTGACATTGGTATCAGCTGACAAGGTGTGTTTCTAAATGGCAGTGGCACGGCCACCCTACTCACTGTACCTTGCACATGTTTAAAATAAAAACATGAATATATGAACCTGTGGATTATTTGAATAGCTTAGTATTGAATGCACAATAAAGATGTATGTTTATACATGGCACGAGGCCCAGTTTAATATAAAACACAATTTTATACAATATATATAGTCGGGGTCCCTGCTCCATCTCTCTATCAGTTTGGGGGTCCTTGGCCTGAAAAACGTTGAAGACCCCTGCCCTAGGTGTTCTGAGCTGACCTAGAGTGCCACCATGGAGGGAAAGCGCCCAGCGAGGGCTGGTCAGCACCACACATCGAGAGGCTATCCCCGACCCGCTGAATGGGGCGAAAGCACACCACTTTTAAGGAAAGAGGTGCGCTAATTTATGACACAGGCAAAACAAGAGCGTCATTGCAAAATGGAATGTGGCACAATAATCATTTTATGTCAAATATCTTGTTTTCATAATCTTTGAAAGCCAAAATCTTAATTGAAATTGGATTAACTGCACAGCCCTATCTCCCACTCAACATGCCTCTCTGTGATTTAGAGCGTCCTGTAAGGCTTGAGTCAGTTTTTTCACACCTGGACACGTTTCTATAAAATGGTATGTTTTTCACGCACCAATTTCTCATCAGATTTACATCAGTAATCTAAATCTTTCAGATATTAGTTTACCTTTGACTCACACGATACAGGTTGGTATTGGCAGCCATCATTTCTACAAACTGTGATGGACATCCTATGTCAGTATGAGGTGGTCTGGCACTTCTGCCACAGCACTAGTGTGGATGTACATGTAAGGAAACCAAACGGCAGCAGTTGATATTTCACTTGTTTGTTTTGTTCTAGGAGCTCCATCGGCACATAGAGGAGGGTCTGGGCAAGAACGTGTCAGAGAGATGCTCCACCTCCATCACCAGTGCCCTGCAGGCCACACAGACTGACATGATCGGTAGGACTCCTCATGTTTACACCTGAGACAGCCGTCCACAAACATCCCCCTGTCTACAGTGCACATTTATGAGCATAATGCATGTAACATTGTTTACTATGACTGTAGTATCCTCAAATGGAAACATGTATGTAGCCACACACTATGTGTCACTGACATCTGTGCTACGTTATAACTGAATATATTCTCTTGATTCTTTGCTGTGTGTGTGCAGAGGGTCTGAAGCCTCTGCTGCCCAACCCGGTTAGAGAGCAGGTGGACAAGCTGGTTCCTCGTCAGTGTTTCAGCCTCAGTTATGACCTCGCCTGTGACAAGCTTTGCAGTGACTTTCAGGAGGACATCAGCTTCCACTTCTCTCTGGGCTGGACCATGCTGGTGAACCGCTTCCTTGGGCCCAAGAACACCAGGCGGGCCCTAATGGGCTACAGCGACCAGGTAACACATGCAGGAACCAGATCAGTGAGACAGCACCTGGATGTTCTTGTTGGACTGAGTCAGTGGAGCTTCTAGAGAGCAGATTTACAGTATTCTTACAGGTTATTTGGCAGATGGCCTTCATAATGGGTTCTAAATCACCTTGTGCAAGAGCATTTTTGTATTCCTCTCCTAAACCTCTGACTATTTTCCAAGAGGTTTGCTTGTTCGGTTGGTTGAATACCACTTGTTCATTAGTATTAACTCATTTTGCCTGATTGCTCATACGATATACACACATGCATGAGCATGTGATATACACACATATTTACCCACTTAATTGCAGAAAATCTCTCTTTAGGTGGAATTAAATGATTTGTATGCCTTCTGTTGTCATGATAGCCCACTGGCAGATGCAGACAAAAAATACAATTATTTTCAAAAGTGTACACATTCACTGGGAAACTTAGGTGACATGTTGGGATTAACTGATTTTGCCATAACCACAGTTATGTAACATCTCAGTTTCATAACCGTAAGAACTACAGAAGTTACGATATCTATGGGGGTCCTGCATTGTTGCTCTGTTAATACAAATCTCAGGAGGTTTGAACTCGGCTGTGACTCGTTCACAATGTGTTGCCGTTTACTTTGGGGATCTTGCAGAGATATCATATCACCGGCTGAGGAGGACTGTCCTCCTCTCTTTCTCTGTGTAGCCATTGTGTTTGAAGTAGCCAAATGTTCCACTATAAGAGCTAACTGGATATAGTTGATGATGATAATAAATAGGCTACTTTAGTTCATTAGCTGTATTAGAAATATTTCATATTTCATAATTGTGATATGATTTTTTCATATTGTGACATCCCATGTAAACATGCAATATTTATTTATATGTAACATGTTGAGACATGACTGAGCAATCCATGCTCCTCTGCCAGGCTTTGTTGGATGATGCTGTAATAGGCATGTGGTCATGTTCACTAACCTGTAACATGGTTACTCTGGATTTCACCTCATATCTTCACTTCTCATAGAAGCATTGTAGCATTGTGCTGGATCAGGACTGTCGGTAGCATTTAGAGCCAGTCTCTGTGCTCAGCTCTGTTCTCGCTGCAGGTCCCTCGACCAATGGCCCTGACTCCAGTCAGCACCAGCATGCCTCCATTCCCACAAAGCTCCGTGACCCAGGAGGAGCTGATGGTCTCCATGGTGACTGGTCTCGCCTCCCTTACCTCCCGTACTTCCATGGGTGTCCTTGTGGTTGGTGGCGTGGTAAGGACACACACACACACCTATATGAACAATAAAGGCCTGTGTAAAAGAGGACCAAGTGAGATGTGGTTGAAAGCTCTGGTAAAGACTAGAAGGTGGATCTTGAGTTAAGGGTGGTTTTTTAATATTCTTTTTTATGATGCATGTTTTCACATTCAGTTCACCATATACATTTTAATTCCATAATGCACATCTTATAACATTTATTATGAAGACTCAAGTCCTTGCCCTCAAGTAGCTTTTGTACACCAGGACAACCCATCATCCAACAGTAGTCTTAACAGAGCTGCATCAGCTTCAGTGTGTGTTTAGATATGAGAGGTAGGAGGGCACCGTTAAGCCAGACCTAAAGCTTTGTTGGTGTGTGCAGGTCTGGAAGGCAGTGGGCTGGCGTCTGATCGCCTTGTCAGTGGGTCTGTACGGACTCCTCTACATCTACGAGCGGCTCACCTGGACCACCAGGGCCAAGGAGAGAGCCTTCAAGAGACAGTTTGTGGACTACGCTAGCGAGAAGCTTCAGCTCATCGTCAGCTACACCGGATCCAACTGCAGCCACCAAGTCCAGCAGTGAGCAATAATAATGCATCAGATTTATGTAATGCTTTTCAAATCAATTCAACATGAAAACTCTTAAATAGAGACAGAAAAAGAGGAAATAAAACCGTGGGGGGGGGGGGGGGTTGTTATGAAGACGGTGAAGAATCTCTTTCTTATTATAATGCTGTCCTATCGTGGTTGTGTCCCCTCTGTCTCTGGTTAAAGGGAGTTGGCAGGTGTGTTTGCTCAGCTCTGCCAGCAGGTCGACGTCACCCGTCAGAACCTGGAGGATGAGATCACTGATATGAACAGCAAGATCGAGCTGCTGGACAGCCTACAGAGCAAGGCTAAGCTGCTGCGGTAAGAAGCTCACCACACGCAGCGTACATTTACATACAGACAGACTGGTGGTGGGGCTAACCACCAAGGAATACTACACCCACAAAATGTGTTACATTGAATACTTGAAGAAAACTCGTCTTACCTTGACATCTTGCATGCCTCAAAAAATCAAATCAAAAGACTGACAAAAGTCTTGATGAATACAAGTAAATGGGGGCCACATTCAACAACAGCAAAACTATATTAAAACAGTTTGCAAACGGTAGAGCGGTCTCAGCTGGAGGCCCAATGGAGTCTGAGCTGAAGGAGTTACTGGTGAACCTGCATGATTTCATCTGATTTAACTTTCAATATGTTTGAGCACCAAGCATCATTGATGGAAACAGAGTCCACCTCTTCGTCCCACAGGAGTGCTGCGCTCCGTCCTGACATTTGCCCGTCAAGTGCTGCTTGATCCGGGATGCCCAGATAGAGCCAGGTCTCTGAGAAGATGTGGGCTTAATAGTCACCCACTTCCTGTCGCTGGGTTCGCCTAGTCTTATTTCATCTTTTTTTTTTTTTCTGTGAGTGAACATCAGACAGCCAGCAGCATGCTGGGTAGTGGAGTAGCCTCAGGTCCTAACTGGGTTAGCTTAGCTTCCATCGCGACTCTCCTGCCCCTCCTCCCTGAGGAAGTCCGGTGGAGTTTGGTCTGGCTCGATGGTCGGCCGTGGGCGGTGATCGTATTCTGTCATATGCCATATGTACTTCAGTATTAAACATGAAAAAGCGTTGAATTAAGACAAAAAATGTAATGAACTTCATGATAGCACATGTACATGTTGCCATAGAATGATAAGAATAACTTTATAGAAATAGACTGATGGTCTCGTTGATGCTTTTTTACTTCTTCCATACTACTTACTTTATGAGCAGCGTGGACATTGTATTCCACACGTAGAGGCTCTTGGTGTTATCCAAAGGTTCGTACTGTCAGCATATTGTATATTGGTGATAACAGACCTCAATCTGTGCCAGACTGCATGACTTCAGTATTTGGGGCATGTGAGATGGTGGGATAAATGCCTGCTCTAGGTAGTAGGTCAAATATGCAAGAAGAGACTTGCAGATGTCCGATGCATGTATGAAGCTACTTTTCCTCTCCGTTCTGGCCCTCTATCCACACTAAGCCAAAACAACTCCCAAAGATAGAAAAAACTGATCCATCCAGACTGCATGGATCTGAAAATGCTGGCCTCATATTTCACTTTGGACTAGGAACACAGAAGTTCTGAAAGACTGTATGTGAAATGTGTACCTGCTAAGAAACAGTTGGGTCCTCTTAGTCTCTCTGTGATCACTTGTTTAGATTAGTACAGACAATTACACGGCACAGTTGTTTTCATTAACTTGTATTTATAGCCCTTTCAGACATGCACCTTATTTCATAAATATAGATATTAATGTGTGTGCTTTGTTGTGTTAGGAACAAGGCGGGCTGGCTGGACAGCGAGCTCAACATGTTCACCCAGCAGTACCTCCACCACAGCAAGTAAAGCACACAGAGCATCCACCTGAGGGACACCTGGTACACCTGCTGAACGTCCTCCACAATGTTGTGTACAGAAGAGGAGAAATAGATGTGATAAGAGTGGTTGTGATATGGATACATGGACTCAGGGTGGGAGTCCTGTTGTCTGCTGGTGACTTGTCACACAAAAAGAGAGTTAAAAAAAGTTCATTAGCTATTTAACGAGCCACAACATGATTTAAAAGGATTTAACCACGGACTCCAGAACTCAACCTCCCCTTAGTGTATTTACTGATGCTCATTTTTCATATTCAGTTGTGGTGATATGCAAAAGAGCATGAACCTGAAGTCACCAGATGGCTGATCGATCTGACCCCAGAGCAGTAGTACAGTCTCAGCTGTCCTTGCATCTTTGACACTGTTGCGTGACCAGCTTCTGTCAGAACTCCCACACTGTCCTTTACATTTGACTCCAGTGAACTCAGCCATATTAACTTGTGTAGATTTGATTTTGTATATACATTGTGAACACTGGGCAAGTGCCATGCTGAAGTAAAAGGTAGTCCACATGAGGGAATGATGTTATGATAGCAGGATAATGCATCCAGTTGCAGTGTATTTTGAAAATGGAGCAGTGAGAAATGATCTTGTTGGAGGTTGTCACTGAAAGAAAGAAAACTACTTTTCACTATTGAAGCTTATGTCTATGAGCACTGAGAGGAGCATTTGGAACTGATCCAGACAGCATCTCAACCAGATATTCAGCCCTCATCTGAACAGATTGTAGCATGTTAAACAACAAAGGAGTGAATTCTGGACTCCTGAACGTACAGTAATGCCAAAGCTATGTCAGGTTATTTTGACACTGTGTCTCCATAAGAGTCAAATGTCCCAGAAAGCACTGGAGTTTGTTTACACTGTAAAATGTCCCAATTAGCAGAAATACAGGTCACGATTCTTCAAAGACCAAATTGAAGGGATTCTCATCAGAAACGTGTTCATGTAAAACAATGTGCAAAATGTTGTACATTTTCAACACATCGGTGTGGAGGTCGGAGGGCATTTGGTATGTCGGGTACGCTGGGACAAAATGAGGGTGTGCAAATAAATTTTCAGATTTAATTCCTGACTTCCATCACTAAAAACTCATCTCAGGCCTCAGAACGTCTTTCATGTGGCCCTAATTGTCTCCCATACATATCTAATACACGTTCTTTCCTAATCCCTTCCTCAGCATCTTGTGTATCATCACTACTCAGACCTTTTCTTTGTGTGTAGGAAGGTTTTTGTCTTGCACTGAATGCAGATGTGGGCCAGGCACAGCTGTCTGTCATACTGTATCATGTATGATTTCACTTCAAAAGGAAGAGGAAGGAATCTGAACTACATGTGATGCCGTATGTCCACCAACAGTTCCCCTTTTAGAAATGAAATTGTACCCTTGGTTTGTAAAATGTGTATATAATGTAATTTAATAATTTGCCTTTCAATGGGAAACAATGGGAAAGTGCTGAAGAAGACAAAACCAGTGGATGTGCCTGAATTTGTCCAGTGTGTAAATGATATCCATACACTGTCTTGCCAAGTGAGCAGAAGGCTGCCGTACAACACTTCTTTTAGAGTGAAGATATGCACTTTATCAATTTGCTGCTTTTTGAATTTATTTTCCTTCCATTGTTTTTACCCAAAATCTACTTTACTCTCCACAAAGTAGTTTGGCTTCAGGACGGTGACGGTACCTGCATGCAGTGGCTATTGTAGTTTGTCGTCCAGTTAATATGTTCAAACATAGGTGTGTATGTAAAAAATAAAGATGACTTCATGCAAGAGAGCTGCCTATTGAACGTTTATGAAATAGTTTCAAACATTCTAATGAGCTGTGATGTGTTCATTGTCAGCTGAGAGGTGTTCAGGTAAAAACCAACAGCTGCAGATCCACTTGTTTTCTCTGAGGCTTTCATCTGATTGAATTCAGCCATCACGTGTCCTGCTTGGTCAACTGATAAGTGGTTGTTTATACTATTCTCTCAAAAACTCCTTGTTAAAAATCGCTTTGTATTTAAAAATGTTTCATTACAGAATTTTCTCAAATATAAACTTCAATGTCCGCCTCACAAATCCAGTACCCTTCAGGCATGAAAGTTAATTTACATCCAGTGTGTCTACAAATGTACATGAGGCCTGATTATTAGTGGACGAGGAGTCACACTTTCATTCAGTCTTCCTCTGAACTAACATGTTGAACCAGTGTCAGTTTGTATTTTCAAACCATATTTTCCCTTATTTTTGTGCGGATCTGACTATTTGGGATAATGCATTTAGGGTTTTCTGCAGTATTGAGGGAGATTGTTGCAGCTGCTAAATGGGCTGTAATGTAATACCTCCTCACCATCAGTTTGTCTACTAAAAGTGCTTGTTTTAGCCACTGACCAGCTCAGTGTCAACAACATTAAGGAAAGAACCCTACAGCGAAATAAAACCTCGCTTCACCTTTCACTTTCTGTTCATCATGGTTACATGACATGGAAGACACCTGGAGAGAGGAGTGTTTGTGTCGGACTACATGAAGCGTAACTTAGTGCTCTCAAGAATTTTCATTGTCATGGCTGAATATTAAGGTCTTCATTCTCTTCTTCATTCTTTCTCTCTCTATCTCTCCCTCACACACTCACTTTTTCTCTTCGTCATTCTCTCTGCTACCTCTCCACAGGTGGGGTCCAGCAAGTAAGTCTGCTGAGTGATAGAAGACGGGAGGACAGTCTGCTGAGTGATAGAAGACGGGAGGACAGTCTGCTGAGTGATAGAAGACGGGAGGACAGTCTGCTGAGTGATAGAAGACGGGAGGACAGTCTGCTGAGTGATAGAAGACGGGAGGACAGTCTGCTGAGTGATAGAAGACGGGAGGACAGTCTGCTGAGTGATAGAAGACGGGAGGACAGTCTGCTGAGTGATAGAAGACGGGAGGACAGTCTGCTGAGTGATAGAAGACGGGAGGACAGTCTGCTGAGTGATAGAAGACGGGAGGACAGTCTGCTGAGTGATAGAAGACGGGAGGACAGTCTGCTGAGTGATAGAAGACGGGAGGACAGTCTGCTGAGTGATAGAAGACGGGAGGACAGTCTGCTGAGTGATAGAAGACGGGACGACAGTCAGCTGAGTGATAGAAGACGGGAGGACAGTCTGCTGAGTGATAGAAGACGGGAGGACAGTCTGCTGAGTGATAGAAGACGGGAGGACAGTCTGCTGAGTGATAGAAGACGGGAGGACAGTCTGCTGAGTGATAGAAGACGGGAGGACAGTCTGCTGAGTGATAGAAGACGGGAGGACAGTCTGCTGAGTGATAGAAGACGGGAGGACAGTCTGCTGAGTGATAGAAGACGGGAGGACAGTCTGCTGAGTGATAGAAGACGGGAGGACAGTCTGCTGAGTGATAGAAGACGGGAGGACAGTCTGCTGAGTGATAGAAGACGGGAGGACAGTCAGCTGAGTGATAGAAGACGGGAGGACAGTCTGCTGAGTGATAGAAGACGGGAGGACAGTCAGCTGAGTGATAGAAGACGGGAGGACAGTCAGCTGAGTGATAGAAGACGGGAGGACAGTCAGCTGAGTGATAGAAGACGGGAGGACAGTCTGCTGAGTGATAGAAGACGGGAGGACAGTCTGCTGAGTGATAGAAGACGGGAGGACAGTCTGCTGAGTGATAGAAGACGGGAGGACAGTCTGCTGAGTGATAGAAGATGGGAGGAGACAGGAAACCAAAAGGGAAAGTGAAAGGGATGTAAAAGGTGTTGCGTTGACAGGAAGTGATGTGGACATGGAGGGAGATGAGGTGCTTAAAGTCAACCAGTCTGAAAAGGAAAATTAAGACTAACAGTGGAAGTTCACAGGAGAAGTAAGGGACAGCACGACAAAGGAGTGAAAGTGGAGGATTACTTCTCTGATAAAGAGCAGCTCTCTAACTCTGCCCGGCAACACATGAGCAGTAAAGGCAGAGGAGGCTTTAACAATCTGGTGGCTTCTGCTCTGTGGCACAGGCTGCATGGAACCCCCTAAAGGCCTCACACACAGACTACAGGGCATCTTAGACTTATTCTGGGACAGGCTGCATTGGGTCCCTCAGAGTGTACTGTTTTTACCTAAAGAGGGGGGGTCGGGGTCTGGTACACATTTAAAGCAGAGTCTGTCCAAAGATATCTCACAGGTCCAGCAGCGAATGACCGATGCACCTGCAGTGGCTTCTCTTCTCGGGCTGAAGTCCATCCGGCAGAGCAGTATCCTGAGCAGGTGGGCAGGGAGGAGGTCGAGATGCTGCAGGAGATGAAACTCGACTGATGCGACTGACCCCTTTCCAGAACTGTGTTTTGTTCCAGATCTGAATGGGGTCTGTGGAACGGACTTTAAGCTTGTGGACCTGTGCAGCTAAGGGAGAAACTGTCTACACACAGTGTAAAAGTGCAAACTAAAACAAACAAAAGCAAACTAAATGGTAGAGCTGACAGTGTGGAGACAGAAACTGGATGTGGACACTGGTGTGAAACCAGTTTAGAGAGTTTTATATAAAGTTATTAAAAGGAGAACTGGAGGATTTTACATGGTGCTATTGTCTTAAAACAATAGCACCAAAAAAGTTAAAGCTCTTATCTCTGTTATTATCCCCACTGTTTCCAGTCAATGTCCATTCTGTGAGGCAGTAGAGACGGGTTTTCACTGTTTTAAGACTGAAACCTTTTTAATGCACTGCAGGATGTTATTTTTTGGTCCAGACCTTCATTTAAGGAGTCTGTTACAACAAAGTTAACACTTCAAAGTGGCAGCTGCTCAGTCTCATTGTTGGAGAGGCCAAACTGTTGATCTACAGCAGCAGGAAGTATGAACAACATGGATGATTTTATTTAAAATAAATGCTGCTATAAAGAACCAATGTGTTGTGTGGCTGGATACAATTTAAAATTTAACACTCCTTTTAGGTACATTTTGAAGAGTCAGTGTTTGTATTGTTCTGTTTATTGTCATGAGAACAATGTTTTTGTTTTTCATGTTTTTTTAAATTAAATGTTTTTTAAACAAATCTCTGTCTCAATTCAATTTTTCAATTCAATGTGGCTTTATTGGCATGAAAGTTTAAAAAACAATGTTGCCAAAGCGTCACAAAATGAACACAATAACATTAATACAACCTCAAGATTGATTGTCTTATTGATTCTATATATACACAGGTGCTGGTCATATAATTAGAATATCATCAAAAAGTTGATTTATTTCACTAATTCCATTCAAAAAGTGAAACTTGTCTATTATATTCATTCATTACACACAGACTGATATCTTTCAAATGTTTATTTCTTTTAATTTTGATGATTATAACTGACAACTAAGGAAAATCCCAATTCAGTATCTCAGAAAATTAGAATATTACTTAAGACCAATACAAAGAAAGGATTTTTAGAAATCTTGGCCAACTGAAAAGTATGAGCATGTACAGCACTCAATACTTAGTTGGGGCTCCTTTTGCCTGAATTACTGCAGCAATGCGGCGTGGCATGGAGTCGATCAGTCTGTGGCACTGCTCAGGTGTTATGAGAGTCCAGGTTGCTCTGATAGTGGCCTTCAGCTCTTCTGCATTGTTGGGTCTGGCATTTCGCATCATCCTCTTCACAATACCCCATAGATTTTCTATGGGGTTAAGGTCAGGAGAGTTTGCTGGCCAATTAAGAACAGGGATACCATGGTCCTTAAACCAGGTACTGGTTGCTTTGGCACTGTGTGCAGGTGCCAAGTCCTGTTGGAAAATGAAATCTGCATCTCCATAAAGTTGGTCAGCAGCAGGAAGCATGAAGTGCTCTAAAACGTCCTGGTATACGGCTGCGTTGACCTTGGACCTCAGAAAACACAGTGGACCAACACCAGCAGATGACATGGCACCCCAAACCATCACTGACTGTGGAAACTTTACACTGGACCTCAAGCAACGTGGATTGTGTGTCTCTCCTCTCTTCCTCCAGACTCTGGGACCCTGATTTCCAAAGGAAATGCAAAATTTACATTCATCAGAGAACATAACTTTGGACCACTCAGCAGCAGTCCAGTCCTTTTTGTCTTTAGCCCAGGCGAGACGCTTCTGACGCTGTCTGTTGTTCAAGAGTGGCTTGACACAAGGAATGCGACAGCTGAAACCCATGTCTTGCATACGTCTGTGCGTAGTGGTTCTTGAAGCACTGACTCCAGCTGCAGTCCACTCTTTCTGAATCTCCCCCACATTTTTGAATGGGTTTTGTTTCACAATCCTCTCCAGGGTGCGGTTATCCCTATTGCTTGTACACTTTTTTCTACCACATCTTTTCCTTCCCTTCGCCTCTCTATTAATGTGCTTGGACACAGAGCTCTGTGAACAGCCAGCCTCTTTTGCAATGACCTTTTGTGTCTTGCCCTCCTTGTGCAAGGTGTCAATGGTCGTCTTTTGGACAACTGTCAAGTCAGCAGTCTTCCCCATGATTGTGTAGCCTACAGAACTAGACTGAGAGACCATTTAAAGGCCTTTGCAGGTGTTTTGAGTTAATTAGCTGATTAGAGTGTGGCACCAGGTCTCTTCAATATTGAACCTTTTCACAATATTCTAATTTTCTGAGATACTGAATTTGGGATTTTCCTTAGTTGTCAGTTATAATCATCAAAATTAAAAGAAATGAACATTTGAAATATATCAGTCTGTGTGTAATGAATGAATATAATAGACAAGTTTCACTTTTTGAATGGAATTAGTGAAATAAATCAACTTTTTGATGATATTCTAATTATATGACCAGCACCTGTATAGTGCTGGGCAAGTTAACGCGTTATTATCGTGTTAACGCATTCATTAATTAACGACAATTATTTTATCGGGCATTAACGCATTTTATAATTTTATTATTGTAACAGACTGTCTGATGTTTATCATTTTGTATTGGAGATATGATGTCCCTTCAGGGTTGCCGTAGAGAAAAGGCGACTTCTGCTTCTGGTCGAGGGGGGAGGGGCAGAAATAAAGAGAGAAGCTGCACCAGCTGTTGCTCTCCCTGGAGACTACTGGACATCGCTGCGGTAAAGTCAGCAGACACTCAGATCTCAGCGTCAACTCAGCAGACACTTACATGTTAGTGCACCTATATGCTGACATTCACGGTAAACGCATTTAAACGGCACAGATCGGGAGCGAGCGAAGGACTTTGAAAGTTAGCGGAAAGATTAACGTGAGACAACATCCGGTTTCTTCAGACGAACATCCGGTTTTCAGAATAAGATGCCAACAAAGTATGAATTATATTCACATTAAGTATAAAACATGCTACCTGCATCTCGTGAACCAAATGTTATTGCCCTTTTGTTCATATAGCAGTACTTTTAAAATAAAAGTGCACAATACACTACTTTTGAATTCATGATTGAACTTTGCCATAACAATGAGATTAATCGTAAAAAATCCATGCGATTAATCGCGATTAAATATTTGAATCGTTGCCCAGCACTAATATATATATATATACACACAGTATATCCTGTGTGTGTGTGTGTGTGTGTCACTTACTGTCCCTCAGATTGTGGCATGTTGATATATATTGGGCAGCAAGATATGCCCTATCTCCTGCTAGTCATTAAGCTCTTTGAAATCTGAAATTACAGAGTTGAACTTGTTAAAGGAAATGTTTCTTAATTCTGTAACACCCGTCCCATGTGGCTATATAGTATTATGTGAATCTGCTAGGTGTAATAGTACTATGGGCGGGGTGCTGGGTACAGTTTTAAACGTAATGGCGCGATTACCTGTTCTTATACATGAATATAATTATTTTTACAACTCTTGTTCCCTTATTATGAAAACTAAAATAACTGGCGGTGCCTCCAATAGAATTAAGAAAGTAAAATAAAAGGTCTTATTAAGTCCTTTTATCTTGTGTTTTAAGTGTATTTTACCCCCTTTTTACCAGCTCTTACCAAAACATGAATGTGATGAACTTTGACACACCAAATATATTAGAAAAACAGTTTATTACATGCACCCACAGGCATTTATTACATGCACCCACAGTCTCACACACACACTCAAAATAAACAGAAAACTCTCGTTGCAGGGTCCGTGTACGTTTTAGTCATCTGTTTTACCGTTAATTCGGAAAAACCAAAATATGGAAATACCATGGTATTCTCGTTTTTCGTTTCAAACCAAAATCGGAAAAACGGAAATGGGCGGTCGTATTTCCGTTTTTGGTTCTGAATTCAAGAACGGAAAAATCACAGAACCAAAGTCAAAAACGAGCCGAATTTTGTTCCTTTTTTATTTATTTTTTTTAAACGAGACGCAGAGCACAACATGTAACCCGGAAATAAGAATATTTCAAAATAAAAATGAAAGCAATATAATGACCGTATGCAAGAAATGCTTAACGTGATATAGTCTGTGATGCAAGCACATACCAGGATAATATAAGAAGAAAATACATTAATGAATATAAATAAATAATCCTGGGCCGATGGGAGTGTGTTAGCAACAGTAGCGATTTAATTTAATTTATCCATGTACACAGTAAGAATCAACTTTTCGATGAATCGGTGTATTGTTTGATGCAATACAGTTCGTGATATAGTTTAATCAAAGTCATTTTTGTGTTCACATAAATGATGCTGTTGGCACTGATATTTCTTTGTCCCCTGTATTGTGTTGATTTAGTGAACGCAGAGTGTAGCCGGTAAGGACACGCAAAGTAAGTGTTCACCCGTTCTACCACTAGATGGCAGTATAAGTGTATTTAAAGCATAGATTTAGTCATATTTACCTGTACTTTTGTCAATTATCTAGGTTATTGATACAGATGTATTTAATGCTGATTATTTCATCTGATATTTCATGTTGATGGTTAATTTACATTAGTTGTATACATCATGTATTTACTTGTTATCTTTGTGTCATTTAAGAACTAAACATACCTACATGGAAGAGTGAGCATGTGTTGATCACGAGGCAATAAATAATGACAATTGAAAAAATAAAGATGTTTGGTTCATTCTTATTGAACATTAAGCCTAATTTACCTACCTCATTGATTTAATTGTCACACTTACATCCTGATTTGAATGGTTAAACAGTCAAAGGGCCGAGATGAGAAGATATGTTGGTTAAATGCTGTGGTCCAAATAAAATGACTTCAGTTCTATTACCATTGAGTTACAGAAAGTTTGACTCTAGAATGTTTTCATTTTTTCCCTAATCTCACAAAACAAGAGCAAAAACCAGATTAATTGGTTCTCTTTTCTTCTTTGCTGCCATGTTACCGGTCTCGTGACCCCTCAGATTGATCTCTGGAGCTGTAGGCGGATGCAGACCGTCAGGCTGAATTGAGTTGGGAACCAATGCAACAGACTACCAGCTCTTTAGCATGTTGGACACACCAGCATGACACTGTCTCGTAAAATTAAGTTCCCATCTAATAACACTGGTCTGCAGAAGACTGCTGTGGGAGGAGGGCTGTTGAAAACTGTTGAAAACTGCGACCGTGATATGAAAGAAAAAACATGTCAAATACTCCCCTAAAAGCAGAAACCTTCAGAGTTAGTGCTGGTATTGCATTGTGATTACATTCCTGTATTTGACTTGTATTGCTGTATGCAGGTTTCCATGGATCCTGGTTATACCTGGACCATGGTCTGGCCTCCTGCCGTGTCATAATCATTGACTGTGTTGTAACTCTGTTATGTTGTTCATTCTGTACACATGACATCTATCACACTTCTGTCCATCCTGATAGAGGGATCCCTCCTCTGTTGCTCTCCCTAAGGTCTCTTACTCTTTTCTCCCTGTTAAAGTTTTTTTGGGGGAATTTTCCTGTTCTGATGTGAGGGTCCTGGGTCAGAGGATGTCGTATGTGTACAGATTGTAAAGCCCTCTGAGGCACATTTGTAATTTGTGATTTTGGGCTATATAAAATAAAATTGAATTGAATTGAATCAATTCTTCTGATTCTTTAGTCTGCAGTTTATCTGCTCACATTATTTCCATCATCACAGCTTTGGCTTACAAGAGCTGTTCTAAAACACAGCACTCTTCTGTCCAAAAATGACAGAAGAGTGCTGTGACGTTTCCGTGGTCGGAGAGGACTGAATCCATCCTCAGTTTGAGTAGATTTCATTTTCTTTTATGAACTGTCACACATCACAAAGACTATTGTTGAGGTATCCACCAAAAATGTCCGAGACACACCACACGCAAAACAGATCTCTTTATTCTTCCAGTTAAATAATAGATTCACCCTATGAATCGCCCTATTGAATTGAAGATTAAACAAATACTTGAAACAGAGTAAAACTGTGGTACTGCTGTGTACTGCAGATGAACTTTGATGCTACCTAACACATGTTCTTCCTGAGGAGCGAGATGCGAGACCCTAAAAAGGTGTTCATACAGCTGTAGTAAACAGCGACGTGTGGCTTGCTAGACACAGTGAATACACCTCGATAAAATCCACGGAGCTCCTCTGGACAACGTTATGAACATGACGGCGTTTAGTTTCCCGTGATATCTGGGACTCCCACAACACGTACTAAGCAGAAATAGAGGTTATTTTTTTCATGGTTGATGGTGGACAGTTGAACGGCTTTCAGGGCGATAAGCCACGCCCCCTCTGTTAGAGAGAACACAAGTGCTGAATCATGTACATATCAAACAAACTATGCTCATTTGCATAAACTGCAACCTTTGAACTGTAAAGATTATGAGTCTCTTATTGAAATAAATGTTATCCACCCATATTCATCCACACTTTTAACTTGCTTTTAGAAAACTATTTACATCCTGATGTCTAAATGAATTTTTAGCCAGGGCTACACCTCATTGAATGTTTTTCTTTTGGGCCCAACTGTCACAAAATTCTACAACCTAAACCAGACCGAGATACACCCCACACAAACCGGAAAACCCCCACTTGTCGATCGTCAACCACTCAAAACAAGGTTAATTTCATGGAAGTGCTCACCACCTTGGCACAAGGGATAGACAAACATCATGTCCTGTGTTTTTTGATTCTGACCATCTGGACTCGTCCAGTGACTGCTACAAAAGGACAGCTGACAACATGGGAAAGACTGAGTGACAGCTTGGACAGACAGCTGACGGGAGGGAACAAACCCCAATGGGGCCGTCACGGGCTAGCTACCCAAGCTTCAGGTGTGCATTTGTGGTTGGGAGAAAGTAATATCAGCAATAGGCCTGAAAATCCACCAAGGGAGGAAAACGTGCTTGAGAGAGCAGAGACATCGGCCTCACATTGACCAGTACTTGTTACGAAGCAACCAGTCAAATCAGTTGAGTGAAGCACAGCGATGGGACACAAACCAAAGTTCGCAGAGCATCAGCAACCCTGTCACCGAGGAGGGAAATGCCGGTGGAGTGGCCCACCCAACCACAGAGACCTCCAATGGAGAAAAAGATCAAGGGCACAAACCTAGTTTGAAGTGGCCTAAAGCTGTTGAAAAGAGAGGGGAAACCATCAACAATGATCGATCAAATATTTTGGAGCAGCAAGTGGGCACTACAGCTAGAAAGCTAGAAAGGATGGGCGACATTATCTATAACTATGTAGAGGACCGCTTTGGGATGAGCAAAGTGAGAAGCAGAAAGACAGTACCAGCGCCAGCCAAGTCCAGGAGACAGTAAGAAATGGACAGGCTAGTCAGAGAAAGGAGACAGATGAAAAAGCTGTTCTACAAAGATCCTTTCAAGTTCGTCAAAGACCTCTTCGCAAAGGAAAAAAGCGGAACTTTGAAAACATCTAAGCAGAAACTAGAATAACATCTAGAAAAGGTCCACCATGACAGGAGAAGGCATGAGCAGATAGTCATCCCATATGACATCCCACTAATTAAACAGAACCTGGAACCTGTCAACCTCAGAATAAGAATCAGAACAGTTTATTGCCAAGGAAGTTTGCGCCTACAATGAATTTGGCATGGCGGGTGGTGCATAACATTTAACAATAAACAATAACATTAAACAATCAACAACAATCAACACAGTACAAGAAATAGAAACATATTAAAATGTACAATAGAATATAAAATAATATAAAATAAAGTGCACAACAAACAGATAACAGGACTGTAAACAAGTGAAATGTAAGTGAAATGTTAAAAATGTTGAGTGTGTTTACCTCGCTAGCGGGGAAAGAGCCGGAGCTGGTGCAGGAGGTGGAGCGATACCAGCTAGATATAGTTGGACTCACCTCCACACACAGCGTTGGCTCTGGAACCAAGCTCCTGGAGAGGGGTTGGACTTTGTCCTTTTCCGGAGTTGCCCAGGGTGAGAGGCGCCGGGCGGGAGTGGGGATACTCACGAGCCCCCGGCTGAGCGCCGCTGTGTTGGAGTTCTCCCCGGAGAACGAGAGGGTCGCCTCCATGCGCCTACAGGTTGCGGGGAGCAAGGCTCTGACTGTGGTTTGTGCTTATGCACCAAACAGCAGTTCGGAGTATCTGGCCTTCTTGGAGTCGGTGGGAGGGGTCCTGGAAAGGACGCCGCCTACCGACTCCATAGTTCTCCTGGGGGACTTCAACGCTCACGTGGGAAATGACGGAGAAACCTGGCGGGGGGTGATTGGGAGGAACGGCTTGCCCGATCTGAACCCGAATGGTGTTTCGTTATTGGACTTCTGTGCTTGCCATGGTTTGGCCATAACGAACACTATGTTCGAACATAAGGTGGCTCATAAGTGTACCTGGTACCAGAACACCTTAGGCCGGAGATCAATGATCGACTTTGTAATCGTATCATTTGATTTGCGGCCGTATGTCTTGGACACTCGGGTGAAGAGAGGAGCAGAGCTGTCAACTGATCACCACCTGGTGGTGAGTTGGATCAGATGGCAGGGGAACCGGTTGGAAAGACCCAGCAAGCCCAAACGTGTAGTGAGGGTGAACTGGGAACGTCTGGCGGAGGACCCTGTCCGGGAGGTCTTTAACTCCCACCTCCGGAAGAACTTCTCACACATCCCGAGGGAGGTTGGGGACATGGAATCCGAATGGACCATGTTCAAAGCCTCTATTGTGGACTAGAGCTAGGAGCTGTGGCCGGAAGGTCATCGGTGCCTGTCGTGGCGGCAACCCGAGAACCCGGTGGTGGACACCGGAGGTGAGGGAAGCCCTCAAGCTGAAGAATGAGACCTTCAAGGCCTGGTTGGCCCAGGGGTCTCCTGAAGCAGCTGACAGGTACCGGCAGGCCAGAAGGGCTGCAGCTGCGGTGGTCGCGAATGCTAAAACTCGGGCATGGGAGGAGTCCGGGGAGGCCATGGAGAAGGACTTTCGGTTGGCCTCAAGGAGGTTCTGGCAAACCATCCGATGGCTCAGGAAGGGAAAGCAGGGCTTACCCCAGGCTGTTCTCAGCAGGGGGGGGGGGGGGGACTGCTAACCCAGACGGGGGACATCGTCGGGCGGTGGAAAGAGTACTTGGAGGAACTCCTAAACCCGACCAACATGTCCTCTGCAGAGGAGGCAGCGCCTGAGGACCTAGGGGGAGGCTCACCCATATCCCTGGCAGAGGTCGCTGAGGTAGTTAAAAAGCTCCTTGGTGGCAAGGTGCCTGGGGTGGATGAGATCCGCCCTGAGATGCTGAAAGCGCTGGACATAGTTGGGCTGTCCTGGCTGACACGCCTCTTCAATGTCGCATAGGGGTCGGGATCAGTGCCCATGGAATGGCAGACCGGGGTGGTGGTTCCCATCTTCAAAAAGGGGGACCGGAGAGTGTGCTCGAGTTACCGGGGTATCACACTACTCAGCCTCCCGGGGAAGGCTTATGCCAGGGTGCTGGAAAGGAGGCTCCGACCGCTTGTCGAACCTCCGATTCAAGAGGAGCAGTGCGGATTCCGTCCCGGCCGTGGAACAGTGGACCAGCTCTTTACCCTCGCAAGACTACTGGAGGGGTTCTGGGAGTTTGCCCAACCAGTCTACATGTGCTTTGTGGACTTGGAGAAGGCTTTCGACCGGGTCCCTCGGGGGTTCTTGTGGGGGGTGCTGTGGGAGTATGGGGTGCCGGACCCGTTACAACGGCGATCCGGTCTCTGTACGACTGCAGTAGGAGCTGTGTCCGCATTCTCGGTAATAAGTCAGACACGTTCCTGGTGGGTGTTGGCCTCCGCCAGGGCTGCCCTTTGTCACTGGTCCTGTTCGTGACTTTCATGGACAGGATATCTAGGCGCAGCCTCGGGGTGGAGAACGTCAGGTTCGGGGGTCTCGTGATCGCCTCTCTGCTGTTTGCAGATGATGTGGTCCTGTTAGCCTCCTCGGATCATGACCTCCAGCATTCACTGGGGCGGTTTGCAGCCGAGTGTGAAGCTGCGGGGATGAGAGTTAGCACCTCCAAATCTGAGGCCATGGTTCTCTGCCGGAAACCGGTGGATTGCTCCCTCCAGGTGGGGACGGAGTGCCTACCTCAAGCGAAGGAGTTTAAGTATCTCGGGGTCTTGTTCACGAGTGAGGGTAAGATGGAGCAGGAGATCGACAGGCGGATCGGTGCGGCTGCAGCAGTAAAGCAGGCGCTGCACCGGACCGTCTTGGTGAAGAGGGAGCTGAGCCGGAAGGCAAAGCTCTCAATTTACCACTCGGTCTACGTTCCTACCCTCACCTATGGTCACGAACTCTGGGTCGTGACCGAAAGGACAAGGTCGCGGCTACAAGCGGCCGAAATGAGTTTCCTCCGTAGGGTGGCCGGGCTCAGCCTTAGAGATAGGGTAAGGAGCTCAGTCATCAGGAGGGAGCTTGGAGTCGAGCCGCTACTCCTTCGCGTCGAAAGGAGTCAGCTGAGGTGGTTCGGGCATCTAATTAGGATGCCTCCTGGACGCCTCCCACTGGAGGTTTTCCAGGCACGTCCAACTGGGAAGAGACCCCGGGGAAGACCCAGAACACGAACACGCTGGGGAGATTACATCTCCCAGCTGGCCTGGGAACGCCTCGGGATCCCCCAGAATGAGCTGGAACATGTTGCCGGTGAGAGGGAGGTCTGGGTCAGCCTGCTTGGCCTGCTGCCACCGCGACCCGACCCCGGATAAGCGGAGGAAAATGGATGGATGGATGGAGTGTGTTTAAATAAAGAAACATAGGGATGTGCAGGGGAGAGACCAGTAGGAAATTGTCCTGGGGATGACAGAGTCAGTGAGGGTCCCGGGCTTTGTTAATGAGCCCAACTGCGGATGGGAAGAAACTGTTCGTGTAGTGTGAGTTCTTGGTCCTGATGGACCGCAGCCTCCTGCCAGATCGAAGGGGCAGGAACAGATTTTATCCAGGGTGAGAGGGGTCAGCTACAATCTTTCTTGCTTGCTTCAGGGTCCTTGAAGCGTTCAAGTCGTGGAGGGACGGCAGATTGCAGCCAATCACCCTCTTGGCAGAGCGAATGATGCGCTGCAGTCTGCCCTTGTCCTTGGCAGTGGCTGCAGCGTACCAGACTGTGATGGAGGAGCAGAGGATGGACTCAATGATGGCAGTGTAGAAGTGCACCAACATTGTCTTTGGCAGGTTGAATTTCTTCAGCTGCCTCAGGAAGTACATCCTCTGCTGAGCCTTCTTTGCGATGGAGCTGATGTTCAGCTCCCACTTGAGGTCCTGGGTTATGGTGGAGCCCAGGAAATGGAAGGAATCCACAGCGTTGACGGGGGAGTCACACACAGTGATAGGGGCAGGTGGGGCTACGTTCTTCCTGAAATCCACAACCATCTTCATTGTCTTTAGGGCATTGAGCTCTAAGTTGTTCAGACCGCACCAGGTCACCAGATGGTCAGTCTCCCACCTGGGTGGTACAGAGGCATGAGCCCCTGCTGAGCTGGGGGAGGGGGGCTGGTTGATGGGGCTGTGGGGGATGGAGTCAGGACTGTCCCACTGTCTTTCAAATCTACAGTAGAACTCATTCAGCTCGTCTGCCAGGCGGAGGTCATTCATAGAGTGGGGTGTTTTAGGCTTGTAGTTGGTGATCTGTCTGATGCTACATCCATACTACTCCGTTTCTACTCCGTTTCTACTTGGAAGCAGAGTTGTCAAATAGAAATGATCTCCGTCCACACGGGAGTTTCAGCATCATTCTCGAGTTGATCTGCATCCACACGGCAGCCTTCGAAGGCGGACAGCACGTGACCATTAACGTACACTGGGCATGCGCGTGACGGTGTAAACAGGAAGTGGATTGCTTGCTTAGTTTAAAAAAAAATACGACAGAGTAATAAAGTAGTCTTTAATAATGAAAGGTTGTATTTGATACTTAAGATCTTCCTCTAAAATCTTCCTCTATAAACTCAAACAGACACAGTTCGTGGAAAGTTTTAGAAGTTTTATTTTTCAGACGTAGTTACAGCGCTGCGGGTCTATCTCTCTCTCTCTCACATCAGGGGATAAGCTGGGTCACCCAGCAGAAAAACAGGGACAGCATCTTCGCCCTCTATCAATTCTTTAGGGCATGGGGGAATTGCTCCATCTTTTAGGGCACAACTCTAGCTCTGAACATCATGTAACATGTCCGAGTAGCTAGCTTCTAAGCTAATTTTAACATTACCGCCAATGGGGAAATGCTAACCGCGATTAGCATTAGCGAATATAATATATCTTCGTACATCTTTTCATGCTTCATACAGACATACTTACAGACTAAGGTCTCTCAAGGCTACCAAACGGAAGAAATAAAACGAAGCAGCGTGTCTTCTCATTATAATCTAAAAACAACGAGGCACTAACTGTTGTTGTAACTCGTAGCTCTGAATAGCATTTATGGCTAACTGGCTTGGCCGCATAATAGGGCTGATGACGCCGCTGGTCACGGCGCTCGCTAATCGCCCCAATAACAGCTGCTTCCTCCACAGAAATGCAGACTTTTACTGCACAACAGCTGCTAACTGCTGCTAGCTGTTGTGTTAGCAGCAACATCATGTAGCTGTTGTGCTAGCAGCAACGCTTGCAATTAGTTATCCATGTTGAAATGAATCGCTGGTAGCCCAGTTTGTTTTCTTCCGGGTACGGGTCACGTGATAGTGAGTGTGACGAATCAGGGACGGAGACGTCATGGTTGCCAAGAACCAATCCAGTAGCGAACACGGGTGTGGGCGTCATTTTTTCTAAGCACATCCGTATCCGACCGTCCACACGCAAACGCAACCCCGGAGTTCTCAAACACCTCCAACCTCGGCGGAGTTTTCAGATTCCTCCGTTTAGGGTGCTCCAAAACTCCGGCGTAGTGTGGGCGCTCAGTGTAAACGTAGCAAATACGGAGTAAAAACGGAGTAATTTGGACAGGGCCTGAGACCTCTACAGACAGAAGCAGAGTCACTTGCTGAGAGCTGGTGTTGCAGTTTCTCAGAGTACAGTCGTTTAGCATCTCTCACTGCCTTACTAAACCTGTATTTTGCCTCTTTGTACAAGTCCTTATCCCCACTACTACATGCCTGATCCTTGCGCAGTCTTAGCTGTCTGAGTTCTGCTGTAAACCAGGGTTTATTGTTATAACTCACCCTGGTGCTTGTGGGAACACAGCTGTCCTCACAGAAGCTGATGTATGAAGTTACAGCCTCTGTGTACTCATCCAGACTGTTGGTAGCAGTCCTGAAAACGTCCCAGTCTGTACAGTCCAAGCACGCCCGAAGATCCTCCATAGGTCCACTTCTTGAATTTCCTCACCACAGGTTTACAGAGCTTGAGTTTCTGCCTGTAAAGCAGGAATCAGATGGACCATGACATGGTCAGAGAGTCCCAGTGCAGCACGAGGGACGGCGTGATAGGCCTCATTTATTGTTGTGTAGCAGTGATCTAGAATGTTCTCCTCTCTGGTTGAGCATTTAATAAACTGTCTGTATTTACGGAGTTCATGACTGAGGTTTCCTTTGTTGAAGTCACCAAGGACAATAACTAAAGGGTCCGGGTTGGTCCGCTCCACACACAGTATCTGCGAGTGTCCGCTGTGCCTCCTGCACGTTGCCCTGCGGCGGCATGTAAACACCGACTAGTATGAATGAAGCAAACTCACTTGGGGAGTAAAAGGGTTTACAGTTTATAATGAAAGATTCCAGGTCAGGACAACAGTGCTGTAGAATCACTGTCACATCGTTGCACCAACCACTGTTGGAGTAGAAACAGATTCCTCCACCCTTCGATTTCCCGGAGAGCTCTGTGTCGCGGTCCGCTCTGAACAGCAGGAAGCCAGCCAGCTGGAACGCGAAGTCGGGTATCGATCCACAGAGCCAGGTCTCAGTGAAGCACAAAACGGAGGATGAAGAAAAGTCTCTGTCTCTCCCCACCAGTAGCTGAAGTTCGTCCAGTTTGTTGCACAGTGAGCGGACGTTGGAGAGAAATATGCCTGGCAGCGGTGTGCGAAATCCACGTGTGCGGAGACACGAGCGCGCTGGCCCTACGGAGCTTCACTGCATGAGTTAAGGTGAGCGCACCTTTGACGAGAATGTCCAGTAACTCCAGAGAAGTTAACAGAAAAGTTGGAAGTAAGTCCGCTGGAGTTGTTCCGCTGATGTTTATGAGCTCATCTCTGGTGAAAGAGCTCAGAGTACCTGGACACTAGCCCTCCCAAATGGAAAGAAGTAGAGAACACAGATGCAAGCAAGAGCAGCATCTGCTCCTGGGCCTAATGGAGTACCATGCAAGCTCTACAAGAATGCACCAGACATCCTACACTTTCTTTGGAGGCTCACGAGGATAGTGTGGCAGAAACAAATAATACCCAAGCCATGGAGAAGGGCTGGCGGTGTGCTATTACCAAAAGAGAAAGATGCGTCAGACATATTGGTCAATTCCGGCCAATCTGTCTTCTGAACGTGGAGGGGAAAATCTTTTTCAGCATAATATCAGAGAGTGTCCACTTACCTGGAAAGAAACAAGTACATTGATACATCTGTACAGAAAGCAGGGATTTCAGGATTCTCTGGTTGCTTGGAGCATACAAGCATGATTTGGCACCAGATCCAAGCAGCTAAGGAGGACAAAAGAGACCATGTTATATTCCTTGATCTGGTAAACGCGTTTGGCTCAGTTCCCCATGAACTTCTCTGGGAATCTTTCAATTTTGTATATGTATCAGAGCCCATCAACACACTGGTCAAACCCTATTTCCAAGACCTGCAACTGTGCTTCGCCACAGCTGACTTTACTACAACATGGCAGCGCTTGGAGGTAGGCATTATGGCAGGCTGCACAATCTCACCCTTGGCTTTTACAATGGCCATGGAAGTCATCATCAGAGCCTCAAAATGGGTGGTGGGCGGTGCACGAATTACGGCTGGGCTCCGTCTACCACCCATTCGCGCATATATGGACGATATGACAACACTGACCACTACTGCAGTCTGCACCAAGCGGCTACTTGGAAAGCTACAGGAGAACATCAAGTGGGCCCGCATGAAAATAAATCCAATCAAGTCTCAAAGTATCTCTATTGTTAAGTTGAATGCTTAAAGACACAAGGTTCTGTATTGGCGATGACCCAATACCAACAGTATCTGAGCAGCCTGTCAAAAGCCTGGGCAAGCCTCAAAGACAACGAGCAGGTGCAACAACTAAGGCAAGAAATTATCAACAACCTTGAGAACATCAAAAACACCTCACTGGCGGGAAAACTGAAGCTCTGGTGCCTACAGTTTGGATTCTTCCCTCGGACAATGTGGCCACTCACTGTCTATGAGGTCCCAATAACAGCTGTGGAGAAGATGGAGCGAACCATCACCTCATACGTGAAAAAATGGTTCACGATGTCTAACTAACATCAGCCTCGATGGCAAAGGGGTCCTGGAACTACCTCTCACTAGTTTGATGGAAGAATACAAGTGTTCTAAAATCAGACTTCAGATGACGCTCAGGGATTCCAGAGACAAGACTATCAGTAACTGCCACTAGCAACTGGGCGGAAGTGGCAACCATGCAATTCTGTGCAAGCAGGCAACATCAACCTTGAGGCACAAAGACATCGTGGGGCAAGTTCAGCAGGGAAGAGGAAGCCTCGGCCTGACGGCAAGTGAACCGACTTGGCGAAAGCCCACAACGTCAGAAAGGAGAACATTGGTGGTCGAGGAGGTGCGCCGACAGGAGGTCGCAAGAAGTGCGAAGGCTGTCTCTCTCGTGAAACAGGGACAATGGATGCGGTGGGAAGGTGTGAAGAGAAGATAGATCAGCTGGATGGGAAATGGAAGCAACAAAAATTAGCTTTATCATCAGAGATCATCATCGAGACAATTGAGCACGGCACACAAGCTGAGGGCTGATTATCCTGCAGCTAGCCGCCCTTGGGGAGGGTGTATAGCAGGGGTCCCCAACTGGCGGACCGCGGTCCGGATCTGGACCCAGACACAGTTGCATCTAGACCCAGGATCTCAAACCGATAGATAATTTGGAAATATATATATAATAATGCGTATTTATACTTTAACCGGCGCACTTAATTCAGCTGTTACGGCACTTGTTCAGCGGTGCAGGAAACGCACCGACCAATGCGTTGTAAATCACATCACGTGATGCAGCTCAGCCAATCAAATATGAGTATTCTGACAAGTTTCCTGACTCGAGTGAGATTTACACACACCGTGACACACGGGGCTGAGACGAGGAAAGAGAAGGAAGAGCAGGAACATTGCGCTAATCAGAGAAGTTATCTCACATGACGTTCTCCAAAAAGAGAAACGTGTTTAGAGAGAACAGAATTCATAAGAAAGAATGAACACTCTTATATGTTAATTCTTCCCACAGGCAGTTAAAACCAGCATGTCTCATATGTCCAGAAACCGTAACTATTGATAAAAGCGGCAAATGAAGCGCACTACCAGACAAAGCACAACTCTTTTGAACTAACGTACCCACTCACATCTGAAATGAAGATACAGAAAATAAACCTAAGAGCCCAATATGATCAGAACACATGAATTCACTGTCCAACAATGCTGAAACAAGTGGTTTAATAACCACAGATAAAGTCCATGCTCACTGATTTCTCTTTTTAAATGACACAAATATAATATTGTGGCTTTTTTATTGACATCACTTCACACCTGAATGAACTGAATTTAAAGCTGCAGGACAATTCAGTGAAATTCATTTTTCTAAAATGAATTACTTTATTTTAAGATGCACATTTTTGAAAAGCTTTCTGTTATGTGGGTTATTCTTTAATCAGACATTATTGTACTTGAAATGAGAAGAGCATATTTATGTATTATTTATAATCCATCCAGTTCAATTTGAAAACTAAGAATAATAATTTGTTAAAATATAATTGATGTGTACTTTCTTTATTCGATTTGACAGTTGTTGACTACACAGAGACGTTACTACTACTAGGCTTCTTGAACACATACATATATATATATATATATATGGCACTAAATAGCACGAGTTAGATATTATTGTAATGTTTCGGACCTTTGCCCGAGGAGATTTTCTCAATCTGGACCTTTTGGAATTCTAGTTGAATACCCCTGGTGTATAGTGTTGAAAGGCCGAAACACCAAAATGAAACAAGGGAACATTACTGACGATGTGTTCTGGGCCCAACTGTCCCAAAATTCTACAACCTAAACCAGACCGAGATACACCCCACACAAACCGGAAAACCCCCACTTGTCAACCACTCGTCAACCGCTCAAAACAAGGTTAATTTCATGGAAGTGCTCACCACCTTGGCACAAGGGACAGACAAACATCATGTCCTGTGTTTTTTTATTCTTACATTGTAGGAGGAAGTGCATCTCTGTCTCGGCCTCACCTGTCCCACAGTGACCACATATTCGGTTTTCTTTTGGTTGCCATGATTTTTTGTGTCTTCCTTTTTCGATTTCCAGTTTGTGATCACTGAGCCTGTACTTGGTGAGGATCTGTCTCTGCTTTCTATCTCTGACAGTAAAGAGATATTCTGCCAATTCATAATCTCTTTCCAGGGCCAGATAACATTCTAATCTACTTTGGCTTTTAGTTTCTTCTTTCCAGTGTTCCAGATCGGTTTATTTACATCACGTTATAATTTGTTTTACTCTGATTGGTGTTTGGAGAGCAGTGTTGTGAGACTTGTCCCAGTGTGTCTGAGAGGAGGCAGTTAGTCTCAGCACCAGCTGACATCAGCAACTCAATGAAATGATGAAAAAAAAAACTAATTTACTGTCCATCTTTTGTATCCACCTCTTAAGCACGACGCCCCCGAATTCGGGGGCTCTTGGGCTCAGCCCCCCTTAAAATATTGTTCGGAAAATGCCCTTATTGTTCGCAAATATTGTGGATTTGTACATTTTTTTTACTGGATTAAACAGCAACGTATGGGCAACACTATCATATAAGTCACTTTTTACACACTCCAAACACAACTATAGACTACTAATATAAGCAACGAGAAAATGTGGCATAAAAGCATGAAATCGTGGGCAGAAATGTCCCTTATGTGTACTGCAAATCAATATTTGCACCCGGAAGCTAGCAGCTACCGAGCTCACCAATGCATTTTTTAGCTTTAGCATTCGGCGCCGAATGCATAAATACCTTCGGTTTCTCTCTCCGTGGAACCAGTAGAAAGCTGTGAGTGGACAACGGTACCATGGCACTGCCCTTCGCCAAAAAAAATCGTTGGTTTTTGGTCACGTTTTATGAAAAATTAGTACAATAACATCGAAGATTATCCGGTTCAAAGCTAGAATCATTGTTGGCAACTGCATCCTGTCTTCTTGTGAACTGTTTCCTGTGGAAGGGGGGTCAATCCACCATGGGCGAGGGGTCAGACTTTCGACGAATGCAAATTTACGCTCGGGGAGACATGGCACTTCTTGCAACTTTACTCGCTGAAACTTCTGTCAATCAAGACCCGCTTTTACACCCGCCTTCCTGAGACTCTGACGCGTCGAAGGCGGGCTTATTGACTGAAATCGACCGATGATAGGCTGAGCTACAGCCCCATACACACGCATCAACTGAGAAAATCCTATGGCTGAGAGCCAGAGACAGGCTCTGATGATGTTAGGAATCTCAAAATGATTCCTAACAGCTGTATTTGGATGTATTGAATAATATGAGTGATAAAAAAGTGAAATATATAGTTATATAGTAAATAAAAGTACAATGTAAGAGCTGCAACAGCTGGTTCGAAAATGACGACCTCGCGTGACCTCTCTGTACTAAAGCCTCTTATTCTTCACTTTATCCCAGCCAACCTTTATTCAACAACTACTGATCGGTTGTGCTATGATTTGGGAGAGTTTTTAGGCAGCCAGCTGCATTATTTCAAAAACATAATATCAATAAAAGTGCTTTTTTTTCAGGCGAACCTGAATATTTTCAATTTGAGCTGTGTAATATCTTCATGTACTATATTAACCAGCAACATATACACAATATTACCCATCTGAACAATCTCACAAGTGTTGTGATCTGATTATAGCATCAACAATTATTAAAATAGACCTTGTAGTTACAGAACTGTGGTCACTTTAGTATGGGTATGCCATTTTTGAGCAGAGGCCTACAAATAGGGCTAGAGCTTAAGTTGCTAAAA
This sequence comes from Anarhichas minor, assembly GCF_050575085.1. NCBI lineage: Eukaryota > Metazoa > Chordata > Actinopteri > Perciformes > Anarhichadidae > Anarhichas > Anarhichas minor. Next base: position 610,426 of record NW_027466532.1, on the reverse strand, counting down.
GAACAAATACAAAGAACTTATAGAAAGAAATTTCTCAAAAATCTCAAATATCCACACACTCGTCCCATGACAGAAACTGCATCAGTGGGTACGTCCCAACTCTCTTAATTGCATCCCCGTTTCCCTCACTTGCGTGAGGAAACCATGTGAGGAGAGAGGAAACGACAAATAAGAAAATTGGGATGTACCAAAAGATGTACCAAAAGTCCTTCCAAGGACATTAGATTACCACAGCATGCAGCATTTCCAAGAAGGTTCAGTGTATTTAAGCCAGCAGGTGGCAGTCTGACATCACTGACCACATCACCAACAGTCAAATACAGGTAGCACGTTTATAGCACACTAAAACTGACACAAAGTGACTACAATGCAGAGCCTCGTTCCTCAAACGTTCCTAGAAAGTAGTTCCTATGTAATTTCCAATCTCCTCATTGATTTGAGTTTCTAAGAAAAACATGAAATCAAACATAGAAATGGAAGAAACATCTTCAGTTCAAGCTGTTCATTCCTAAAAGAATTGACTGGAAACAGACACAACCATTTGGTGACATATCCAAATCCACTTGATGCCAAATCCAGGCCAATACTTTTGATCATTTGAAAACAAAATTTGAACCTGAAAGTTCAAGTTTTGGTCTTGAACATTGAAAAATACAGCAATGTATTCAAAATATAAATAAGTGAATGAAATTTCTTTTTGGGTTGAACATAATTTTAATTCAGTTCTGGAATTGTTTTGAATAAAATATTTATTTTCATTTTCACTCTCATATATTTTTTGATGTTTCAGGTCTTATATTTTTCAGTTTCAGATTTTATATTTTCAGATTCAAATCTTATTTTTTCCAGATTCAAATCTTATTTTTTCGGTTAACCCGACTCCGAGAAGTGCCGGGGGCCGCTACCTGCCTCACACTGTCCATGGCCTGAGCCTCGTTCAGAAGGACTCAGGCCCCCGAGCAACACCGGGCAAGCGGTCTTCCATACGCCACATTTCCCCAATCCGCCCGTCAGACGGGGATTCGGCACTGGGCTCTTCCCTCTTCGCTCGCCGCTACTGAGGGAATCCTGGTTAGTTTCTTTTCCTCCGCTTATGCATAGCGGTCCTGACGTGCAAATCGGGCGTCCGACCTGGGTATAGGGGCAAAAGACCAATCGAAACAGTAGCTAGTTCCCTCCGAAGTTTCCTTCAGCTTAGCTTGCGCTCAGAGTTTTTTCCCACTGCATTCACATGAATATGGTGTATAGAAAGGGTTGAATCATAATTCTCGCGGTGCCTACGTTGCCTGGAGGCAATGTGGTTGAGGACGGTCCTCAGCCTTCTTTGTTATGCTGTCACTTACGGTGACCCTCTCAGTTGATGCCACGCCCCCACGCCAGATCAAGGCCAAAAGTCTGAAACTGAAAAATACGATCTGAAACTGAAAAAAAGATTTAAAACCGAAAAAATAAGATTTGCAACTGTAAAAAATAAGATTTGAATCTAAAAATATAAAACCTGAAACTGAAAAATATAAGACCTCAAATATCAAAATGTATATGAAAGTGAAAAATGAAAATAAATATTTTATTCAAAACAATTCCAGAACTGAATCAAGATTATATTCAACCCCAAAAAACTTTTCAAATGATCAAAACAATTGCCCTGGATTTGGCTCCATTGTGATCCATATTTATAAATGTTCATGTAGAATGGGACTGAGAAATGTATTGTGATCTATTTCCTAATCAACCTGAAGTTTATATCCACAGTTTGTGCTGTGGTGGAAACACTGACTCACTACATTTATTCAAGTACTGTAATTGAGCACAGTTCTGAGCTCCTTATACTTTAGTATTTCCATTCACTTCATACCTCTCCACTACATTTCTGAGCTGTATTGAACAGCTTGTTACTTTGCTAATTCATATTTTTCATATACAAAACACATGATCGCTTTTAAACTATGATGTATTGGTTCCCTGCAACAATCTTCTCATCAGTCATTTAGGTCTATAATTGAGTCCTAACCCCATATTTTTGAATATGTGAATAAAAATCCACCAGTGCAGTGTTAAATATTTCAGCACAATCTCAGTTTTGCTTTTATTTTCTGTTCATTGTTGTGCAGCGACATGCCTCAGTTTTAAGATTGTTCATTTAAATTATAAACAGGTTGAAATACACAGTTTTACGAACTTAGTTTTACAAAAATAGGGAATCAGTTATAGCCGTTTAAGTTTGGGGATACATTTTTCTTCTGTACGTTACTTATGTGAGATTTATATTTTGGCACTTTTACTTGTTTTTGTATTATTATGTTGACTAAAGTAAAGCCTCTGTACAGTTCATCCACTCCTGATGTTGTATCAACAGTGGAGCAGAGTGATTAATAACCTTTGTGAGTATAAAACAAAAATAATAAGATCAAATCTGAGCTTTCAATCGCAAAATGACAACTGTGAGATGCTGTTGAAATCTCAGGAAGCCAGTAAATTGACCTTTGAGTTTACAGGATTTTGCTACCTGAAGCTCGTTTTTCACTTCGCTTCTGTTTGATTTCCTTGTAAATCATCAGTTATTTCTGATGAACAATCTGTAAGTGTGACTTGTGCCAGACAGCTCCACTGTATCTAAATGACAATGTGTCCACATTACTGAAACATCAGAGGAGATGAATACTCAGGTTTGATACTCATCTGTGGAGCTCATATAAGATGTTTGTATTTGAATCAAGCCCATATTATCTTATCATAGAGATATTGTATCAGTGTGTATGTTGGCCGATTTCTAACAGTAAATATCAGTCGAGAAATGTCAGAATTATAAAGGTTAAGGAGTCTCTGCACATCGGCCAACTTAAAGCTCAAACCAGATTAAATAGTTCATGATTCCTTAAAAGTCCAAAGCAAAACATTGCATCATAAATACTGAAACATAAAAGTTGCAGCTGCATGAGTGAATGTAACAGTCGGAACATGGCTGGACTTGAAGTTAGGACAGGTTAAAGATGTCAGCAGGAAGAGAGCCTTGAAGCTATCATCTTTCCAGTCCATGTGCAAGGAGAGCTCGTCAGGTTGCGCCAAGTAACAGACGGGACAACTGAGGAAGAATCTGGAAAGATGAGATCTCAGCAAAGTTCCAGTAAGAGCTTCATCGGAGAGGCAGTGGGAGTGCAGACGTTTGACAATATGGCAGTGCCCAGAACCTGTATATCATAATTCGTTAATAAGCAACTTTTAAGGGGTTTATGAAAAAAGGCACATTGGTCATTTTAAGAATACGAGCAATTTCATATTAATCTCAGAATATTGACACACTTAAAACCGACTTTGAGTGTCTTTAAAAGTGGTCAGAGTGTGAGTTTCTGTCCCATTCAGCCTGCAAGGCCAAACAAGAGAAAGTCATGCACTCACCTCGTTGCTTGTTACGATGATTTGTTTTGCAGTGTATGTGTCTCTGATGATTCAAATGAATGAATGAAATTGCAGCATTTCTTCAAGCACATTCTGGTCATGATATGTTCTGTTATCCACAAGACCGTAGTGTTCAATCTGAGTTTCAGTGACAAGACAAGATGAAATGTCTTCAATAAGTGGGCTTTCATTGGTCTCCAGCTCCCTTCTGCCCATTCATATCTTCACAAAGAACCTCATTCACACATATACGGGAAGATTTGGGGATCGGAATACACTGTGATAACTTGGATCAGTTGCATTATAAGCTTTTCTACGGCACTCACTCAGTTTAAGCTCTCATGTCATTTTTCTCAGGACTGACACTTATTGATAAATCAGAATGTTATATGATTCAATGCTTTGATCAGTACATGCTTTGCTAGATGTAATACAAATATATGATCATGTTAATCCTCATCCTGATAACTTGGTCCTTTGAACACAGGTTTGATTTGTTCATCTTGAAAAAGAGTGTGCTTTTACGATATTTGATTAGCAGCATATTCTGATGATATGATTGTGTGATTGACTGGAGTGGCAAACACATTTTTACAGGGAGGTCTTTTAATGTTGAGGAACCACCTTAAACATATTACAACTATAAAATTAGCAGATTCAACTTTAGATATGAAATTGTATGATAAATGTCCAGCAAAACGAGTTGAGTAATTGATCCAACTGTATACAATTTATGATGCAACAATTTGTACATTTTAGTCTTTAAATGAGAAATCCCCAAATGTCATTATTGCCACGTCTATGTGTATATGTATAATTATTTTGTTCACACTATCCCAAACTATATTTGGGATTTACTTTTTTAATTCACCAATCTGATTTTATTGTCGGTTTATAGCCTTTTTTTTAATGTCATGTACAGATCTTTTTCTCTTTATTGGGAAATTTACTGTTGCTCCACACCAACACATTTAAGAGATTTCTGAAAAAGAGTTCAGGTTTGGGGTTCATCTTGAAAAGTTGTGGTCATCATTCACTTAACTGTGAATAAACAGGACTTGCTGCTCTGATGACAGTTAAAGATTTAGGTGCTTTAAAGAACTGACAGGTCAGTTATCCACATGCACAGAACAGGGTCCTAGGCCCGAGAGCTAGCTCTAAGCTAAGCTAATGTCAAAAATCAAAGACACAAAGATGAATGACCACACTATGTCACAATGGATGACAGTGTAGAATATTTAAATCTTTGTAGTTTCATCTTATTCGCCTCTTTTATTATCCTGTTAATTTAGTTATGTTGATTTGTTGCCTTTCATTATTGTTTCTACTTTAAGGACAACCCTTAGGTTAATCACTATTGTTATTATTAATTATAATAGTAATAATAATTATGTTCAGTTAACATACGCACAGCTCCAAGTTAGTCACAAAGAAATTGAAAAACTTTAAGTTCATTCATTAATTCATATAATGCAAACATTGTACCAAATGTACCAAATGGATCTCGTGCAGACTGGAGATGTTATTCAACCGCTCAGCATCATCATGCTATCCACTTTTACTCCTGTGAAAAATTGCTCAATGAATAGGCACTTTAGCAAAAGAAATGCATCTTGCATGGTGGATCTGTGCTGCTTGATCAACAAAATGGCAACATTGATCCCAGAGGTGGCTCTCAGCCTCATGAAGGTCCCATGCTCTGTGGCCTGTGAGCCCATCTTGTTCTTGCTGTAATCGCCTGTGAAAAAACAAGTTAGCGATGCTCTCGACAGAGCCGTAACACGCCAGCAAACAGTAAAAAATACCCGACCATAAGAAATTAGCTATGTTTCCAGTGGCGTCTTTCACTTTTGGAAATCTTTGACTTTATTTTTGTATTTGTCACTGGGCAGAGTATGACTGATATGATTGTATCTCTTCTCTTCAGTAATGCTATCCACTTTAATTGCTGATTTAGGTTTAGACAGCTTATAACATATTTACAATTCACATCCAGTCTCCATCATTCCTCAGAACCTCAGTGTTTAGAAAGATCCAGTGCTGTTGTCTGCGTATGGTCATGTTGCTGGGGGCCTTTGGGGCCTGATGGGATGTTATCTGTGATAACACACACACACACACACACACACACACACACACACACACACACACACACACACACACAACTGGAAAACGTATGTTGGAATTGTATGGAAATAATTCCTGTCATTTGAAATTGGATTAGCGTTTACGCTAATATTTGGGTTTCACTTGTGACCTCCATGCTTTCAGATGCAGAGGCAAAGGGTTAGCAGCCAATTCAGCAGCATAACGCTGACTGAGTATGGGACATCCTGTCAAACATTGGGACATGGATACAAGGAAGAGAAGAGAAGAAAAAGAAGAACAGGGAAAAGAGGTTGAGGCCCTGGTGTTACAGTGTTCCAACCGGTTTGAACTACAAACACATTTTACTGAAAATGTGTTTGCAAAATGCAGCACTAAAGTGGATCCTTACTCTTGAGGCCTTGACTTGACGACGGTCCCTGTGTCACAATCAAATCTTTATTATTTCAGGTTTGCACTGAGATGTTGCCTTTTCCTGAATAAATGCATTTCGTCAAATGACTACACAGGAGATCATGTGATCATGAGATCACCAGCACAAGATTAGCACACACTGTGCACAGAGTTAACGGAGGCCAACAGCTCATTGCGCCATGATAACCTCTCTCAGTAATTCAAATCCTGCTACATTTCAAGTTAAATATGTGCAAATAAAATAAATCTTAGTTATTATGAAGCAGCACTTTTAGGTCCCAAATTTCTCCTGACCCTAAATGATGTCGTGTGAATATAAATATATAGCAGCATAAATATTTTTTTAAAGAACATGCACAGAACCACATCCAAGAATGGTTTTGATAGAACAACTGCTATATTTTAAGAAGTGTATCTAACAATAATAATAAATACACAGACGTGTATTTATTATTATTGTTTTGAATGTTTTTCTAACAGAGGCAAACCCCATGTTGTGTGGAGCAGGCAGGCCTGACTTTTGCTGTTTGATGAACTGGGGCATTGTGGGGCATCAGACGATCACTTCATGGCTTGGTCACCAAGATCGATTAAGTGAAACCAATTGACACACTGCGTGGTAAATGGGGGCTGCTACTTTCATGTGGCTCACACAGACTCTTTTCTTTTTGGCATTTGTGAGATGCGTCTGATGTAACTGATTAATACAAAAACAATCAACCAGCCTATCACATGATATGGAGGCTGCAGCACAGTGCATGTCAGTACATGGGGCCAGATGAAACACTACTGTCGGCACAAACTCATCAGGGCCAAATGTTTCAGCTGCATTCTGCTCTGCCAGTTTGTTGGAGTACCTGAGGCCACGTTAAGTCAACTGAAAGGTGATTATTACTATTCTAGAGCCCTACAGAGCTCACATTATGCAGCCATTAAAAATAATTAGAGGAACTTCACAAGAAATTATATAATTTCTTGCATTGAACATGTAAACTGTTTTATTATCCTGCCAATTATCTGGTAACCCCTCACATTTATCTTACCATCTCTTCAGGGATCTTGTTCGCCACATCTAAATATTATTTTTGTAAATAAGTCTATTAAATTAGTTGCTTTTTAATCTCCATGTAAAACATTAAGATAATGAATGGCCCAACCTGTTGAAGAATGTCTCACTAGTGTTAAGGGACACAAGCATGAGACTTATTCACTTTAAAATGATTAACCATATCAGACTTCCTAAAAAAGGATTTAAACTCAAGCTGAGAGAAAACCCTAATTGCCAGAGCAACCATTAGAATGTCTCTGTGTGTTCAGAAGATTATAATTACACATCCAAATTCAAATGGTAAATTGTCTGTACTTGTTTCTCTCTTTTCTAGTCTTCCGACAACTCAAAGTTCTTTAAAACTACACGTCATCATTCACCCATTTACACACTGATGGGAGGGGCTACATGCAAGGTGCTACCTGCCCATCAGGACTGCATTCATACTCCATTCACACACCGCAGACACAGCCTATTGTAGCAATTTGGGGTAAAGTGTCTTGCCCAAGGACACATGGGCATGGACTAGCCCACTGAAGGTCATAAGAAAAAGCTCCAAGCAGCACAACCAAATAAGTGGACGTTGTGGTGAGATTTTTTTGTCAAACTGCTATTCCCAAGGTTAAGTATGAACCTCCAATGCTCATATTGCTGGTAATGCTTATTTGTAGAACAATGAAGAAATGGAAAGAGGAGTCAACCTGAGTGGAATGTTGTGATTCCATAAAGAGACGGTTCCTGGCCATGATGCTGGTGCTTATCTCTATCATAACTTGTCCCTGTGGCATGGCCTATGTTGGGAAAAAAATGCATGTTGAAATTGAGAATAGGACAGTGACGGCTGGTCAATAGAGGGCGCTAGGGCGCCGCCCCACCTTGAGCCACAACAAATAAAATAAAATAAATAATAATAATAATAAACTATACAAATTGTCAATATTTGTGTTTCTGAAATATGGAATCACCCAGTAATATGTGTAAAATATGATATCTGCGGTACATATATGCTTTTCCTGCTCTCCGCATCTGCACGTCTCAGCTGGCTGGGGCGCTGGAGAAACTGCCCCAAAGAGGCGGGTCTATGAAGCAGTTTCGCCAATGATGCTTTAATGCTGATTAAAGATATAAATGAGTGACATACAATTTAGCCAATCAGCGTCCTCAAATAGATTCAGCTTGGGGCAGAATCGATTCTGCCCCAAGCTGCGCGTTCTCGTCCGGACGAGTCTCTACAGGCGAGCGCGAGCACTACTCCTCCAAGACCCGTTTGAAAGGAGAACTTTGGCGGAGAAACTTCAGGTCAAAGAGCTGATATCAGATCAGCCTGACCCCACAATCAGACAGCAGACTAGCAGGAAAGGGAAGCAGTACATGCGAAGCTTCTCCACTAGCTGAACACCAGACAGGTTTGGCTAGCTGGATGACGTCATGCTAATAACTTATTTAGCTTTTTAAAACAATGGGGACAGATCCAGCACGGACAGTTAGGGAGTGAGAGACATGAAGCACCTGCTAAGAAATGATATATAGTTATAAATAAATAATTAGATATATGTGTGTGTATGTGTGTTTTATATTATAGTGAATATTATTATATGATATATATATATTATTATATGATATATATATTATTATATGATATACATTATTATATTATACAGAATATTATTATATGATATATATATTATTATATGATATATATATTATTATATTATACAGAATATTATTATATGATATATATATTATTATATGATATATATATTATTATATTATACTGAATATAATTATATGATATATATATTATTATATTATACTGAATATTATTATATGATATATATATTATTATATTATACTGAATATTATTATATGATATATATATTATTATATTATACTGAGACTAAAATAAGATGTCCTGACGTGTTTGTCAAAGTGTTATTTTCTGCTTTTTTTCATGTTGGAATAAAGTTTAAATATTTAACTGCAAAGTAGTAATGCGTGTTTGATACCTTAATGTTTTTGCATTAAATCATTCTGGGATGTTTGCTGAAGTTGATTGGATGTGGCACAGCCCTACAGAGAACATGTTCCACCAGCCGCCACTGGAATAGGAGAACATATGGCTGCAGTTCCAAATAAAAATATGAAATTTGAACAGTTTGTCATGGATGGGCAAAAAGGCCCCAATATTTGGGAATTTTGATTTACCTTTAAAGAAATGTCAAAATGCTGTGTCCTTACTGAGGCCAGAAGACCCCCCCATCGGGAGGAGGCAGCTCTGGGAGCAGTGGTGGGGAGGAAAACTGAGTCTGGAGCCCTGCAATATATTTGTATACAAAAAAGTAGGAAATCCTCACAATTGAAAACTTTTTTTATAGAGGATACATTTACTGCTTTTCATTTATGTCTGACAAGCTGCCGGCTCACTGTGATATCTCTATCCGCAGCCTTCAGGGTCCATGCATCCTTTATACTACCAGTAAGTAGTCATTTTAATTAATAAAGTAACTTCAAATAGTAAGGAGACTGTTTTGGAAAAGTCTATAACTGACATTACTGTGAATGTTAAAGACGGAGGGAGATTGGACTCCAGTGTTTTCTCGTCTGAAAAATGTGTCTTTTTACTGCCTCCATTCTTGGTCCGTAATGTTTCTTCTCAGTGGAAAAGAACCTTTGGACTGACCACTACCTGCTTTCTGGAGGCATTCTTCTGCACCTTTGATCCCTTGTCTGGATTGATCTTGAAGAGGCATCTGTCAAATGAAATACAACAAATAACTTCAGTCATAAAATGTGGGCTCGACTGAAATATACTATTTTCATATATTACCAACAAAAGTGGAAAAATTGCACGCATGTTGTGGTTGTAGTTTGGATGTTCTCTGTGTTCCAGAGTACCCTGTATCTCCAAAGAGCTGAGATGAACTGGTGACTCTAAATTGCCCATACAACTTTTAGGGAATAGAAAGCAAGTTGGTGATTGGCTACTCAAAGGTTTCTTAGCTGATTTCATTATTATTTCATAAAGAAACCTTAACAAAAGCTCTGAAGTTGATGTAGGTGTGCAACATTTGAAGCCTGTTGCTGCATCTTGACATGAAGATGAAGAGGAATAAATCAGAAACATAGCCAAAGCATATGTGTGTCAAAATCAACAGCTGGGTGCATTATTAAGAAGCAACAATACAGGGCTCCAGACTGCCACTAAAATAGTTGCATATATGATAAATATTTTCAATAGTGCAAGTTAAAATTTCTCGTAGACAAATTCAGAGCATGATGCCCCGCCTCCAAAGTCTCCTAAGTCAACTTGACTAGGGTCCATAAGGAGGGCCGAACTCGCTCTCATCACAGCCCCGTGCTTGATGGACCGCATCTACTGTACCCAGTGGTGGAAGATATACCACTCTAAAATACTCCATAAAAGTCCTGGATTCAAAATGTTACCTAAGTGAAAGTCAAGAAGGTTTTATACGCAAAATGTACTTAAAGTGTCAAAATTACAGTACAAGTACTAATTATGCTGTGTGGCACCTGTCACAGTGTTATATTATTATAAACCATTATATTATTAGTATTTATTTATCACTAATGAAAACATTAGCATGTTAATGTTGCAGTTTAATGTTGGAGAAATCACGTGTTTTTTCTAAATGTAAAAAATAATTAAAGCTGTGAAACATATTAGTGCAAGTACAGTAAGAAGTACAGTATTTTCCTCTCAGATTGTGGAGTGGAAGTATCACGCATAAAACAGAATTACTCGAGTAAGTACAAGTATGTCAAAAATGTACTTAAATACAGTACTTGGGTAAATGTACTTAGCATGTACTTATTCCACCACTAGTTGTACCAAAGAAAAGTGCAACCAAATAATGTGCTGGTGCGACCAACTGAGTGGAAAAGTGAGTCTGGAGCCCTGCAGTATATTGGTACACAAAAAAGTAGGAAATCCTCACAATTGAAAACTGGGAGCAGAAAATGTTGATGATATTTACTGAATAAATATCTTAAAAGATGAATTGATAATTTGCGATTATCTTTTTGTTGATCTGTTAACCTTCTGATCATTTCAGCACTTAAGCACTGCTCAATGTGTCCCACTTCCTACTTTAGTTTACAGGCCTGTGTACTACAGGAAGGAAACAAAACATCAATAATGTTACCATAATATCATATGACATTTTTATTGTTGAATTTATTATATTTCTATAGGTGGACATATATTAGAAAAAACCTTTGAATATCATGCAATCCATTAAACACTAGCACAAACTGCAGCCTTCAAAATTGCCACAAGGTTGAATTCACACTTCTCTGATATCGTCTGATAGGTAGGTGAGGTCTATTGCAAAGATGTTGTATTTTGATTGCATTACATTATAGAGGTGTAATCATTTGTCCAGTCATTCTATATTTGCTTTGAAGGATCACATTTACACCTGCTTCTTTACCTTTACAAGAACTCCAATGCTGCTCCTTGGTCTGCTGGGTAAGAGATGGTCAGGCAGTAGTATGAGGCAAACATCAACACAACAGCTTCACCGTTCCATTTCAGATTTTATAATGGGTGTGTATTGCACGGCTCGTTAAGTGCTAGAGTAATAACATCACGGTCAGAGTGGAGCAGAGCATGAAAAGTATTCTGTGATTTTTACGAACAAATTGCTTCAAATCCCACAATGTTTACTCTTTATACACCATTTTTGGCCAAAAAAGATTGGAAATGTTGTGCTGTCGCACACAGATGTCTGTGGAATCCAACGGACTTACACATTTGGCTCAAAGAGCCGCAGAGCGACATCAACTCCAACCAACTGCTCAATTAGACTCCATGTTAAATCTGACCACTCATTTCTCAAAGAAAGCAGACGGTACCAGTTTTGTATATTGCGCTTGAGCTCACATTGTTAACACCACAAACATAAAATACACATCAGCGCATTCGGCAGAATCTTATCTCTCTCATGATACCCATATATTGTTGATTGGACTCATGGTTTTGGTAAAGGGGGCAGAGGTTGGACAGGTAGTTTTGTTGAAAAACCCTATATAGTTTAACCCCTCTTAATTAGCCTCTAACACACAGGGTTCCAATCACCATGGCAATAAGTGACACACATGCACCTAAGCACACAGGTGTTTGATATGAGCTCATAAGTGCAGTTGATAAACAAACAGAGACACACACACACACACACACGACTTGGAGATATTCAGTCAATTCAGTCACATTATGATTCTGTCTCCTCTCCCCCTCTCTCACCCACCCAGTCCCACCCTTTCAAAATAAAAGCCCCATGGAGTTACTGTATCTTAACATTAAGCTCAGAATCATGGTTCATGTTCAAAAGGTCTGTCATTTTCCCCAATCACCGTAGTAAACAGTGACATACATGCATGCGCTGTGAACTATGTGTTTCTATGAAGCAATGGCTGTTCTCAAGTTCAAGACTGTCCATCACGAATACAAGATTAAATCCAAGAGTATGAATCTAAAATGCAGAAAGACAGAAGCGATATCTCAAATGAACCTCAACGATACTATCGGTAATATTGGCGTGTATATATATAGTGCAACGTCTTCGGGCAGTATAGCAGCCACACTGTCAAAATTCCTTGCGAAATTTTCTATTTTTTTCTAATACTGTTTTATTTACAGATGTCCACCTTGAAAATATGGCAGACTATCTGAACCGGCTCCTTGGTGGCTTTGACAATGACATTTAAAGAAGGAAATGGAGATTATGGTTGTGTATATCTTGTTGCTTAATAAATACAAATGAATTGTTGCCTGTGTCACTTGGTCTTCTTTGTCCTGTAAGTGGAAACTGATGATGTGTTACTATGCCTACGTGTTTAATTGCTACATATTGAACTGTGAGCATTTCAACGTTTAAAAGACCGTTAAAAGTCAAAAGTCAAAGTTTTTTCACCGACTATTTGAAGACGTTGATTGAACGTTCATGTTTAGACCAGATTTCAACGGGATTTGCAATATTGGCTTTCAACTGAGAAATGTGGATCTGCAGTCTTCAAATAGTCGTTGAAAAAACATTCACTTTTAAACCAATTTTGAACGTCTTTTCAATGAAAAAATGCTCGCTGGGGAGGAGAAATGGCAGAGCATGCAGGTCCAGGTGGAAAAACAACAACTGAATGTTTTGGGATATTTCCGACAGCAGAGTGTGGTAATAGAGAAGAGAGACATAGAGTTGAACAGTCCACATGAACTGTATCTGAAAACGTGTGAGTGAGTGAAAGGAACCCCTTTTAAAATTCCAATAACATCAATACATTTCACTGTTTTTATTCAACATGTGTCGACAAAAGTTTGAAAACAGTGAAATGTTGTTGTTAATTATCTCTTTCTACTCAATACTAATACTAATTACTAACAAATACAATTCTTAACATCCCAACTCGTAATTTATCTGGAAAGTAAACAAAAGTTTTATTTTGAGGAACATTTTCCGTGATTAAGACATGTAGAGAATAGCCTAAATAGGGTGCCAGGGTGCATTAAAAAAGCATCGAAATAGAGCTTGTTCTAACCGCCCCCCCAGAGGTCCCGAATGTCCTCAAATTCTATGAACGCCCAACTGAAGGCCCAGCTCTTCTATTTTTTTATTTGAAAGCTGGGCGGTAGCCTACACATTATAGGTTGATGTTAGAGATAATTCACAAGTCAATCAAAGTCAAAATGTAAAAGTGCATGGGGTAGGCTAACCCTAACCTATTAGATTGCACTGCATTAGTAGGCTGTTATATTTGTTATGAGGCGTTTTTGTTTGCCTGCAGCTGTGGATAATATAATGAAAGACAAACAGCACACAGCAGCACTGCCACCATCTCACAGGACTGATCCAGAGCCTGTAGCTGTTTATTGCATTGGATTGCATTATATTTGACAGGTGACATTTTTTTTGTCCACCATTACGTGCAGACTTTCAGTATGAGTGTGTATGTGTTTGGTGTGCTGGCGGTATGTATGTGTGTGTGTGTGTGTGTGTGTGTGTGTGTGTGTGCGTGTGCATCTTTATCCCTTCGTTCCCATTGGCTGCTGAAACTTGTTGGAGCTTTTATCTCTGGAAAAAGAGAAAGCTCCAACAACCTATCGGTGCTCGCGACCCGTCCTCCCCCCCCCCCCCCCTCCCCTCTCGAGCCCGCCTGGTCCACACTTTTCCCGGAGACCGTCAAAGTAGTCCAGTCTTCACACCGGTTAAATGAGCTCATGTCAGAGACAGAGCACTTCTATATTGTGAGCACTTTACCGGTGTAGGGCTCCCTGCCGCTCCACACACAGCGCTGCACTTTGCCGCCGAATTATCTCAACCTGCTCCACGAGTCCTGCTAGCTTGACTGCTTCGGGGATTTCATACTGCTTATTAAATCTCTTTATTCTCCTCCGCCACACACTGGATCCGTCACACGTTCCCACCTTCAAAACACGTGTGACCAACACTTGAACACTTGAACTGGACATCTAAAACGTGTCCGTCTTTTTTGTTTTTATTTTCCTTTTGTAACTTGTTTTTTTGAATGGTACAATGTCGTCTTTGCCAGGAACGGTACCGCGGATGATGCGCCCGAATCCCGGACAGAACTATCCCCGCACTGGATTCCCTCTGGAAGGTAGGCCTCTGCGGAGAAGCAGCTGGGGGACCCGGCTTCACAGCAGCCTGGTCGGCCTTTTAGACTCGTAGAGGAGATGTTGCGAGGAGACTCATTACTTGAAATTGAAAATTAAAATATAGGCTAAACATGAAAGACTTTAACTTGGCAGTAGACTACAGTAGTCTACCTTAACTTTTATTTTTTTGCCATGAAGGACTCGTATTAAAAACTTTTTTCCACACGTTAAATATGTCTTTGTTGTCTTACTAAAATTGTAATAATAAGTTATACTATTCGCTTACTGGCTAATTATAAAATGTCCTAGAATGCACTTCATTTATTAATCCAGTCCAGTGACCATTTCGTCAACACATTTATACAATTATCTAAAACCTAAATAAAACTAAAATGTGGGATTTCTTTAAGTGCCCTGCGCCTGGAAATCAAATCAATGAAATAGAAAACGAGAAGGAGAAACTGCGGATTACATCAATATTTGAAAAACGTGATGGTGAATAATGCAGACGGATAGAAGGGGCTTTTCACCTCCTCTTGAGAGTCAGATGGAACTGTGAAGTGCCATCCATTAATGCAATCTGTTAACGAAAATGTTCATTTGTTTCTACTATTCGGACGTAAGTTGAATAACTGATAGAATAAGTTTAGGCCTACATTAATATGTTTAGGCCTACATTTCATTCCAATCAGGCCACACAACATTTTAACGGGACTATTTTCCTTTAAGTGCCTCATGATAAAATGTTAAAGCTCCATGCTGAGTTTGACCATGTGTCGCCCACAGTGTCCACTCCTCTGGGACAGGGACGGGTCAACCAGCTTGGAGGGGTCTTCATTAACGGCCGGCCGCTGCCCAACCACATCCGACACAAGATAGTGGAGATGGCCCACCATGGGATCCGGCCATGCGTCATCTCCCGACAGCTGCGGGTCTCTCACGGCTGTGTCTCCAAAATCCTCTGCCGGTACCAGGAGACCGGGTCCATCCGGCCCGGAGCGATAGGAGGCAGCAAGCCCAGGGTAAACCGGATAATAATAATAATAATAATCTTCATTTTTATTATTATTATAATTATAATTATAATTATTTGTCTTATATTATGCATGTTATATTGTATGAGAAATGAGATTAGTCTAGCCTATATTTATTTATTTTATATTTAGCCATAATTCTGTTTGAGCAGCCTATTAACGGCATTTCATATTTTCTACATGTTTACGGCCGGACACATTTCAGCCGCCTGTAGCCGACTCCTACTCATTACATAGTGTGTTGTTTGTCCCTCGGTCACGCTGGTCCACCTGCAGCAGGTAGCCACACCGGACGTGGAGAAACGGATAGAGGAGTACAAGCGGGACAACCCCGGCATGTTCAGCTGGGAGATCCGGGATAAGCTGCTGAAGGACGGGGTGTGTGACAGAAGCACAGTCCCTTCAGGTGAGGCCTCCTCTGGTAAGCCGCATTCAATTAAACCTTTCATTCTCCGCTATTTTCTGATTCAACTTAATAGTAAAACTGTGTTGAAAATGAAGGCCAAGGATGGTCATAATAATAATACTAATAAAAACAACAACAACAATAATAATATAATAATAAAAACAACAACAATAATAATAATATAATAAAAACAATAATAATAATAATATTGTGCTTTTCGCCGACTGAAGTTGCCTCTGTTTGCAGTGAGTTCGATCAGCCGTGTACTTCGAGCTCGATTTGGAAAAAAAGACGATGAGGACGAGTGTGATAAAAAGGATGAAGACGGAGAGAAGAAAACCAAACACAGCATCGACGGCATCCTCGGCGACAAAGGTAGGCCAGAGGAGAGCACACAGCCAGGCCGTGTTGGCAGCGAAAGAGTGCGTGGACAGCTGCAGGTTGGACTACTGTCTAAGCGACCAGTTGTCAACAAATTGGGCCTAAATGAGCGCTTTGTCGCGTCGGGTTTTCCTCCTTTAAACTGCTCTCCCAGCAGACCCAGGAGCAGCTCATTATTTATGAGGAGCGGGGCAGTGGATCGGGCTCCCGTGGCGCTGCTTAAACGCTCCCTTGAAAGCAATGCTGACAGATGACCGATGTGCCAGTCAATATCAATTACAGGCGGCGTGACAGGGACACGCCTCACTAACAGGAGCCAGGGGCCTGCGACCTCACAGCGGCCCGCGAGTGTGTGCGCGTCAAGTTCACCCGAAAACAATGTTCGATTTGCGGCAGCGGCACCGAACCAAAAGTGTATTGAAATTAAAGCAGAATAAATAATGCGATAAACCGACAATATAAACGTATTAAATTCATAAAATGGATTTAACTTAAAACTCACTCATCTTAAAGGTTTTTGCAAGCAATATTTTAAAGAAACGTGCTCAGAACAAATCATTTTAGCAAAACGATCAAATTTGATCGCTGAAGCGATTCTTTGAAGCAATAATGATTTAGATGTAAGTTAAGGTTCATTTCTCTAATATGTCTCAATTTTAAAATTGAGACATATTAAGCATTTAGCAGCTTAATATATTATGAGACACTTTTTTATTTATTAAGTTTTACACAGTAGACATAGCTTTATATTTGTGTTTGTAAGACAAAGTGTGCTGGGTGAGTTCATAGCTGCTGTGGCCTCCCTTAAAGAACAGCAGCAGCAGAATGACCTCCTTACTGTTTATCTTATGCTGTTTGATTGGATCAGCTGTCTGGTAATTACACTTCAGGCCTGTACCTCCCAGTGTTTCCTGACCACTGGTTTGACAGGTGACATTTTTTTTTTTCAAACGCCGTCAACGGTCCTCCTTTTCATGTTCTTCAAAAGATCAGCATGTGTCTTTCTGTCATCCGGGCCTGGCATTTAATAATTTGAAGACTTAGCCTATTACAGCTGGTAATGAAACGGGTGTCTGGTGAATGGCGTCTATGTTGGAGAGGGGTGTAATAGCTCGAAGGCATGGTAAGAAATATATTTATCCCCTATCAGCCCTCACTCTCACAGTTCCAGGCACATGCATTCTGTTGAAGGGCTTTAAAGCAGATTAAATTGAGCCTTTTATTTCTTTTCACTTTCATCTTTCAGCAGCTCACTTCGTGGTGTGGTGCCCGCAGCGCAAATTCATGAGATTTTAAGGTTTCCACTCGTGTTGTTTAGATTGTATTTTTAAATATTCATTTCTTTTGCTTTTATGGGATTGTTTTCGGTGGCATGTTGGCAGAATCTCAGGGAGAGCCAGGGTGTATTTTAGCAGCAGGTATTAGGCTGAATGAAGAAGGTGTGAAACATGGATGAGGAGGCCTTGTACAGGATATACAGTTTTCCTTTTTCGTCAGAGAAGCTATACTGTTCTTCCATGTGATATACAGCAGGAAGTCAACTAAATGCAACTGTAGAAGTGTTCAAACCAGTCAAAGATTGTTTTACAAACACACATAAGAAACAATGCATTATGAGATTTATTCAATTCAATCTTTGTATTGAAACAATGTATAATTAGTGAATAGCATGTGTTTCTACTCCTCAATTAGCATTCTCTCACATGACATTTGCATAATAGGACATGACTCCACATACATGCATATTTCACACATAAGATCATGACTATATCATCATATCTCGGCGACAAGATGATGTATGACAAAACATGTTATCATTTATATTATATTCAGTTGTGATAGATGTTAATGTTTGGAAACTGTATGAAAAGCTGCAAAATAGTCATTATATTCAGTAGATTGCTGCAGTGTAAATATGTATGATAATTTCCAGAATACATTGTAAACATGTTACAAGCTGTTTGTTACGCTAGTAGGAAATACATTTCCTTCTTAAGGCAGGTGTAATGGATAGGTAACCTTTGTGGCTACAGACAAACAATACACATCTGGGATGAGCCTCCCGTTAACAGTGACGGATGCACACTCTGCACATCTGCAGTTGAAGGCAGCATTTAGTCAATGTGCTGTTTGCCAAAGATATGCATAACCTGAAGGAAAAAAATAATAACTGTCAATTTTGGAGTCCAGAATAAGCCTGGTTGACGGAAAAAAAGGTTGACAGTGAGGATGGAGTGAGCAGTTCAAACAAATCCAGTGGAAGTGACGAGAGGCAGCTTTACAGAGAGCACAGGCTGTGGGAAGTTCTATTGCAGCTATTAATACACTTTTCCCCGGGCCTCCACTCCAACTGCACTTTCTCCCAGCTATTCTGCCGGGTTGAAATTGAGGGAGACCCAAATGTTGGCTGGAGATAACACAATCATCACAGCCACGGTCCTGGGCTGTGCATCAGTGTATTAAACTGGGATTAACCTCCCCTTTCTCCCCCGCTGCCTCGCACCAAAAATTCACATTTTTAAGAGACATATTGAAAAAAAAGACAAGGGGGCTGGAAGCCAATGTGCAACATAGAGGAATGGTATCTAAAACGATGATGAATGTCATTGTCATCATGATAATCATTGTGTTGAAAGAAATGCACTCATCTCCTATGATTATTGAGTATCAAGTAAAAATCCCAAATGATTTCTGATTCCATCCCAATGTGAGCATCTGCTGCTTTTCTCTCTTTTAACTGAATAGCTTTATTATGACGAAAGAAATCATTAAAATGCTCATAATGAATCTGTATTTAATGTACATTTTAACTGCAGCCTTAAGAGAAACATTTATTTCATAAATCAAGACAAATAGTTCATATTATCCATACCAGAGCATTAACAAATTCATTTGGAAACAGTATGAAGTGGATTGGATGTTTTGGATATTATGTTGTTTTATAGTATAATAAAGTATTGTGTTAGACTAGAGTAAAACAAATTGAAAAAAATCAGTAAATCCAGTAAAAACATACCTGACAACAAGTAAAGGTACTTTATCACATTGATGCAAAAATCCAGTATTGCCATAAATCTGATCATTCATTTGCAACATTTCTCACACCCATAAATATTAAAGGGACAGATACCGTATAAATACGTAACAATAGACAAGTTGATGTCCACTCATGGAGTGTATCATCATATTGTTATCTTCATCATGTTCTTACAACTCATAATTGTTCAGGAGGACAAAATAATCATTTGTAGCCAGTAGTCCCACCACTTCTCACCCACTCATTCAACTCTGGAAGCATTTCCCACTAATAAGTCATCAGACGGATACGTGGCGGAAATCAGCAGGGTTTGGTTGTTTTGGTGGAACATGACTGTAGATTCACAGGTTTTGGTTATAGTGAATAGGATTGTTTCCCTTTGGGGGGGGGGGGGGGGGGGGGCTTTTGTGGAATGACTGTGAAATTTGACACCGCGAGGAATATTGTGTAAATATAACAGCAGTGACATATAGCATGGATTCCATAGCAGGTGGTTCATGTACAGAATTATGTTGCATTGGAGTATGCGTAGTGAGCATCATGAACACTGTGCTCTGGGGCTCTGGGGCTCTACTGGGGCTCTGGGGCTCTAGTGTTCATGCAGCAGCCTGGCGAGCTGACCTGAGGCAGACCTGAGACAGAGCAAAGTGAGCCGCTTAGAGGCTTTGATCCTCTGCCGCTTTTGCTTATCAGAAACATTGGGGGTGACACTGCCATGATGAGAGTTCTTCATACTAGCTGGTGCCAGCGCTGCTTTCAGGCTTAATTAAAGCCCATTTACCGCTTAAAACTGAACCTGTCTCGGCCTCTGCCCCCCCCCCCCCCCTAATAATATTGGAGTGAAATTGTTTTGTTCACTCGGACGGCACTTTAAAAGGAAAGATTTCAAATGTTTGTATGCTTAAAATGTCAGTCTGGACCTTGCAGCATGAATGCTCCCAGGTACAACTGATAATTGTTTTGAATATTTCATCACTTTAGGTCAAAGTTCCCTGTATTAAGATCTTCCTCTCCTTATATACAATGAAGGGGTAATGGTTGGATCTGGAGGCTGGCAGTGACGGCACTAGATGATCCCACTCTGATCCCCATGGGGATCTGGGTCACTGTTTCAGCACAGAGGAACACGATGAAGCAAAGTAATAGAATACATACACACAGAATGAGAAATATGAGAAACAAGCACGAAGGAGTAGCAACCCTCCAACATGTGAGGTAGAATGTTAATAATAATAATTTGGTAATATGTGTAACATACAGAATTTTAGCATTACTTCAGCAGAAAAACATTAACAAATAAATAATGACAAAATAAATAATTTGTGAATTATTCAGTCAATGAATCTAGTAAAGTGGGTTATATAATATAACAGGTTTAAGTTAAAGTCCATTTTAGCTTTTTTAATGTGTAAAATAATCCATTCCAAAATACACGTATAAGTTTCACATGAGCAACACATTCCACATATTTATCACATTTCACATATGAAAATTAGACATTTTTTTCATATTTCACATGAGATGTAAGACATCACATGTGAAAGCCAAAATTTCATTTCCAATATCACATGTTTTTCATCTCTTGAGTTTTTTGTAGATTGCATGTGAAAGTTGATTAATGATGATACTGAATTGACGCTCTACAGCACATGTGATTTCCAGAAATTTCCCATCTGAAATAACAACAATATGATTAATATTAATATTATTATTAATAATTATTGTTATTAATAATTGTTATACTAATAATGTATGAAATGTAGAGGAAAACAGCATCAATCTAACAAATACAGAAACATCCATACAGTCTTTAAAACATCAAAAATGAAAAGGCTGGTTTTCATAATCAACTATCATTTCTGAAATAAAAACACCAAGCATGTTGCTCAGACATGATTACTGGTCGCTTTTCTCCATTTATTCCTGCTAATCAAACAGACAAACTAATTCATTTGACATATTACATTATTGGGTTTAGAGGTCAATCAGTTTAGTTATTGATAAATTAATCTAATCAAATAAGATTCACATGTAATTAGAGCCTAGAATGCAGCTAATTGTAGTCTATCTTTTTCAGCACCCGTTAGCATTTTTGTCGGGGCTGACCTACTTGTTGATTTTCCTTTATTTCTAGTAGCACTTTGGACATCTCAGTGATGTCTTTGAGAAAACCAATATCTATATAAAGGGGAGCTGCTGAACTGGGAGGGGGCTTTGAATAGGAGAATAGCAGCCCACTTCTTTGCCATGGAGTGTTCAGTAGCCATCCCTTAATCCTCCTTTCATTTCGCCAACAAATGCCAAGAATCTTGTCTGGCGACCCAATGGGAAGCTGATCAGCCAACAATAGAGGAGCGGTGCACAAAGAGCAAACAGGCAAAACAGGGTTGAGGGCAGTCAGAGGCCTCGGGCATCCCATTAACAGCCCATTTGCAAAGGATACAAACAAGACAATGGCAAACAGAGAAATGAGAAAACAGACCACAAACAATATGGCAACAACAAATTAATAAAATGCCAACACTTTGGCTGGTCTTTAACTGAGCCCTGGATGATTGTTGTGTCGAACCCGCAGAGAGCTCATGTAGTGCAGCTGTGCAGCTCCAGTTTGATGTTCAATGTGTATCACGCATTGAAGTTACTACAGTCAAGTTACATAGACATCATATATTGATACGTTCTAAACAAAGATTAGAGTAAGTAAGTGGGTTACTGGAGATCCCAAAGTTTCCAATTTGAGGAAATGTTTATATCATTTATGAATATTTCAATTTGATGGAATGGAGCTTTTTAGGAGCTTTTACTCATTTCTTATCTGTAAAAATGCAAGGAAAGTTTTAAGAAAAAAAGAATCAAGGGTTAACATGATATGTTGTGCTTGATTTGTTTGTTATCTGCCAGTATGTCAGGATTTGTCATGGAGACATCTGCTTTAATCCAGCTCATTTAGCTGTCCAGCTAAACATGGACAGAGAGAGCGCTACAGAAACAACACTCAGAGATGCTCCTCCTCTCAGCCTGCGGATCAAACCACTGGCTTTAAAGACACAGCTCACTGATACAAATACTGCATTATTCTTTCATTTAGCACAAGAAAGTATACTTTAAAAGTATAGACCGTTTAAATAAAATACAGGATAATGTCTGCATATTGTTAACATCTACAGTAGATTAAATGTTGATGCGCATGGACATTCTGTCTTTTAAATAGGTCAACACAATGTGGCCTTTGATCTTTCAAAAATAGAAAAGATGAAATTGATGAATACAAATATTTAAATAAGTATACCCCCATATATCCAGTGAAAAAACAGAGGACATGACCTCAATGTCCTATAGTCATGGACTTAATAAACATATTTAACATTAAGTATGGAAAGAAATAATGTACTTACAAACTGGATTTTGTATTTTTTTTTTATCCTGTCATTAGCTTTCCATTTGTTATCAAAAAAAGAAATTGGCCAAATATGTCCGTAGAGACAGAGGGAAAATGTGTATAACTAGTATTCATATTGTAAGGGAATGTAAAGAGCCTATATTGGGGAAATGGTTGATGGAATTATATAAGCGAGTGGCTAAATGCATCTTTAAAATCCTGTTTGAAATTTCCATACAGAGGGCTGTGTGCTTGGATCTATTAGATGGCTTATTCATAGATTTCTCCATCAATCTATGGAGGAAATCACATTCACAGAATGCAACCATCCAGTGTAATTGGTTCGAAAATGACCTTAAATATACAGAGATTACTGGGGCATAAAGGCCCGGCAATTTTGGGGGGTAGAGTAAATGTTCACGCTACTGAAAGGTATGAAAGTGGATTAATGGCCATTTCTCCGTCACTGCATTAAAATGATTTGAGCCACATATTTAACACAAGCTCTGATGGGAACTGAGCATTGTTCACACAGCATCCTTGTGGAAATAGATCGGTGTACAGTGTACTACTGTGTACAGTAGCCAGATCTGTGTGAGCTGATCTTACAGAATGTTCTGCTTTTTTGCTCTCGTCACATTTCATGACAAAAGAAATGATCTATTGTGTTGTATTTTGTGTAATTGTCTGCAATCATGAGAATGCGTGTTTAATTAGACCTCGACGGTACTGAATTGAATAGGAATATTTGGAACAAATACCTTTGATTGAAACATATAGTGTGTGAGGTGTTGCTGCACCATGAGCCTCCAGAACAGCTTCAGTGCTGCTTGTCGTAGATTCTTCAAGGGTGTGGAGCAAAACATATTTCCTAATTTGTTGTTTTGATGATGATGGTGGTGGTGGTAGAGAGCACGGTCTAACATGTCACTGCAAAATCTAAAATAGCTGTTCAGTTGGGTCGATGTTTGCTGTGAAGGCCGTAGCAGATAATTCACATCATGTTTAAACTCATCAAACCACTCAGTAAGCCGTCTGTAATCCAGGGAGAGACCACTTTCATAGGGTTATTCTTTTCATTTGTCACCATCGGTATATCAGTTTAGTAATAATAACAACAACAATAATATTAAAATTATTAATAATAATAATAATAATAATAATCACACTGAATTGTAATGGAGAATTTAGGAGCAGGAAAACACAAACTCAGGTACTCAACCAAATATAATCATTCTCATATGACAGTATCAGTATTATTTTGATATTAAATCCTTAAAAGTTAGAAGCCAAGGTTTTTAACCAAAAACACAGGGTTTGAAAAAGAGTCACACCCATATCCTTAATTATATAACAATACAATGAAGTATACACTGTGTGATACAGCTGACAGTGCTGTTTTGGCATGTAGTTTACCGTAGACGAAATGATGATTGTTTATTGTCTTGCACAGCACATAATACTGTCTTAATACTAACTTACATGAATTAGATAACATTTCATAGACTTCAAATTGTACAGAATGCAGCACGCCAGACTACTAACAGGGAAAGAGATCATAACACTCTGTTAATGTCTTTACACCAGCTACCTGTTTATTTCAGAACTGAGATTCTGAGATTTTAATCATTTCTTTTAATTTAAGACTATATCTCTGAATTACTTTGCCCTTATCAACCTGCACGCAGTCTGAGGTCGTCCGGCTGGAACCTGTTAGCAGTTTCAATGACGAGGTGTTCGACTAAAGGGGGCCAAGCTTTTGCTGTCAGAACACCTCAACTCTGGAAAAACCTGCCTGACAACTTAGACGTGCACAATCAGTAGCTTTCTCTTCTGATAATTTACATTTTTATTGAAAGACTTTCTTATAAACTCTTTTTTTCTGAAAATGTATTTTTATCATCTGCATTTTTACCTGTTTATTGCTTTAAAACTACAATTACATAACTTGTGAACATAATGTTATGCACACACAAGTGTAAGGGAGAGAAACCAAAAAAAGAACATGAAAGAAAAAAGAAAGGATGGGACAGATATCATTATAGATAACGCCATGTTTTCAATTACCAGTCACGGATATATCTAATTGAAATAGACTATAAATGGTTGCCATATAAAATAGAACATATTCACCTTTCTTCTCGGTGAAAAATGTTTCATCACATCTTTCAGCAGAGTGGGCTGATGGATTTTTCTGTTTCCAATTTAATAAAATCAATCTTCATGGTGACAATGTCACAAAATGTATGATCATACAGAATATTGGTTATTTGACAGCTCTAACTGCTTTCACTCCAAACACTGCTGGAACTGGGTCTGGTTCGAGTCGCTTCTGTTAAACCTCGGAAAGAGATATATTAGATATACAAGAGAATATTTTAGTCCAATAATTAACAATCCTTGGGCAGTTCCAAAACATGTGTGCTCATGAAGCCGGTGCTGTCCATATCAATGACAGGATGGATTTACTGTAGGAAAGTGTAATAGTCTGTATAATATGTGGAACTGCATGGGTTCCATGTCTGGTGCATACAGAAGAGGAATGGAAGTGTTCTTGGGCTTTTCTCCACCGATCTTCCATGATTTCCTCTTCCAGACTGTACAGTCTTTTTGCGCCAGCCATAAATATTTGATTTTTTTTTTTATTCTTGCATACAGTATATCTGACAAAATCGGTCAGGTATATTACATTTGTATTTTAGTTAATGGAATGTAGGAGAAATCTGTTGAATGTCGAGTCAGAGAGTCTGTTAACCAGGTTAGCACTGAGCATTGAGCAAAATCATTGCTAGTAGACCAATCACCCTTGTGTACGCGGAACCAAAATGATATGGAACAAATGGTACAAGACCAACTATAAAGACAAAGGTGAGGCAATCCCATAGAGCAGAGCTACTGCAGGGGGTCCGTGAAATTATCGGTTGATTAGACAATTAAAAAAAACAAAACATGAATCTGTTCATTATTGTAATAGTTCAGTGTTGTATGAAAGATAACAGGTATGTTTATGCATGACAGTGGCACTAATAGGCCATCACTCATTTTCGTTTCCACATTTATGTTTAAAATGAAAACATCAATTTGAATAGCTTGTATGCATGATTATCTTGCGAGAGACAATGTTGATATTGACATTGGTATCAGCTGACAAGGTATGTTTATAAAAGGCAGTGGCACGGCCACCCTACTCACTGTACCTTGCACATGTTTAAAATAAAAACATGAATATATGAACCTGTGTATTATTTGAATAGCTTAGTATTGAATGCACAATAAAGAGGTATGTTTATACATGGCACGAGGCCCAGTTTAATATAAAACACAATTTTATACAATATATATAGTCGGGGTCCCTGCTCCATCTCTCTATCAGTTTGGGGGTCCTTGGCCTGAAAAACGTTGAAGACCCCTGGTCTAGAGTCTTTGTCAGAAAAATGTCTGTTTTATTTTGTTCCAAAAAAAGTAAAATAATGCAGATTTAAATTTCTGAGAAAGTACTTATTGATGACGACAAGAATATAGGCGATATGCCAAAATCACAATATAAGTAATTTCATTTCTAGTTAAATATATATGTCACAATATAGCATGCTTTCTGGTAGTTCAATAATTAAATTGTCGATATGGTATAACCACATCAACGCCTGCACTCCTGTGTGAATTAAATACTAGATTATAGAAAAACAAATTAGAACTTTAGTGGGAAATGAACATAACACATTTAAGGGAACTTATAGAGAAAGAAAAATGTCCATGTATATACCCATTTGTTAATCACATTGGACTGAGTGGTAATGTAAAGTGTGATGTAGAAAACCCCCCGTAATCTTCAAATGATATTCCCTCAAAATATTTCACATCAGATTTTCAGTTAGTATGTGCTTGTTATTATCAACTTAGATCTTGTGTCATGATATCTCAATATATGATTTTATAATGGAGAATGGAGATTCCATTGTTTGGTCATATCATTTTGAGAAATTTTGTTGAGACAACTAAGGAATAATATCTATTCCAAGGTATTTCAATTGATCTAAAATTGCAAATGGTAAGGAGATAATTCTATGTACACTGTCATGCTTGAAGATTGATTGTGAATAATATACCTTAGAGGTTAAGCCTATATCCTGATTCGACTCCAAATATTTTCAAGGATGCTGGAAGTAGAGGGTAGGATCTAGGGAAGGGGCTATTGGCGTCCCACTTTATGCCCCTGGCTTGATTTGGCAGTGCTGTGCGATCCCTTCTCAATATAATCTCTAGTTATTGTTATTATCATACAGGTCACATCACACTGCTGCCAAATAAAAATTTGGGAACACTACATGAAATGAACAAATCGGTTTTTCCAATAATGTATTTCTTTTATGCTTGGTTGAAATGAGGATTTGCACTGTAAAACAATTTATAATATATTATTGGTCATCTCTCGGAGCTTTTGCCATACGGTTTACACTGACATATCTTTCATCATTTTATTTCTGGTTGTTTTAGGTCATTTGAAGCAATGTGAATTTCATGGAAATTAAGGATTTACAGTTTCTTTTGCATCAATATGGTAAAGTACCTTTATTTATCAGGTTTTTAATACGGTGGATTTGAACAGACAGACCTGTGTCGTCATTGTATTCATAAACTGTTATTTTCCAAAAAACTATACCACAGAAATCACAATAGTGCAAATGCACTCTCCAAGTTTATTCAGAGATGTAATCTCAGACTTAATAGTCCACAGTATTTAGGCCTCCATTTCTGTTGTGCACTGCATTGTGGTACAACAGCGTCCACCAACACCACACTTCCCAAGTTACTCAGTGTACA
Source organism: Anarhichas minor (assembly GCF_050575085.1). Classification (NCBI taxonomy): domain Eukaryota; kingdom Metazoa; phylum Chordata; class Actinopteri; order Perciformes; family Anarhichadidae; genus Anarhichas; species Anarhichas minor. The sequence continues at coordinate 582,774 of NW_027466532.1, read as the reverse complement.
GTTTACAAATCAGACATTTCTTCCCTCTCAGACAATGAAACTTATTTCAGAGATCCTTGATACACACTGCATGTTGTTCTAATATCTTTGGTGCAGTTAAATATGTTAAATATATGTTAAGATGTTATCACTTAAATGGGGCTATGTGTGACAATATACTTCAAAATCATGTACAAAACGGTATGTTTGAAACATAACAGTGCAATACATTTTAAAATAAAACGATCTTTTCTAAAGTACTGTTTCGAAACAACATGATCTTTGGACAAATAATGTGTTGATTTTCAATCAATACATAGTTATCAAAACACCTCCAAATTCATTTAATTTATCAAAACTGATTAATGGGGTTAACTTCAAAATGTTTGGGGGTATCTTGGTTATTTTGATATGTTTACCAAGTATACTGGTTATCATTTCTGGGAGAAAGGCATGTCCTTAGAGATGGTGATGTGATCATACAGCCTGATTTTATTAGGAATCAATAACAAGCTCACATTTGAAAACTGAAAATACTTTGACTTTCTATGAAGAAAATATTTTACCCTTTTTGCAAATGCTGGCCTTAAAGTCAGCATTGTTTAGCATTTTAGCCCTGTTCAGGATGCCAGAGACATTGAGCATGTGGACACAAAATAACCAGTATGTCTGCATTCATGCGTGGTCTACTGATACACAAACAGTTGCTAACAAGAAAAAAAGGAGAAAAAAACCCTAAAATGGAGTAAGAGGCCCGGCAGTATTTTGTGCCTGCATTTGCCATTGAAGGAGTTGATGAACTCTTCCAAGTTTATTAAAGAAAGGGAAACAATATGAACCAAAGGCTTGTGGCAAGCAGTCTGACAGTTTATAAAGTGGCGGCCATTGTGGCCTGAAGGCAGATGCATGAATACCCTTGAATAGACTCCCTCAAAGTGACACGATTGAGCTAGACAACAGCAAAACGCTGAAAGGAAAGCTTCTCCTCTGCGCTGCCAAGCTGATCGGCATTTCTAATGCTCTTGCTTTGAATGAATGTACATCTGCAGTGGGAGGGTTTGCTGTGGTCCACTCACTACACATTTTTTTCTGCTGTTTGAGTGGAAGTAAAACCTTGTGCCTCATATAGCCACTGCAAGCAGCAGGTGTCTTCCTACTGTTAGAGAAATTAGCGAACAGAAAAGAGAACTCAAGACAACATACTTTTACTGAAGGTCTCTATTTGTTACTCTTTTCCGAACTGAGTGTAGCATAATGTTCCCTAAAGTTGAAATGGTTTGAATTCATTTGATGGAAAAAGAATGATGAGGAGGGAAATTATTAATTAATGAGAAAACAGATGAACATTTTGAGTCTTTGGAGCCTTTGAAAGGTGTGAAAGATACTAAAGAAAATGAAGCCGTACCTGAAGATGAAGCACTATTCTAGATTTTACAGAAGCTAAGAGAAGCTAATACAGGAGTAATATGATCTCTTTTCTTAGTTCTTGTCAGAACATGTGCTGCAGCATTCTGGATCAACTGGAGAGTCTAAAGATATTTTTGGAGCAGCCTGATAATAAGGAATTGCAATAATCCAGCATAGAAGTAACACATGCATAGACTAGTTTTTCTGCATCCTTTTGAGGCAGGATGTGCCTGATTTTTGAAATGTTACGTAGGTGAAAAAGGGCAGTCCTTGAAATTTGTTTGATCTGGGAGTTAAAGGACATATCCTGATCAAAGATAACTCCGAGAGTCTTTGCTTTGGTGCTGGAGGTCAGGGCAATGTCATCTAGAAAAACTATATATGTGAAAATGTGTTTTAGAGGTGTTCTGGGCCTAGTAGAATACCTTCAGTTTTGTCTGAGTTTGACATCAGGAAGTTTCAGGTCATCCAGATTTTTTTGTCCTTAAGACATGCTTGAAGTTTAGCGAGCTGGTTGTTTCATCTGTCTTGATAGATAGATATCATTGGGCATCATCTGCATTACATTAACAGTTTATGAATTGTTTCATAACAACATTGCCTAAAGGAAGGTGAATATCACAGAACCTTGTGGAACTCCATGACTAACTTTGGTGTGCATGAAAGAGCCGCAGCGGGCTCCAGTTCCTGCCGCTGTCTCCGCGGGGCCACAGATGACTCCAGCTCCCCGTGTCCTGTCGGCAGTCCGACCGACTCCAGCTCCCCGTGTCCGGTCGGCGGTCCGGCCGACTCCAGCTCCTCGTGTCCGGTCAGCGGTTTGCCCGACTCCGTATCGAGCTGCCGCCTCGGAGCTGCAGCGGGTTCCAGTTCCTGCCGCTGCCGCCTCCAAGCCGCAACGGGCTCCAGCTCCGGCCACCCCCGAGCCGCATGCGACCTCCAGTTCCAGCCGCCGCCGCCTCCGAGCCGCAGCGGGCTCCAGGTCCAGCCAAAATCACTGAGGGGGGATGTTTTCTCCTGCATGTGCTGATGAGTATGTGAAAGATCTATAGAGCATAGATCTTCAAGTGATGAAAAGAGTGTCCATCGAATGCCTCTATTTTGGTCTTCAGTTGTTTGTCTCATTACCCAGTCAATAGTAATATTGAAGAGAAAAGCTGACATCACACATGCTTGTCTCACACCTGTCTTCACTTGGAATTTGTGGAGACTGTTTCCAACCCTGCATGTGAAGTTGGTACAAAAACTTTGGATCACAAGAACCATATCTTCAGGGATCCTGCCGCAATATATGCCAAAGGCTTTGACGATAAATGGAGTCAAATGCTTTTTCAAAGTTAACAAAGTATATATACAGTTCTTTTTGGAGATGTTGGTCTACAGCATCTGTTATTCGATTAATAATAATCTTTGCCATGATCTTACTTGGTATTGACAGAAGTGTAATTCCACGCCAGTTCTTACAATTTCTTAGAGAACCTTTCTTTGGTACTTTGATGATGATCCCCTCTGACCAGTCATCAGCTATTTTATTATTCTCCCATATAGACGTAAAAAGTGGTTGAAGAATTGTAGCTGTCAGATTCGGGTCTGCCTTGAAGAGCTCTGCATTGAGGTTATCTGGACCAGGGTTTTTCCTGTTTCTTAAGAATTTAATCGCCATTATAATTTCATCTTTGGTTGGTGGTTCAATGCTGATATCCAAATCTGCTTCTGCATCTTGGAAGTTAGCCTGTGTTGTTGGTGGAGGCCTGTTCAGCCCTGTGTCTCTGTGCTATGATGCACTCTAAATCCTTGCGGAAAATCCTCAGATCAACTATTGGTGGGGGCTACGCTAAAAAACCATGATCAAGGAATTGATGAATTGATTATCTTTAGAAATGAATATGAATATATATTTGTGAGGTGTTTTAAAGATGTAGATCTTTAGTAGAAACTTAACTTGATTAACACATTGTTGGTTTGGGTCTGCACATGGGGTTTGTTGACAAGAACATATAGAATAACACTAGGCTTATCCTTTAAAACTTTCTCCTTTATTGACAACCATATTCAAATGTTATCGCATTGTTGCATTGCAAGGTGTGGCGATATGGACAAAACTAATACCACATTAACTATATTGATTTTTTTTTTAAATGCTTTAATTGTCCTTAATATAAAAAGAATCATGAGGTAAAGTTTAAATAATTAGAATCATATTTTTTACCTATGTCCTCAAGATTAAAAAAAAATTCATTGTCTATCACATAATGATAGACCATTGTCTTTGGTTTGGTGCTCACAAACAATATAAAACATACACCCATGAAAGACACATACAATTACTTTTAACCACAAACGAATAAAACCAAAACACGATAGCGCTGAGCCTCACACCGCAAGTTGCTCAAACAAAGCCTCGCCAGAAGTATTAGATTAGAATATCATAGTTGTGTCAAATGTTGGTCAAATTTAACCTAGCATGCTGCTAAACAATTAAAACTGTTCTTTATTGTTAATCAATCAAAACCAATATAAAGCAAATTCTAAAAGAGATTTTTCAGCTACAATAATGTCTGAATGTAGAATTATTTAAAACAGCACCCGGAATTTACAGATCCCTCTTATGTTTTTTCATAGGTGATTTAGACTGGTTTATGATCACATAATGCCCAGTGTATTACACATACTGTATATAAACTGGCCGACGAGGCTTGGTTGGCCCAAATTAGCATGAAAAGACATCAGTGGAAGGATAGCTTTTTCCCCCTGGAGTGTCGAGCATCAGGTGAGAAGCTCGCCGAACCCTCCATCTCTTACAAACGTATTGGAGTCCATTTCAAAGCTTTTTAACCAGAATCTGTGAAGGGAGTCAACACGCACAAATCACTTCATTTTCTTTGCACTGCTCTGATTGTTAATCCACTTTCTTCCAAAGTAAGATTATTCTATTGCTCTTTAAAACTTTCTGCAATTGCTTTCTTTAAGCCTGCAGCTGTCCACTGAGGGCTTTGCTGTGTCGAATATATCTTAAGAGTGCCTCTTATTATTATATTTGCTCCCAGCTCTAATCTTTATCAGTGTTTATATTGACAGTCGGCAATTTTTGTTTATGGCTATTTTTTATCTATTAAATAAAGACACATGCATGCCAGTGCCTGGGGAGGAAAGAAGATAAAGACTTTGCATTAATAGCAGTTTGCTAAGACATAATGCCCTGATAAAGCCAGCATCTTTGTGTGGGCCGGATTGAGTTCAGTGCCAGTTCTATGTAGCGTTTACGAAGAGCACACAGCTTGCCTCTCACAGATCCTATAGCTTTCTGTGACACCATACGTTTGTGGCTGCAATCAAGTATTTTTTGATAGTAAAACAACAAAAGTTGGGATTTTTCCATTCATTTTTTCAGCACAGAGAGTGTGCAGACTTCATAAATCTTTTGGCAAATATTTTACTCATCATTGTAAAACTGCCTACGTTGCACACACTCCACTCCTGCTGCTTACTATACACTTTTGCTGCATTTGTTGTGACTAAATGCCATTGTGTTGGAGATGTATTGGAACAAAGGCAGGAACAATGCTGAACTGTGTGAATGGGAGCGTGTGCAGAGGCAGTGCTGGTCTCGGCTTCAGCTCAGTTTTGCTCACTTGGGCTTGAATTCGAGGCCTTTGTTGACGGAGCGGCTCCTGGTGCCAACTGGCAGATTTTTACTTTACTTTCTTTTGTGTTCTTTGAATACAGTTTTAAAACTTTGGCTTTGGCCTCAATTAGTTGAATGTTCAGACCTTCAATTCAAGGCCCTGCATTGTTGGTACAGGCATAATAATCTCCAAGTCAAACAAAAATGAAAGGAACCTGTTATTACAGTAAGCTGTGTTACAAAATACATATTTATTGACTGAAAACTTTTAGAAGCAACTGAGAGCTATTTATGCATAGAAAACTTTTTGGAGAATTTTGTGAAATATTTCAGTTAAATACCCTTTTAAATAGGTGACATAAATTATCTAAAATGGGTCATTTGTATTAGCAGGCATAGAGTGAATTTATACTCATGAACACAAAGGTTTGCAGATATGTACGACCACAGCAGGTGCAATTATACTGAATGATGACTACCTTTATCCTCAGCTTCATATTGACTCTTTATTTTAATTCTGCTGATGTGGGTCAGGAAAGTGAAACTTTACTTTGTTAAAATGCGATTCCTAAATACAAAAATAAAATCTGGTTCATGTTCCAACAACCTCCCCCATCTATCCGTTCCATGTCATGCCTCGGCACCATTTGACCTCTTTAACTTAAATATGCAGGCAGCACTTTGCTCGGCTGCTCAGCTTTAGTGACTCAGTCTGGAAGTGTTTACTGAAGTCTTGCAGAGTGCAGTGGGGCTGCTCGTGGTCTTTCATGGCCTGCAGCCCCCTGAGGTGCTGGATCTATTGGTCCTGAAAGGCACTGGGAGGCTCCCGGGCCTTTGTTGTTTAAGGTGAGCCCACTTTGTCACTGAGGCAGCTGACCAGAAAGAGGTGTCCAAAGAACCTTCACAGACAAGACCGAGACAAGAAGGCTAAAAGAGCCACGCCGGCACCTCTCCACTTTCCTCTGTCCACATCTATTGACACGCCTCCAGCAAAAGCTCCTCAGCTGCTGAGGACAGGCAAAAGCCCTGAAGTGGACATTGTGATTGTAGTCCTACTACTGGGAGTTTGTACCATCTCTGGTTATTTGCTCTGTTAGATGTGGTCTTTGAAATGGATGGTAAATATGTTGGGAAGAATTAGCTAACATGTTGATTAAAGTGTCCATTCACCCACCAAAAAAAGTTAACTTAATTCAAGCTAACCACACGCAGTACACAAACCATCTGTGGTCCTGCTTTTTGTACGCCCTTCCATTCAGATCTCCTCCCTACCACTTGTCTGCTGCAAGAGTGTAAAACTTCCTGGACAGTAAAAAAATGATTACGGCCATTACATTTTCCTCCAAAATGATTTTGGCAATACAATTCACTGGTGAATAAACTACAACATGTTATTGGCTTAGTTTTTAGTATATTTACCATCACCAGGAGAGAGGATTTCTTTGTGCTAAGTGAGGCTAAACGTGTCCTGGTACATAAAACTGAGCTATCTTCTACTCATCCGACTCCGATTTGTCAGGAAAACAGTTCCTCTGTTGAAGAATGCTGTACAACCACAACCAGTAGACCAGTTTTTAGTTTTCTTTCACCATCAAAGTTTTTAATCTAAAAATTTGGTGTATCTCATTTGCGAGCTTCTAGTCTGTGATTCTGGGCAATATGAATATGTCATGTAGAAAGAAGGTGTGTGGCAGCTCATAGTGTGAAAAAGAAGAGTGTCGGCAGTGAGGAGAGCAGGCAGGTGGGTTAAATCCTGCCCTAAGGCTGAGCAGATAGTGGAGAAAGAGATCGTTATCAGAGGCAGCACACGAGACTTGTACACTTACACTTTTACTGAGACTTTCTCCTTCTTTCATCTCTAACAGACAAAAACACCACAGCTGTGGACAGAACTGAAGCATCAACATGCCGTTTTGCAAGAAATGGTTTTGCACTAATACATTCATCAGTTCTTGAGCCAATGTAGTCTGTTCGACTGGTCAGAGTGTATAGAGCTAAACTGAAAGCAGATCCTGAGTGTAATTATACTGGAACTAATATGATTTTCAAAATTACCCATAATTAGTTTCATGCAGCTCTCCAGAGCTCTGTCAGTCATTGTCCCCATGTCTTGGTCAAAGTGGGGAGCAGTATTGTCAGTATTCTCTAACAGAAGCCAGTTTACACAAGTCAGTCAGCACAGGATTTATGTCATCTGTCTATTGAGTAGCTTGATGAACAAGGTCCTTTACACTCTAAAAAACTCTAAAAAACACCATCCAAACAATCTAGTATGCTCCTCCAAACACATGAAAGACCTCAGTCACTTTCACATACAAGTTCCCACAACCAAGTGGCTCATGAGTCTCAAGGAAAAAAAGGACCAAAAAAACCCAATATTTTCGATCTTACAAGCTGTTCATCAGCCTGAAAAAAATATATAGATATCACTAAAAACAGTAAATAACACTTACAAAAAACTGTAGACAGAGGTCAACGTCCTTTTAAAACACTAACACATGGTGGGTATTGTATGCGCTGATAGGATTCAGTGTTTCCCCCAGAACTATATGCCAGTCAGAGATGGCTTTAAAAACAGGGTGCATCATGGGAAATGAAATACACAGAAATATATGTACAGAAAATAAATAAAGAACTAATTCAATTCCTACATTTGCTTCCTACTGCTGGGAGGCATTATATTCAGTATTAACATACCTATTTCATCCCAACCAAACAAAAACACTTTGTTCAAGTGGATTCAATTTTAGATTGATACTTCAGGACTGGAAAAGTAAAAAAAAGCAACATTTGAAAGCCAAATGCTAAGAGGGACACAGCACACATTCTGAAAAACATAATTGGGTATTAATTTGATGATAAATTGCTCTGCCTAGAACATATGGAATTACAGCTATAATTATTAATATTAATTAATATAAGTAGAATGTATAATTTTCTGCAACAATGGATAACTGGCTTTGGATTGTATTGGACCATAATTGTTTAATTTGATTTGTTTTCAGGGGAAGAGGGTGTGTGTGTGTGTGTGTGTGTGTGTGAGAAATTGTGTGTGTACTTGTATATCTATGTTTGTGAGGACCAATTTGAGTTTTAAACCTTCAGGTGAGGACATTTTTGAAAACCGAGGACATTTTGTCAGGTCCTCACCTCTTCACAGGCCTCAGGTTCAGACTTGGTTTTAAGGTTCTGTTTAGAATGATGTTTTGGTTACGGTATTATGTTAAGCATTTAGTTGTGATGGTAGGGTATGCATTATGTCAATGAGTCTCCTCACTGATAAAAGTGTGTGTGTGTGCGTGTGTGTGTGTGTGTGTGTGTGTGTGTGTGTGTGTGTGTGTATTGTAGTTGCTGCACATGGCAGTAATCTGATAGAAAATAAATGCATGGATGTGTTTCTATACTAATCGTATTCTCTCTGTTACAAAACAAGGCTGTTATTTATACACAATTGCACAATTTGCAAACCATGAGTGTGTGTGTGCACCATGCTCCCATTCTCCCGATAAGACATAGCATGCCAATCGAGGGATCTGGTGGAGACAAAGATGAAGTCCAGGTTTAGCCCCTCTATCGGCTCTAGGCGTCTGTCTCATTACCATAATCTCTGCTTTCCATTATCAGCTGGAGAGAGGAGCTGACCCTCCTGATCCACCGGCCTGTCAAACTTTATTCTCCTCCATCCTGGGGATCCTTATTGTGCTGCCATGCAAACTGAGCGTGGAGCTCCTGCAAGCATGCATTACCAAACCACCAATGCTGTTCAGGTTGTCAGCGCGGCTACCCGGACACTGTGCCATTTACATGTTCAATTATTGTGAGCTTCGTTCTCAGCTCTGCTTTTTTAAATCTGCTCTCAGATGACCCAGTTTTTATAAAGTCTTTACTCTAGCAAGATAAACTTAAAGGCAAAATGCATATGAATCAAGTGCAAAAAACAGACATGTAGAGGGTTCCTCATTCTCATCTGCTTATTCTATGAGAGCATATTACCTAATTCTTAATGGTGGTAAAACAGCTGCCTGTGTTTTTGACACTTTATTATAACATTTTCCACAATTTATATCTTATTGTGCTCTATGATTTTGGGGTGGAAGTATAAATATATATGTTAAAAATATATATTTTTTAATTTTCTTTAAAAAAATAATAATACAGATGTTATTTTGATTTCTAAAATGTATTGACCCACATTATATGCAATTTACACATCAAGAAGCAATACTAAGCTAGGACAAGATCAGAGCCCTAAATGAAAAAAAATATTCAGATAAATAAAACTGGTGAAATACCTGATATAATTTCCTGAGTGTACTGTCTATAGTACTGTCTATATTGTGTAGTTCCTTTTCTTTAACTTCAGTGGTAGATATGCTGGTGGGAATATGGGTCAATGTGAAGTTGAGAGCTTGTAAAATTGTGCACCTGTTTCAGACTTGTGTTGGCTTTACACACAATCTGCTTTCTGTACTGTCAATGTGTTGACTAACATCACCCCTAAAACTCTGGGAGGAAAAATAGAGTGACTGGTTTGGTAGCAAGGTGATTCAAAAGAAGAAATAAATAGGTAAACAAGTCATAACAAGCCTTACGGCCGTTTTTCTAGCTCGGATGCCAAACAGTGTGGGCTGACAGAGACAGAGAGGAAGAGTCAGAGACAGAAAATACTGTGAGGCGAGGAAGCCTCATTTTCTATCACATCCCTCCCTCTCTCCCACCTCTGCCCCTCTCCTCCCCTAAATCCAGCAGCATGTGGAGGGAAAACAAATAGAGTCCATCCTGTCACAGCAGCACCCCGAGGACTCGGAGGTGCCTTTTGGAAAGTGATCCCAGCCCACTGCAGCGGCCTCAAGTGTTGTCACGCTGAGTTAGTGCCAAATTGCTTTGCAGCAACCCCCCCCCTCCACACACACACACACACACACACACACACACACACACACACACACACACACACACACACACACACACACACATCCCTACACCAGCCTACCAGCTACAAACAAGACATACTGTATATGGATATATGTGCATGTGTATGTTTTTACCTTGGTTTTAAAGAAAACAAATCTTTGCAGCGAGTAAATGGTGAAAGAATTGATTTAATTAATGCAGCAGCATGTCCTGCGGCCACATGTAATCCGTTGAGAATTCTCTAGCGGGAGCTTTCAAGGGGGGCAGCTAGGGGGGACTACAAAAAGATATTCTCCCTGAGACTCTTCCAGTGGCCTGTAATGGGAGCCTTGCACTAATCCCATAATTCCTTGTTTAATTAAACTACAGAGCCAACCCGTAGTTGTCTAAGCCAGTTTGATGGGCCTTTTCTTTCCTACTGCACCAGCACATGACCAACTTCTGCACACAATGAAGACACTCATACAAACAAATAAAAAACGGTGAGAAAATATCCATGTCTGCCCTCCACTCTCTAGTCAATACCCAGAATTCACTACACCACAATAGATGGAACACATTTACAACAGATAAATAGACCTGCACATTTGCAAACCTCTGCTTCACTGACGACCTCCTCACTGTTCTAACTGATTTAGACCTGATTCACCTGATTCATCAAAAGCTGAAGCCTAGGTGAGACAATAGGAGTCTTCCAAGTTCATTGTGTGTTACACTGTGTGAGATTTGTCTAAAATCTTGGTCTCAGTCTGTCAGATGGTGAGATAATGCCTGGTGAATTATCTATTTAGGTTGGAAAAAAGTCAGTAGCTCACATCATCCATCTGAACAGCCCTCACATTTTGAAATGCATCAAATCAAAAAGCCATAGAGTTGACATTCACATGCTCTATGCCTTATCATTTTAACACTATCTTTTTTTAATTTTTTAATTTTTATTAAAAAATAATGATAACAGTGTTGCATTGATGTACTTGTGTAATTGCATGCTTTATTTTGATTGAATAGTTTGTAGACATGGGTGGTATTGCGGGATTTTAGTCTTAAAATCGTTTTTGGTCTTTGTTTTTTGGCTTTTTGGGCCTCACAGTGAGATCTAAGACCACTTTGTGGTGACAACCAAAATTGTGACACAGTGGGGGGTCTTTGTAAACTTAAAGATTTTCATTTGGATGCTATATATGGCCAGCCTTTTCCTCCCAACATGGTCATACAATGTATTTGCTTCTGCAACTGCCTCTCTATAAATGCTAGATTAAATTAATAACAAACATATTGCTTGTTTTAAGGTATTTTGTTACCAAAATATCCACCTTTAATCAAGTGTGTGATATTTTCTCATAAAAACCTTTTCCTCCTACAAAACAGAACAAGTAAAGATTCATCAGTGTCATTTGTTACAGCACCCGGCACTGTGAAGGGTGATCAATATTCCTGTTCATTGTGTTCAGATTTTAGCTCTCTTTCATGTTGTTAAAGTTTAAAAAGCCATATTGTTTGCCACTTTGCCAACCTCCCGTATGACATCTGAATTGTCCTCGCCTGAGCTCTGATGTCATACCATAGTCCTCTACAGTCCACATACAGTGGAGCTCTATGTATCATTAAAACTGCTCTCCAGTTTGGGTAAGTAGGCAGCCTCATTTAAAATGGACATCTGCATGTGTCAGATAATCTTGCATGGCTCCTTCTGAACAGTAGCATGGACACATCGTGTGTGTGAGTGAAATCAGCTGCACAATAAATATTTTGGGACTACTTTCAGCCTGCCAGTGTCTGGGCTTGCCCTGAGGCCCACAGTGGAAGAATGGTGCTACACACATCACCAAGGTGGTCTGGAGAGATTAGCACCCCTCATTCCACTGTAACTCTCAGCACCGTGCCCTGGGGGATGCTGGGATATGCAGGTTTTGATATAGAATTGTACTTACCAAGCACAAGAAAATGGTATTGTCATATAACCACACAGAGAAAACAGTGGTCGTGCTGTTTGAAGCATCATTTGTCCCTCTTTCCTCTGCCTGCCTCTCTCTGTATTTGTAGGAAGTTGTGAACATGCCTTTTACTGTGTTGTGTTCTGGCCTGTTTTGGCCTCCATGTCGTCCATTAATCTATCTCGTAAGGCATTATGCCTGCTGGACACGCTGCTTGCTAATCGCAAGAAGTATTTCTTCTTCGAAAGAAGAACACAATAATGAGTCCTTCATATCGACATTGTGAGCGGATCCTCTTCACGGAGTCTGCCGTGTTACAGCACCACATTTCTACAGTAGGCCAGAACGGACAAACCAAACACCGACTCTGGAGACAGTCTTTTACATTTTTACATAACCTGAAGGCCAACGTAGTTCTAAGACAACGCTTGGAAAGGGAGGGGTGAGCAGAGGGGTATTCAGTTGGTTGCAATTTGCAACCAACACGCTGCTTTCGAATTGCTCCAATAACAGCTGCTTCCTCCGCAAAAAGGCAGAATTTAACTGCACAACAGCTGCTAGTAAAGACAACAAGGTCAGCAACGCCTGTAATCAGTTGTCCATGTTGAATTAACCTGGTAGTCGATCGACAATCAAGGCTGTTGTTTGTGATTTTCCGGGTAAGGGTCATGTGATAGAGGCGTGACGAATCAGGGAAGAACACGTAATGACTGCTAAGAACCAATCAAGTATTGAACGCGGGTGTCTACGTCATCGTTTCCAAACTTATGCGTTTACGATCGTCTACACGAAGAGGTAACCCCGGAGTTTTCAAACGTATCCGTTTTCGGTGCTCTGATGTAGTGTGGAAGCTCAGTGTAAACGTAGCAAAAGACATGCGTTTTCAAATGGAAACCTAGTAGTGTGGACATGGCATGATAGGTGGAGCAGTGTGTGTACTAGTTCCGTTAGCTACTGGTAAAGGTTTGTGTTGATATGTTTGTTCTGTTGTTTGCTATGGATCGACTTCCAGTTTTGCCAAACGCCTCCATTTGTTGTTTCAGATTATTCCCAGTTTATAATCCAGTGGACAGTGTGAATCAGACATTAGGGCCCCGCTAAACTAAATTGTACGGGCAAAGTTGAAAAACTAAATAAATCATAATAACAATAATACATTTTATTTATAGAGCGCTTTTGAGAATACTCAGACACTTTACATTAAAATCATCATGTAAAAAAGCTATACACTAAAATTGTAAAACACACAATATTGGTCACACATTAAAAGCAGTTCTGAAAAGGTGAGTTTTGATTTGTGATTTGAATATGGAAAGGTCAGTGCAGTCTCGGATGTGTTTCCAGATAGATGGAAAGGGCGTAGCAGGGGAGGTGTTCAGGTTGCTGTAGATGGTGTTCATTTTTGTTTGGAAAAATGAAAGGAAAGAGTTGCATTTGTTCACTGTGAAGGATGTGGAGGTGTTGTCCCTGGGTTTGAGAAGCTTGTTCATTGTGGAGAAGAGAGCCTTTGGGTTAGAGGAGCCAGAGTGTATGAGGTGTGAGTAGTAGGTGGACCGGGCTGAGATGAGAGCATCTTTGTATTGTTGAAGGTAGTCAGAGTGGGCTTGGAGATGGACTGTTAAACCTGTTTTCTTGCAGAGTCTTTCAAGCTGGCGCTTACGGGATTTCATATGGTGGAGTTCAGGAGCGTACCAGGGAGCTGAGTGTATGAATGAGACAGCTTTGGTTTTAATGGGAGCCAGCTGATCAAGACAGGAGGAGAGTGTGTTATTGTAGTAGTTTACAAGATCGGAGGGATTATCAGATAGCGGGGGAGGGGAGGCAGACATGGTACTGGCAAGAGAGGCTGAAAGAGTTGTGGAGGAGATATATTTGAGATTTCTGAAGGATATGTTGCGCTTAGCTTTTGGGATGGGGATAGGGATGTCAATGTCCATGTCCATGGTGATAGCCAGGTGGTCAGAGATGTTGAGGTTGAGGCTGGAGAGTTGAGGTATTGTGAGACCAGTGGAGCAGACCAGATCCAGGATGTGACCTCGGCTGTGAGTGGGGAAGTAAATAAACTACATATTATTATACTGTATATGTGAATGATATGCCTCATGACATGTCTCATTTGAAAGTGACAATTTTTTCGCCAATAACAATGCAACCAGCAAACGCCAATCAGCATCTTTTGACTATTGATTTAATCAGCTAATTGTAAGTTTCTTTATGGGAAGTAGTGTGATGTCATACAAACTAGTGGTGTACGGACCACCCCTCACAGTTCCTCACACATGTGAACAGCAGATTATTTGCATTATTTTTTTTACAGTTTAATCATCATAGTGTGAAATAAAGTTTTACTGCCACTCATACTTTTTCAGGTAATACGTCTCTAAATATTTATGCAGAGTTGCAGTGAAAAGATATAAAGCAGTAGTGTGTTCATATGAACGGAGCAGATTAAAAGCATTTGACGGTGAAAGTCATGGCGAGTGGAGGAAATTGAGAAGCCATTTAAGTCACACGTTTGGCTTCCCTGTAACTAATAACGACGGGATGAGGGTGGTGGACAAAACCGTTACGGTATGTAGGCGTTGTTCAACGAGAAAGACACACGACAACGGCAATACATTGGGCATGTCCACACATATGAAGCGCCACCACCCTGGTCTGTCAGCGACGGGGGCCAAGGCACAACAACTACAACAACTTATCACTGCAGCATTTAAGAAACCGTTTGCAGCAGAATCAGACCGGGCTAAAGCTATTACAACATCTATTGGGGTCTTTATTGCTGCAGACATGAGACCATACTGTAGAAAACAAAGGATTTCAAAATATGGTTAAAGTGCTTGAGCCACGCTATGAAATCTCTTCAGTATGAAGATCGTTCTAGGCCTCTATGAGAAGGAAAAGACTGTGACAGCTCACTTCATCATGGTGGAGTGGGAGATTTAAAGTCCGGTGCTGCAGACACGCCCCCTCTGTGAGAGTCACACAGCCACAAATCTGCTGATACCCTTTCCCCAGCTAATGTAGATATATTCTCATCTTTATGAAAATAAGTATCTTAAATATTGTGTTTTTCATGTAAGACTATAGCCCAAAGTTATTTGCTTTAAGTGTTCTTGAAGTTCTTTAATTAATAAATGGAAAAAAAAAGCAAAGTTATATTTGTCCACTCCCCCTTTTCTTTGCTGATCCGAAAAATTATCCGATCCATGACTCAAAAACCACGGTACGATCCGAACCGTGAGGTTTGTGATCCGTTGCACCCCTAGTTGTCATACTGGTGCAACTGTGCAAAATGATGACTTTAAAGCAGGAGACCATAGTTAGCATCCAGTCTCCTACCAACCAGGGAGCTAATTTGGGACACGTACATCTCATTACACTCATTACATTATGAAACATGCTGAGATGAGTGACGTCTAATGGGTCCCCTCCATGTGTTTGTCCAGGCAGTCGGATGGATGAAGTGTCAGACGTGGAGTCGGAGCCTGACCTCCCCCTAAAGAGGAAACAGCGCAGGAGTCGGACCACGTTCACAGCGGAGCAGCTGGAGGAGCTGGAGAAGGCTTTCGAAAGAACTCACTATCCCGACATCTACACCAGGGAGGAGCTGGCCCAGAGGACCAAACTTACTGAGGCCAGGGTTCAGGTAATACACGAACATCCATCTATTAGAAGCAATTTACAAGAAAACTAGAAGGGCACTTGCCACTTGGAGTGCGCAGACAATGGTGCAGACAATGCTCCTCAGAAGGTCCCATTCCCCAAGTTGGGAAGTGGTATGGTGTGTGCATGAGCTTTAACTTGTAATGTGGAAACAATGTGGATGCTACACAGACAATGTGATGTATTTTATTGCTAAAACAACACGTTAGCTGTTTTTGAGTTGTTGTTTTGACCTGAGGGGGCGTTCAGGTGAATTTTCCAAGTTGGGAACTACATTGTCCGATTATTCCGAGATCTTTCAGTGGTACCAGGCTACTTTCACTCCAGACTGGTTTTCATTTTTATTTTTATTCTGCTTTCCTTTCTGCTCTCAGAAACATGCACACAACACAGTTCTTCTCGAACTGTTTTGTTAACCTGTATGACAGGATTGATTTGATTGTTGTACAAGATGTCACATTATTGTGATACTTAATGAACCAAATTCCATATTTACCCACTGAGTTCAACTATCTTTTACACATACACACAGTATAATGCAAGAGACTCTGCCAGCTGTTCACATCTCAGCTACAGAACCTGTCTTTGGTCTGGGTTTTGACAGCTCCCCAGTGTCCCAGTAGTGCTGGAGAAAATACTGTGGAGCTCTAACAACAGCTGTTAGGTGCTGAACAGTGGGGTGGGGGCTGCATTCCTCATCAATGTCTCACTCCCTGACATCTTGGCTGGAATCTGTTATTCCCACCACTTTCCCACCACCCCTCATGTAAAATGCACAGCAGATCACTGAAGGGCCTGGGCTGTCTCACGGAAGCTTTAATCCACAACAGCAACGTGGATCAATCAAGACCCAGGAAAACTAAGAGTGACACAGTCGGTTCGATCCCCGGGCCGTTCGATCCCTGGTCCGCTAGTCGCATGTCGATGTGTCCTTGAGCAAAACACTTAGCCCCAAAATTGCTCCCGTAGCTGTGCCTACGGTGTGATAGAATCTGAATTGTAAGTCGCATTGGATAAAAGCATCTGCTAAATGACTGTAATGTACTTGACAGACACTGGTCTTACTCAGTGGCGGGCCGTGCATTTTATACCTGGGCCTGCACTCGTAAAAATGAAGCTCAACACCTACAAATACACTATGAGTGCAGATACATGAATACCCGTATGACGGGATGCGGCGGCATTAACGAACAATGCATATAGTCAAAATCAATTCAGCTAAAACACGCATTCCGCCACACACTCAAGAGCATGAGCCATTCAAATATTATTCATATCAGAGGGAACAATATTACCCATATCATGAAAATGACACCATAGACAAATTAACAGAGTAGTAACTCCTCCTATCACTCCCTCCAGGAAACACACAACTCCATAGTTCTTGTTACTGACAGATTTATTTGTCTGTCAACACCGAGAGGGAAAATGAGTCCACTTGACAACACATGAATCTTCAAAGTAGATCACTTAAAAACTTAAACTTAACTTTAACACTTTAACTTTAACACTTTGCGCGGAGTATATAGACCGCTGCCGCTTCGCGCGTCTTCTTGTTGCTGTGCACCGGCTAAATATGTACCCAGCGCAACATAGGACGTAACAATAGTTCCTATCACATATAAAACCAAACGAAAATCCATATTCATAAAAACAAGTTGTACAAATAATAATATATAATATTAACAAGCATATTAAATAATGACATAAATAATATTTATGGCAGTTAAAGCTACTGCAGTTAACTTACCAGAGCTGCTGTTCTCTATTTAAAGACAAAGTCCATCCTCCTTTCTTTGTTAACAAAGAGTTTAATCCCACGGTTGTTCAGTACATCGTGCGTTTTAGTTCCAGTAAGAAGTCCTTCTCAATTCATGGACGCCAGTGAAGACAGTCGAGCCTCCCCAGTTGTATTTCTTGAATACGTTTTTTGTTGATAAAATTATTAGCAGAATTTCAGGAGCAGGACCACGCCTCAGCCACTCGCCCACTTCCGGCCACACTCCTACAAATACCTACCCACTCTAAGCCTCAGCTGGCTCGTGCTTTCTGCACTCGCAACCGGAACGCCATGCAGAGAAGACAAAAACAAATAACCTTACCTCGCCTAAAACATGGACCTGCCGTCCATCAGGCCATCCGACGACGACGACGACCAGTTCGCCTCCCCAGAGGCCACCCGTACAGCCCAGGGAAGCACTCGACCTGCCGCCCACAAGAAGCCGCCAACCGCCATCGAGAGGGTCCAGGCAGCCAAACCCGCCGATCTCCACCTCGACGACCAGCTGCATCCACCCCCCAGAATCCGACATATGAAGATTCAGACCCACGTCCGTCCTCCTATAACTCGCATCTCGGTGGCAGAGGGAGACCCGCCACCTCCAGACGTAGACAACGGAAACGTAAATCCAGCTCTCTTCTTCTTCGCTCGCTCCAGACCCAGCTCGGGAACGAGCCTCCGACGACTCCGGCTACCCGGCACACCGCGCTTAAAGACGCCGCCACCCCTCCGCGCTCCAGCCAGGTCCCCCATTGAAGACGCACCAGCTGAGACCTCCAACTGGACCATAGTCCGCCTGCTAAGAGCATGGAAGCAACAAAGCAAACCGTGCCAACTCCTCACAACTTTCCTAGTCACGTCAGGCTAAAAAACACAAACGTACCTACTCCCAAAACACACCGGCGTAACACCACGCACCCCGAAGCTCCGCCCTCCAACCCACAAAGTTCCGGGTTGCCAGGTTGCAGCGCATGACCTCTCATCCCCCTCCACTACCTCAGGCAAACTCAACTTTCCATAGCGGCAACGAGATGCCGACTCTCTCTTCCTCCCTTTACATTTCTACAGTATTCCATCCCACCTCCTGGCCGGATTCACCCATCTGTCCCTTCACTGATCCCTTACACCACCCTTCTTCTGCCTATACCCAGGCACCGGGTTGCCAGGTCTTCTTTCCTCTGTCCCCCTCTCTAAGATGTCCCCCTCTCTAAGCGCCAACGGATCGCAGGAACGGAACGCAGCAATAGGAACGGAACGCAGCAACAGGAACGGAAAGCAGCGACAGGAACGGAAAGCAGCAACAGGAACGGAACGCAGCAACAGGAACGGAACGCAGCAACAGGAACGGAAAGCAGCAACAGGAACGGAACGCAGCAACGCAACAACGAATCGCAGCAACGGATCGCAGGAAGCAACAACGGAACGCAGCAACGCAACGCAGCCACGCAACGCAGCCACGGAAAGCAACAACGCAGCCACGGAACGCAGCCACGGATCGCAGCAAGCAACAACGAATCACAGCAAGCAACAACGAATTGCAGCAACGCAGCAACTGATCACAGCAAGCAACAAGGTATCGCAGCAACGACGCATCGCAGCAACGACGCAACGCAGCGACGCAACGCAGCGACGCAACGCAGCGACGCAACGCAGCGACGCAACGCAGCGACGCATCGCAACAACACATCCAGCGATGGACCCACACAATTGGTCAACACAACGATGCCGCTCCCTCTGCCGTCTTTGGGGGGTTCCCACGACAGAAGACGTCTTGCCGTAGACCAGCCTCGGATCTCGCAAGCAGATGCCAAGTCGTTTCCTCTCATGCTACGAAATCTGACCAATAGTAGCCGCAGCCATTACGTGGGGCCACGGACGGCCCAGCAAGTCCATCTCTTAAACTCCTGACAACCTAGCAGTCGCTGACCCAATCATCAAAATGACGCTGCGACACCCGTCCGGGAAGGGCGCGTTCTCGATGCAGCTCACGGCCTGGGCCACCGCAACGCCATGGCTTCTGGTTTCTCATTCCAGAAGTTCAGAAGATCCGCCCTCCTGCAGACACCCATCCAACATCGGTTCCGCCATATCCAACGGCGTCTTTAAACCGATAAATCCTTACTTGATTTTGCCGACCATCGTCGATAACCCGTCTTCCCACGCCTACCAACTTTACACTCGCCAGCTCAAACGACCAGCGCACGGGCAGGCAACCTGCTCCCCAGGGGGACTTATTTTGGGGATCTGCAAGGCCCGTGAGCCGCAGTGGATCCTCAGCTAAGCCTCCCCCAATCCGCTACGGGCTAAATCTCCATCAATCATTCCTCAACACTCCAAATAATCGACGAAGGTTTGCCCACAGCCGAGGCGGGGTCCTAAGCTAGTGAAAATGCGTTTGAGGCTGAAAATGTCTGCTCGACAGAGGCAGCAGATATTGGGATTGTCACCGCCCAACATGTCAGGCTAGCCCACTGACCAATCACGTACTTGTTAAATTATAATACATGTAGTGTATTTAAGAAAAATTATAAAATAGCTATAACTTTGAGATTCTGTTTAGGCCAGCAGAGAAGGCCTTGAAGGCCCTGACGGCCCACCACTGGTCTTACTACATTCACTGATACAGGTTTCAGTATAACTTAATGTACAGTTAATGTACAATCCCAGCTCAAGGTCCACTTTGTCACTTGTTGTGGAGCTTTTGACTGTATCACATGGTCCTCATCCATGTTGACTGTCTTTTATTGCTTAGATGCATTAAGTTTAACCACCTGTAGTTCCGTGGCAACTGAGCAAACTCAGTCTGCTGAAGGCCGATTTTGTGGAAAGCTCCAGTGGAAGCAAGTAAGGGACCTTGAGCTGTAACCAGTGTTGTCAACTGCGGTTTCCTAAGTCAACAAATGAACAGTTTTATTGTATGCATGTATTGATGGACACCATTTTGCACATTTTTATGTACTGGTGATTCATAGAATTAATTTCCAGATGGATGACAAACGCAGGAGCTTCAATGCTTCTTGGCATAGATTCTCCGGACGCCTCAACAAAACTCTCACACTGTGCAAGACGAATAAAGGTCGAATAAAGTCTGAGTCAAACTGTACTATTTCAGTTTTGAAGCATGTCAGATGGTGCAATGACTGTAGCTCTTTGATGTAAATTTAAAAGAAAAAAATGATGCAAGCCGACACATGTCATCAACTTGCGTCATTCGTCTGCTCTGCTCTCATGTTTTGAAATATGTAACAAACAATAAACAAGCTTTGGTCACAGTGCCGGTGCTTCTATGCATCAGAAAGAGAGGAGAGTGTGTATCTGTTGTGGTCAGGGTTGATTTTGCCTAGTCACCAGTGTTTTCTGCACCATTTCATTTCGTATTGTGATTGATTGTTTTGTAAACTTGGATTGGAGCAGCAGTCTTATTGTGGGATTTTGATTCTAAATGTTCGACACTGTCACATTTTTGAAGCAAGCTGTTAGGTCAACAAATCTCCAAAATACGTCAAAATGTTTTTTCAAAGTATTTCACCAGTGGAGGACTTGTTGGACCGTGTGAACACAGCCTCCCCTTTTCATTCCTTCAACCACCTTCTTGAAAAGGTTGACGTTGAGATATTTGCACACATCCAAAAACCTGTTTAGATCCAAGTCCTTTATAATGCTAACGTGGGTGTGTTTCTCCTTCTTTTCTTTTGGCATCTCTACGTCAGCTTTACAAACTATTGAGTAGTTGGTTTGTGTTTAACACACAGAGCTGGTCGTAAACAGCAAAGAGGCTGCGTGTCGCAAAGTGCCGGAAAAAACTATTTTGAGAAGCATATTCTGAATGCGCTTTGGGAGGTGCCCCATTTGGAATTAGGCCTAATTCTGAATATCCAAATGGAATATGAGCCATATCAAAGTGAGCTATTGAGACCTGTATGGACGCATCTGCATTTAGTATGTTTCAACACTCATTTATTAATTTATTTATTCATGTGTTTCCTCTCATTTGTATTACAGAATATACGTTTTTACATTTGATAGACTCAGTTGGCAAATTATGTATTTGTATATTTGCTATATATATCTGGCAGCTATGATACAAAAAAATTGTGTAAATTACTATTCAAGTAAACCACGAATGATTTTTAAATGATGAGTAAAAGATTGTAGTTTAAATGGACTGTACTTGTATAGCCCTTTTCTAGTGTTCCGACTACTCAAAGCTCTTTAACACTACATGTCATCATTCACCCATTCATACACTGATGACAGACTATCATGCAAGGTGACACCTGCCCTTCAGGACTCTAACATTCATACACTGTAGGCTACGGGAGCAATTCTGGGTTAAGTGTCTTGCCCAAGGACACATCGACATGAACTAGGAGCTGGGGATCGAACCGCCGAGCCTTTGTTCGAAGGACGACCCTGCTCTACCACTGAGCCACGGTCGCCCAGTTTAAGGGGCATTTGTCGGTAATCTTTGGCATAACGTTATGCCAGTGTCACGTGAGGCAGCCGCCTCCTCTATAGCAGTGGTTCTTAACTGGTCTCGCTGTGGGACCCACCATCACCCCTTAATGACAAGTCGCGACCCAAATTTTCAACTTCTCAAATGTATTTAATGAAAATATGGTGCAAATTTAACCTGAGCTGAAAATGTCCTCTGCAGTCGTAGTGTAGGGAGCTCTCTTGTGGAGAGAAATTGTTCCTGTCAGTCCCCGTCCCACACATGTTTCACGTAAACGAGTAAAACTGCTTTGTTTGTTATGTCTGTAGATTCGTCCATTTGTAATGCAAAATGACCACTTGCCTAAATTCAAGCTGTGGTCTGTTGTTTGATGTCATCCGACATGTCTTCAATTCAATACTTATAGTGTCATTTGACAGAGGTATAGTTTTCAGTTTATCCGCTGCGGATTGATCCAACAAATGCCGCTTCAGTTTTGACGGCTTCATGCTTTCTTGTGCCAGAACCTCGCTGCACAAAATACACTGAGGTTTTTGCCCTCTTTTGTAGTCGGTGTCGTACTTGCATTTCACCATGCTCAATTAGCATGAAAACAAACTGTGTCGGTGTTCTTCTATACCAGGGGTATTCAAGTAAATTTCCAAAAGGTCCAGTTTGACTAAATCTCCTCGTGCAAAGGTCCAGAACATTACAATAATATCTAACTTGCACTATTTAGTGCCATATATATATATATATATATATATATATATTAGTGCTGGCCAAGTTAACGCGTTAATTTCGCGTTAACGCATTCATTAATTAACGCCGACAATTATTTTATCGCGAGATTAATCGCGATTAAATATTTTAATAGTTGCCCAGCACTAGTTAATTGATAAATCAATCAGTCCAATCACTGTTTCTGCAATACTAAAGAACCAAATATATAAAGGAGGTGGTGAGGTGACATTCTGTTTCTTTCTAGAGTCAAGTCTTTGGACTGTTGAGTTGATCCGTCAGACTCAACTTCTTCTGCTTCTCTTGCAGTAGTACCTCAGGGGGACAACTCCTGTTCTCATTATTTGAGTCTCCTGTACAGAAATAGGAGTCCAAATGATCTTCTCCACTTGAAAGGCATGTTTCCATTTGCTCCAAATGAAAAAGGAGGATTCCTGGAGAAAATGGGCGGGTGGAAAGCTGGAGGCAACATAGATTCCTGCCACTGCTCTGGATATGCATGTGTGAGTGTGTGTGTGTGTGTGTGTGTGTGTGTGTGGTGTGCATGCGAGTGGTATGGTATGGTTTTATTCAAATGATGCAAATGATAAAAATGTGGTACCTGTGTGTCCTAATGTAGGACAGTGTGTGTGAGAAAGAGACAGATATAGGTGCTGTGAATGTGTTTTCTGCAGAGCGACAGGCTGATACCTGCCCTGAGCTTCTGTCTTTCTGTTGGCTTAAAATAAGAACTTGGAAATGAGTGCCCTGCTGAGTTGAAAAAGAAGACAATTTAGCTTTTGGCAATACACACCCCTTTGTCATTTCACAATCTGCCTGTGTTTGACATGTCTTCATGTTTGACATTCTTCCTTTTCTTTTTAAACCACTACATTTCTAGACAACTGATGATATGAGGTTGTAGTGTTTAGCAAATGTTTGGGGATTGTCTTTTGTGATTTTTTCACATTATGCAGGTGGTCAGCTGTGATCATGTGACCAGGTAATCAGCTCATCTCTGTAAAACCATACAGCACTGAGTCAACTGCTGTTGGTTGGACTTGAGTTTGTATTACATTTATCTGCACTCCTATGTTGCCTTCAGTTGTTACCTTGACCTCCCGATAACAACTCAAACAGCAGCCGTGCTTTATGGACTTTTTTGGCCTAGGTTTAGCCTCTTGGCATTGCCAACCTGACAAACCTGTGGACACTATTTAGTGCTGAAATAAATATTTGCAATTTTCCGTGTTTAAAAAAAACGAAAAACATTACATTTATCTCATGATTTGTGACAAACAGTGTGTAATTGGGATATTCTAATACACTTAAAGTAAAGGCAGTGAAAAACAGTCGTCCTGAGACAAAAGCTGATTCTTGGTGACCAGAACTATATTTATCCTTTTCCCAATATCAGTCACACTAAATGCATTATGTAATAACACAAAAACTAACACAGCTTTTCTAATTCCTTTGTTAGACTTATGCAGAGAAGAATGTCTATGTACATGTAATGGGTCAGGGGTTTTTGGTCGAAGAACCTGTCACTTCAAGTTGAATTTATTCACATTTATTCCTACGGTGTATATCCAAGACTACTACAGTATGCTTAAGCTATGGTTAAGGTTAGTCACAAAGAAATTGTTCAAATTAGGTCGTTTTTTTTATCATGCCATTCATAAATAGGCCAACATAAATTGTACATCTGAAATTGGACTCAAATGCTGGTCCCTGCCTGGAAATCAGACACACTACATACTCATATACCACTCCCACATCCAAACCCTTACTTATGAACTTACTACAGAAATACTAAATGCTGGTATTGGACATGCATTGCTCACTGGAAATTTAAGCAATATGAATGTAATTCTTACTTTGACTGCAACATTTCAGCAGAGAAGTTGCTGGCTTAAATCTTGTCAAGAGGTAGCTTTGAAGGGGTCTTTTATTTGGCCTACCGAAACTCTTGTCTGTGTTGTAAAATGAAAGACGTAGGTTTGAGTTTCCAAAAAGAAGGGGATTTCTCTATATCAAATGTAAAACTTTAAGGTTGTAAGTGTGTTAGTTGCTTTAATCGGTCATGTGTGAAGTGTTTACTGTAGCTGTAGATGTTGATGCCTCATCTTTATTCATCCTACTGAGTCTATGAGGAACAATGCATGATTAACCACACACACTCACTTTGTTTACAAAAGGAAGCCTTATTTAAAACGTAATCAGTTGTTAAATAAGGCCAGGAGATGACAAAAGGACATTATTGAAGATCATTTTACCACTATGAACTCTTCAATGAAATCCTTGTGTCACGGCCAGGCCGTGCCTCCTGCTTGTCCCGTGTGTATCTTATGGGCAGGGCTTCCTAATTACAACTCACCTCACCTGCCCAGTCAAACCAGCTGCACTCCATCAACTCATCAACCCAACAGTATATCTACCTCGGTTCTTCATCCACTCTTCGCCAGATCGTTGTTTACAGCTCACGTGTTTTTTCATCCTCCGGGTTCCCCAGTCTGCCTGCCCTGCCCTACCTCCTCCTGCCTGGATTCCACCCTCACCCTCCCTGGACTTTCCCGCAGTGCTCTGGTCATTCCCCCCCCCCCCTTGGTTTCCTGTCAATAAACCTTTCACCTATAATCCCTGGTCCGTGCCTGCATTTGGGTCCTCACTCACAGCCCGTGACACCATGAATGCAGTGGCGGGCCATGTGTTTTATACCTGGGCCTTCAGTGCTGTCCTACTACAGTTGAACCACCTCCTAATAACCTCATTATGACGCCACAGCTACGGGTGACAAGTGAAATAAAATATTACATGAAGCTCAACACCTATGAGGGCTACAAATACACTAACTGGAGATTGCGAGATAGCCATTGAGTGTTAAAAAAACAAAGCTTGGTAAAAAAAAAAGAATCTACACCAAGCAAAACGCTAAAAATGTCATAACTTCTTACATATCTTTCAACTTGAACTCTTACTACTACTAAGTTCTGCTAGCTAGCTTCAGTTTCACAACAGTCACGCTAGCCCACTAACCAATCACACCGCACGTTAATGCTGAGCTGCACATTAATGCTAAAGGCCACCTAGAAAGCTCTGGCACATCAAGGAATATGCCCAACATGTCAAACTAAAGATCTGATTGGTTGAAGACTATGACAATCAACAATATCGTCCCCATATACTTAAACTGCAAAGGCTTCCTAGCGGGCCTCTCTTCTTACCTAGAGACACAGAGGTGAAATCTGATTGGATAAAAGCTCTACTTAAAACAAGCTGCACTGGAAGCAGAGCAACTGAGGAAGACAGGAGCTGTGCAATGAGAAAATAAGATAATGGGAAAAATAATTAGAATACATGTAGTGTATTTATGAAAAATGATTAAATTAGAAAATAGTTATAACACCACTGCCTTACTCTGTTGCCTGTCACCTCCTGCTCTTCATCTCCTGACTGTTCACTACTTCCTGCAAAACAGCACATACTGAGTACATCCAACCACACCCATCAGTGGGGCTGGCTGTGACTGTGACTGTTTTCCCCCTACTGTGACAATTACATGATATACTCTACATCCACACTACTACGTTTCCATTTTAAAACGCAAATCTTTTGCTAAGTTGACACTGAGCACCGAAAACGAAACAGTTTACAAACACTACCGAAGTCAGAGGAAGCAACCTGTCATTGAAGCGATTCGCGAGTGGCGTGTCTGGCGGCGTTATCAGACCTATGGAGCGGACTCTTGAAGTCAGGGTTAGCGGCTTTGAGAGTGGCGAGGGACACAAAATGGAAGACTTTCCTTTTCTTATTAATCCTTATTTTGTTCTGCACAACTATTGCAAAGTTCACAAAGAAACTGTAAACGAACAAAAGCAGTAATTGCTCTCCTGTGCAACAAGGACTTCAGTCACCCAGCAGAGCTACGAGTGAGAACAGAACAACAAAACCGAGAGGAAATGAGTGAGAGACGTGTGTTGACCAAATTTATTGACCCATAATCAAGTAAAATTTGATTTGTATGTGTTCATTTTTAAGTAAATTGAATGTGTGTGTGTGTGTGTGACTGTGTGTGTGTGTGTGTGTGTGTGTATGAGAGAGATAGAGCAAGTCCTGCAGTCTCAAATTAAATTTGAAAAATAAAACTTATTTTTTTTCCACATAAATGTGTCTGTTTCAGTATATAGAGCAGGGGTTGTTATGGCCATAACTTCTGGACACAGGGAGAAACCGCCCCCCCCCCCCCCCCCAGTTGCAGCCATGTGCTCTCAATCGCCTCCAAAACACACCAGCAGGTTAAAGTAAAAATCAAATGGATTTATTATCCAAGAGCATAAAAACAGATACAGACAGTTACAAACCGAATCACACTATTAATAACAAAACAAACTTATATATAAAATGAAAGTGAGATCCAATCCGAGCCACCCAGGAGGCTGGTCTGCCTCCTCGGTGGCCAGCAGAAGATCTGAAATCCCCCAGAGCTTCAAACCCTTTGTCACCCCAAAGTTACATTCCTCAGCTCATCGATCAGCTCATTGATTGGCTGAAGTCCAACAAGCCCCACCTGGGCCTATGCCCCATTGTCTTGATGTTAACACCTCAGCCAGCCACTTTCACACAACCCCCGCTCCAGCACATTCCTCCCCCTCTCACAGACACTTAATGCATGAAATGACCAGACTCCTACAAGTAAATATACTGTATCACATTATATCCATAATTAGGAGCGCTTTAAAACTTAAATTCCTCACAGGGTCACTAACTGGTGGACCGCGGTTCCGGATCCGGACCCAGACGCCGTTGTATCCAGACCCAGGACCTAAAACAGATTAAACCGATAATTGAGAATTATAAAATTTTGACGGAGCGCTTCTATTTTAACCGGCGCAGCTTTTCCAGCATTTACGGCACTTGGTCAGCGGTGCAGGAAACACGCCGACCAATGCGATACACGCCGGCGATACACGCCGATACATCACGTGATGCAGCTCAGCCAATCAAATATGGGTATTCTGACAATTTTCCTGACTCGAGTGAGATATACACACACCGTGACACACGGGAGAGAGACGAGGAAAGAGAAGGAAGAGAAGGATAAGTATTTTGTTAGTTGTAAAAGTTAAATCACAGGACGATTTCCCAAAAGAGAAAAATGACATGAGAGACCAGAATTTTTAACCAAGGATGGACAGACTCTTTAAGGCAGGGGTGTCAAACTCATTCTCACTCTGGGCCACATCAGCATCACGGTTTCCCTCAAAGGGCCGGTTGTGAATGTAAGACGGTGTAAATGTAACTACTCCTAACATATTGGTAAATAACTGTCTCTGCATTTGATTATTGTTTATTCAAGTGTAAACATATTGTACATGCAGTTATATAAATGTTATTATAACTTAAATCCTTTTAATTTAGGGTTAATAAACTCACATTACTCTATCAAAGATCAAACTATTAAAGAAAATATCAAAGACAAATATCAAACACAAGTTATTACAATAACTTTGTTCAAAGCTTAAAATCCTTTCAAGGGTGCGTTTG
This sequence comes from Anarhichas minor, assembly GCF_050575085.1. NCBI lineage: Eukaryota > Metazoa > Chordata > Actinopteri > Perciformes > Anarhichadidae > Anarhichas > Anarhichas minor. The sequence goes on along the minus strand of NW_027466532.1, from coordinate 554,773 downwards.
CACAAGCCCACGTGAAGTGTTTTAAAGCCACGTTTAAAGTAGTCTTCAATGTACTCACAATACATTTCCATTTCAAGTGTACCAGCCAAAGAGCTGCTTCTATGACTGTTGTGTTTAGGTATCTCATAATTATGACTTTCTATCTCACCATTTTGACTTTCCATCATAACTTCGACTTTCTATCTCACAATTTCGACTGTGGGGATATTTTTATTATCAAGTCAAATTTTTAATTAAAAAAGAACAAAAAAAAAATGTAACTTTTTTTTTTTTTTCTGCTGGCGAATTCGCGGGCCACATAAAATGACGTGGCGGGCCGGATTTAATAACCACAGATAAAGTCCATGTTCACTAATTTCTCTTTTTAGTAGATGAGAAAAATATAATATTGTGCCTTTTTATTGACATCACTTCACACCGAATTTAAAGCTGCAGGACAATTCAGTGAAATAAATTTTTCTAAAATGAATTACTTCATTTTAAGATGCACATTTTTCAAAAGCTTTCTGTTATGTCAGTTATTATTTAATCCAGCCATTATTTTCCTTGAAATGAGAAGAACATTTATTTATGTTTTCTATGTATTATTTATAATTCATCCAGTTAAATTTGAAAACTGAGAATAATAATTCTTAAAATATAATTGATGTGTGCTTTCTTTATTTGATTTGACAGTTGTTGACGACACAGAGACGTTACTACTACTAGACTTCTTGAATATATATATATATGGCACTAAATAGTGCAAGTTAGATATTATTGTAATGGTCCGGACCTTTGCATGAGGAGATTTTCTCAATCTGGACCTTTTGGAAATGTAATTTAATACCCCTGATATAGAGGAAGATTATAAAAGAAGATCTTAAGTATCAAGCACAACCTTTTCTTTTTAATGACTACTATAATACTATACTATACTATAATAACTGTTGTATTTTATGTAACTAAGTAACCAATCTACTTCCTGTTACATCGACACCCGCATGCCCAGTGTACGTGAATAGTCACGTGATATTTGTTTTCAGGCTTGCTTGTATGGATGGAAATCACGAAAACAATGCTGAAATGCCCGTGTGGACGGAGATCGTTTTTGTTCTAAAACCTCGGTTTTAAACAAAAACGTATTACTGTGGATGTAGCGATAGCATGTGACACAACTTCAGCTGCCAGCTCAATTCTAATGTATTAACATACAACAGTAAAGCCAACTCTGAGTCTGAGATAAGGTTAATGAAACAGATTCATTTTGTTATCGCTCTTTTTCTTTCCAGGTTTGGTTCAGCAATCGAAGGGCCAGGTGGCGAAAACAAGCAGGAGCCAATCAGCTAGCGGCTTTCAACCACCTGTTGCCGGGTGGATTCCCTCCCACAGGGATGCCAACACTTCCTACGTACCAGCTGCCAGAGTCCAGCTACCCATCCAACACTCTGTCCCATGGTAGAGAAGACACCACTTTTAAATGGGTGACAGATGATAGTGATGCAGTGTGTTAGTGAGGTGCTGATCCACTACAAGCCACAACAACAGCAGTGCTGCTTGTCATAGATTCTCCAGGAGTTTGGAACTCTCCTGGAGGAATGAACAGCATTCTTCCAAAAGAAAATGTATTTGGGTGTTAAGGTGATGATGGAGGGCAGTGTTTAACATGTGGCTCCACAATCTCACATGGGTGTTTTTTTATCTTTATATAAAAAAATATCCTAGACCTGTTATGTACACTTGTCAACAGTATTTTCACTTTGTTTGAGATAACTCAGACAAAGTGCAAAGTGACTCAAAATCAAAACAAACAGGTGCACTAAACAGAAATGCACGCACAACTTAATTTAAACTTACTGAAAGGTCATAGCAAAATACATAATTGTCATACTCATCAAACCACTCAGTGAGCCCTGTTCACTTGTATGGACTAATCTGCTTTCAGTATGTTTCTAAACGCATTCATTCATGTATTTCCTTTCGTTTATCACCTATGCATACATTGTAAATTTGAACTCATGCATTTTTCATCATATGTAGCCTACTAAAGCCTACTGTCCCCTGCTCACCTAAAAACGATGCCGTCGACGCTGCTGTTCATAGATATATCCAGGTTGTGCTAAGCACACAGACTGGTAGCAGGGGGAAACTGCTAGCCTAGCTCCTGTCTTATTTATACTCTTGAGCAATTGGAGAAATATATCTGTTATTGCACCCAGCAGTATACTGGTGAATGAAGGTTTTGACCAGTGTATCTTTACGTGCTCAGCTATGTGCTGTGCTGTGTTTTCCCCTTTAGATGGCAGTGGTACAGTTCACCGTCCCCAACCGTTGCCTCCATCCACCATGCACCAGAGCGGTCTGTCCAGCACTGACAGCAGCTCTGCCTTTGGTCTTGCCTCAAACCGCCACGGCTTCTCCAGCTACTCTGACTCCTTTATGAGCTCTGCAGCACCTAGCAACCACGTCAACCCTGTCAGTAACGGACTCTCCCCACAGGTAAGACCTGCAGGACTACTGTAACACTTACGCACGGGGATGGGAAACTAACTGTAATTAACTCAGTGAATCAAGTAAAGTAGATAAAACTAAAGATCAACCTCACCAGTGTTGGGCTGTAATGCATAATTGTTACACTGATATTTTTGTGGGAGAGCTTCTTTGCTGTCTTACAGGGAGTTGGATGGACAAGCCATACTATTTTCATCTTTGTGTGTTCAGTGACTTGTCTGGGACGTGTTAGCTTTGCACATGGGCGAGAGGTGGCTATCCTCCACTTAAAAAAAGAAAAATACATTAGCGTAGATGCTGCAATACATCAGTTATATCAGAACAGGAGAGTATTTCTTCTTCGAAAGCATAGCACAATAATGAGTCCTTCATATCGACATTGTGAGCGGATCCTCTTCACGGAGTCTGCCGTGTTGCAGCACCACATTTCTACAGTAGGCCAGAACAGACAAACCAAACACCGACTCTGGAGACAGTCTTTTACATTTTTACATAACCTGAAGGCCAACGTAGTTCTCAGACACGCTTGGAAAGGGAGGGGTGAGCAGAGGGGTATTCAGTTGGTTGCAGTTTGCAACTTCACCACTAGATGCCAGTACATCTTACACACTGTTCCTTTAACTGCTCACTCCCCTCTGGGTGAAGTGGTACAATAACATTTTACAATTAAAGCTGCGAGCAGCATTGATTGGGCCCTCACAACTTCACGCACGTCGAGGGTACTAGCAGGACTCTGGCCATGCATTTCTGTGACCGTCATACACTGCGTGCACGAGTTAAACGGTATTTCCTGGTACTGGCAGGACTCTGGGTGACGCGGCCATGAATTTCTGTGACCATCACACTCTGCGTGCACGAGTGAGGTATTTCCTGCGTAGACCAGCAGCGTAGCAAGATCATGTTGCCAGGTCTTAAGCCTCAAATGTTTTGAGTGTACATCCGATACAATCATAAATGTAAGCCTTTAAAGATCATTAAGAAAATGAATGTGTGTGAATGTGCTTCAGTGTTTGTAACATAACAGACTGTCAGTTTACTGGGATGGGGTTCAACTCCCTGCAGTGTCCTACTGATTGTATTTGGACTTACATGAAAGTTAACAAAACGGTAGTGCCATTTGCTGTTACTTGAACACTTTAATTTAACACTTTTCATTTTAAGTTCTTCTGTAACTTTAGATTGTTGTGTGAAGCATTCATTATAACGTTTAACCTGATTGTCATGAAGAAGCTCTGGACAGATCATTTATACTAATGCCCACTGACATGGTTTGAAAATCCACTGTTATCTAACTTTTGCTCTCCAAGGATCTTAGTTTGCACATATTTAGATCAGAGAAGTCTTTTTCTCATGGTGTGCCCACAAACCCTTTCAATAAGTTCAGTGTTTGGGCCGCTGTAATTATAGAATCCTGCTTACAGCCATGGTCATCAGTAGGTGGCGCTATGACTATGAGTTAATATTGGCATGCAGAAGTCCTAAAATCATGACCGTAATCAAGCATGTCAAGTTTGGGACAGTTTTGACAAAGTACAGTTGAGTTACAACATCGCTAAGGTCTTAACGTACTGCGAGGGCTGCATCGTTGAAATATTGTAGGGGGTGCTATCGAGCCGACTTGCCACACTGAAACATTAAAATCACATTAGATAACAACATTCAGGATTTTAAATGTTTGGCAAGTTTGATTATGTTTTGAGCATTTTTAGCCCCTCAAAAACACCTTAATCTTTCATGTTATCTTTCAGTAACTTTTCTTCGCAAAGGTCTTTAGATTGTTCTGACCAAATTTTAAGTTGATTCGATTATTACCCTAGGAGGAGTTTGTTAAAGTAAAGCGCCTGGAAATGACAAAAACGAGCATTGGAAATTCATTCAAAATTCAAAATGGCTGACTTCCGGTTGGGTTTAGAGCATGACTCCAAGAGACTTTTTTTTTAAGTCTACATGTGATACATCTGCTTACCAAATATTATACATCTAGGTGAAACGTTCTGCGAGGGCTGCTTCGTTGAAATTTTGTAGGGGGCGCTATTGAGCCGATTTGCCACTCTGAACCAATAAAATCATATTATATAACTACATTTTGGGCTTTAAATGGGTATGCCAAGTTTGCTTATATTTCAAGCATTTTTAGCCTCTCAAAATGACCTTCGTTTTTCACGGTGAAGACTGCGTTGCCACGGCAACGGGGTTCGACGAAACATCAAAAGCTTCATGAACTGGCATTATGAACTTCTTATATTTGTGTGGAACTAATTTGATGTTGATCTGATTTACCTACTAAGAGAAACAAGCCAAAGTATAAAGACTTTAACTTCCTGTTACCAGTAGGTGGCGCTATGACTATGATTCAAAATTGGCCTGCAGATGTCTTCAGGATTGGATGTCTTCAGGACAGCAGATTAGACAATGTACGGCCGAGTTAGAACAACTTCCTGTTTCATGGCGAATGGTGTTTTTTTGACACCACGCCACGGACACATAGTTCGATAACTTTTTGATCTTTGAGTAGCTTTTCACTGCCAAGGTCTCAAGAGCATACTGACCAAATCTGAAGTTGATCAGGTTAAATCTCTAGGAGGAGTTTGTTAAAGTATGACGCCTTGAAACGGTCCAAAAACGTCATAAAGTTAAAAATGGCCGACTTCCTGTTTGGTTTAGAGAAAAATTCCAAGAGGATTTTTTGTACGTCCCATCACGATCCACATATCTACCAAATTTCATACAGCTAGGTGAAACCCAATGTTGGGGCTACTCAATAGGGGGCTCTATCGAGCCAATATTTCATACCGCAGCTGGACACCCCAATCAGACTGCAATTATCGCAGATTCTGGCTTGCGTGCCAAATTTCAAAAGTTTTCCATTATCCCAAGCACCTCCTTTTTGCGACAAAACATGTAAAATAAGAATAAGAAAAAACATTCGAATAACAATAGGTCCTCCGCTCCGACTATGTCGGTGCTCGGGCCCTAATAATAATAATAAATGTAGCCCTGGCTAAAAAATTCATTTAGACATCAGGATGTAAATAGTTTTCTAAAAACAAAGTTAAAAGTATGGATACAAATAGATATGGGTGGATAAACTTTATATCCATAAGAGACTCATAATCTATTTTGTTCAAAGGTTACAGTTCATGCAAATGAGCATAGTTTGATTGATCTATACATGTACATGATTCAGCATTTTTGGTTCCCCCTAACAACCTAACTTGTATAGCAGTATTATATGTCAATCTTTGTTTTCTTTGTTTAATTGGCTTGTCCTGAAACTAACAGCCAATCCAAGCCCATTCTCAGGTAGAGGGGTGGGGCTTAGTCGTGTGTGGCCACGCACAGTGTGTTAGAGAGGCAGAAGCGAATTATAACTGAACAGTGAGTATTGTAAGAGATCAATGTTCATAACTTAATGGCTGACGACCAGTTATCCGATGGTTTGAACTGTTGTGATCTATAAGAGGAGATGGACGTTTGCGACTGTAAGTGAGGATCGGGAGAGCTCCTTGGGACCACTATGGAGAACTGTTTCCCGCGTATGCGTATGCTGCTGTAGACTGTTGCTGCTGTTTCTTCTGCACCCTGCCTGCCGTCCATTGCCCAGCTTCCCCTCACTTTCCCCTCTGAATATGCCTTGGATTCGTGAGTACTGACAAACGTGCACGTGTCTTTTTTTTGTTTATTGCTTGTGTGAACAAGTGAAGCGGCCATCACAGTTTTTAGGCCTCTACGCTCCCAATCCACGACTCAGGCCTGCAACGAGGGTTATTCTGATTGTGTGTGGGACTGTGAGTGCACAGTATATTGATGACTGCATGTAATAAATGCCAAACTGTTTTTCTAATGCATTGGAAGTATATTTGATGTGCTAAAGTCAATCACATTCATGTTTTGATAAGAGCTGGTTAAAAGGGGTAAAATACACTTAAAACACAAGATAAAAGGACTTAATAGGAGGCACCGACCTTTTATTTACTTAATTCTATTGGAGGCACCGCCAGTTATTTTAATGTTCATAATAAAGGAAAAAGAGTTGTAAGAATAAATATATTCATGTATAAGAACAGGTAATCGCGCCATTACGATTAAAACTGTACCCAGGACCCCGCCCATAGTACTACTACACCTAGCAGATTCACATAATACTATATAGCTACATGGGACGGGTGTTACATAAATGGAGGCTCCGCTGGGAATTATTAATATTCATTGAGTTATCAGACAACACAAGTAACAATCTCTTAGGCATCTTGAACAATTAGTAACTATAAAGTAAAAACTCTTTTTTTTATTAGCACGTTGCAAGTATGGCAGGTCAGGCGAGCAGACCATCACAGCTTGATTTGGTTAACTGGTGCAGAGGAGAGGGAGTAGATGTAACACATGCCCTATTAATTTATGGAGTGCCGGAACACATCACAGTAGATGTTATAGAAGAAACAGCAGAGACAATCAAAGCCTTGGGCAAAGTTCGAGTAAGGGGCAAAATGTTTCACTCTCAACATCAATCCTTAATGGTGTTGTGTGAATGCCGCGAAGCGGTAGACCCCACCACAATCCCCCCAGCAGTAATGCCCATAATGGGTGGAAGTGTATGGAACACAGTGCACGGCATAGTTGACCAAAACAATGACAGCGCTGATGACTTCACAGAGAAGTTACTCACACTTCTTCAGCAGGAGGGAAAAACCATGGATGATATTCAGAGATTATGCGGCCCAAGTATAGCGGCGAACAGCAGCCCTGAGTCTATCATTCGGGCAGTTGGCGATGTATGGGGCAGAACCAATAAACCGCCAGAGAGCAACGCGTATAGACGTCTGAGGACTTTCTCTGGCATCACTCCCACTCCCACAGGAGAAGAATGCCTAGACAGCTGGTTAGAGCAGGCAAAATTCCTGGTAGAGGAAAGTGAGTGCTCTGTGAAGGAGAAACGAAGAAGAATACTCGAGAGTCTAAAAGGCCCCGCCTTGGAGATTATTCAGGCTGTGCATATGAGTGAACCTGATGCTAGCCCAATGGAGTACATCCATGCACTTGAGAGCATCTTTGGTACATCAGAGTCAGGGGAAGATCTTTACTTTTCCTTCAGATCCCTCCGACAACAGCCTGGAGAGAGATTGTCAGAATTTCTGCAAAGATTAGAAAGGTCCCTTATCAAAGTAGTGCAGGGAGGTGGTCTCCCGGTTAGCGCAGCTAACAAAGCCAGAGTTGAGCAGCTAATTAGAGGTTCAACCTCTGACCTCATGTTACTGCAGTTGAAAGTTAGGGAGCGGAGAGACAATCCCCCTACATTCCTGAACCTGCTGCAAGAGATTCGTGAAGAAGAATGCCACCAGTCTGCAAGACAAAGCTTAGGAGCGCCCCTGCGTCGTCAGAATGTGCGCACCGTACAGGCAGAGAAAGGATTGGAGCCTGAGTTGGCCTACCAGAGCGAACTTGGAACACAGATTCAAGAACTGAAAGCTAAGATGGGTGAGCGAGCAAGCACCCAGCACCAGCCAATAGCTGGTTGTCCACAAAGTGGTCCAAAGGAAATGAAAAAACTGAAAACTGAGTCACACAGTGATATACAGTCACTTAGGAAACAAGTGAAAGCCCTAGAAGATAAAATAAGTGTGATGGCTGTGAGATCCACTGCAGACCCCTCACGAGATACTATGACCCAGTTCAATCGATACAAAGCAGGTTCAAGCCATAAACCTGTTCCATTCAAAGTGCAGTCTCCAAAGGAGACCGACGAATACTTTTGCTACCGATGTGGAGAAAATGGTCATATAGCTCCAAGGTGCACGGAGCCAGAGAACTCACAGAAAGTCATCAAAAGGCTCATACGTTTGGTGCGAGGAGCACAAGACGGAGCCAAAGAGAACCCAAAGAACACTTCAGAAGAGCAGTATGTTGCTAGGGTCCACAAAGTGGAAGTCCCTAAAGAAGGAAACAGCCTGCCTGAGGGTCTTGTGGGTCCTTCAATGATTCACCCCATCAAAGTTAATGACCTATGCTGCCAAGCCCTCATGGACAGTGGTTCTAACGTGACCATAATCTTTGAGAGCTGGTATAACGAACACTTGCTAGATGTCCCTATACAGCCCATCTCTGGCTTAGGCCTCTGGGGCCTGTCAGACAGTGATTATCCTTACAAAGGCTATGTTGTAGTGGAAATGGAGTTTCCAGAAAAAATGACAGGGGTGAAAGGGCCCATAGTTGTTTTAGCTTTGATCTGTCCTGAGCCGAAGCACTACAACCAAGCCCCGGTGATTGTTGGCACCAACGCGTCTTTGTTCCGCAGACTGTGGGAGCTGGTGGAAGAAAGTGGTGATGAAAACATTGTTCACTCCATGAGAATCCAACCAGTGTATGCACCAGTCCAAGCTCAGACTCGGCTCTCTCAGCCAGCGGCAATAGATGATGTCGTTGGACAAGTGAAATGGCAAGGACCTGGTTCACTCTCAATAGCCCCAGGTGAAAAGTACTATGCCATCTGCAAGGTAGACAGACCGACCCCGGTGTCAAAAGACATTGTGCTGATTGATGCACCCACTTCACAGTCACTCCCCGCTGGTGTGCTGGTTCAGCCAGGTGTACTCTCCAATGCTGATATAGACACAAACCGTTTCACAGTGCTCATTCATAATGAGTCTCAAAAGAAAACCTCCATACCCAGTGGAACGGTAATTGCAGAGATGTATGCTGTAGATAGTCACTCCAGTTCAACCATCTAACCTACCAGCAGCTACTATAGACCCACATCTCTTTGATTTCGATGATTCCCCTATCCCTGAGGATTGGAAGAATCGGATCCGCCAGAAGCTAGCTGAGAGGCAAAATGTTTTCTCATTGCATGAGTGGGATGTTGGCTTGGCCAAGGGGGTAGAGCACAACATACGCCTGGAAGACCCCAGGCCATTTAGGGAAAGATCCCGCAGATTGGCACCTGCAGACATTGACGATGTGCGACGACACATACAGCAGCTGAGATTTTAAAAGAGTCCCGTAGTCCCTACGCCTCACCGATCGTGATTGTTCGCAAAAAGAATGGAAGTATCAGAATCTGTATTGACTACAGAACCCTCAACAGACGCACCATACCAGACCAGTACACGATGCCTCGCATCGACGACGCCTTAGACTGCCTGTCAGGCAGCAAGTGGTTCTCGGTCTTGGATCTGAGGAGTGGCTACTATCAGATAGCCATGGCTGAGGAGGACAAAGAGAAGACAGCCTTCATTTGCCCCCTCGGTTTCTACCAGTTCGAACGCATGCCACAAGGGATAACTGGAGTGCCTGCAACATTCCAGCGGTTGATGGAGAAAGCCGTTGGTGACATGCATCTCCTTCAAGTCCTGGTATACTTGGACGACATTATCGTTTTTGGCAAAACTCTCGAAGAGCATGAGCAGCGTCTTCTCAAGGTTCTGGATAGGCTAGAAGAGGTTGGCTTGAAGGTCTCGATTGACAAATGCCAATTTTGTCAGACTGAAGTCAAGTACGTGGGCCACATTGTTTCAGAATCCGGGATTGCAACTGACCCTGAGAAAGTGGATGTGGTAAAACACTGGAAGGAGCCCCACGATCTGAAATCGCTGAAGTCATTCCTCGGATTTTGCGGATATTATCGCAGGTTTATTGCAAACTACTCTGCTATTGTCCGTCCCCTTACCGAGCTCACGAAAGGCTATCCACCAACTGCTGCGGGAGTATGGGGTGCCGGACCCGTTACAACGGGCGATCTGGTCTCTGTACGACTGCAGTAGGAGCTGTGTCCGCATTCTCGGCAATAAGTCAGACACGTTCCCGGTGGATGTTGGCCTCCGCCAGGGCTGCCCTTTGTCACCGGTCCTGTTCGTGATTTTCACGGACAGGATATCTAGGCGCAGCCTGGGGGCGGAGAACGTCAGTTTCGGGGGTCTCGGGATCGCCTCTCTGCTGTTTGCAGATGATGTGGTCCTGTTAGCCTCCTCGGATCATGACCTCCAGCATTCACTGGGGCGGTTTGCAGCCGAGTGTGAAGCGGCGGGGATGAGAGTTAGCACCTCCAAATCTGAGGCCATGGTACTCTGCCGGAAACCGGTGGATTGCTCCCTCCAGGTGGGGACGGAGTGCCTACCTCAAGCGAAGGAGTTTAAGTATCTCGGAGTCTTGTTCACGAGTGAGGGTAAGATGGAGCGGGAGATCGACAGGCGGATCGGTGCGGCTGCAGCAGTAAAGCAGGCGCTGCACAGGACCGTCTTGGTGAAGAGGGAGCTGAGCCGGAAGGCAAAGCTCTCAATTTACCACTCGGTCTACATTCCTACCCTCACTTATGGTCACGAACTCTGGGTCGTGACCGAAAGGACAAGGTCGCGGCTACAAGCGGCCGAAATGAGTTTCCTCCGTAGGGTGGCCGGGCTCAGCCTTAGAGATAGGGTAAGGAGCTCGGTCATCAGGAGGGAACTTGGAGTCGAGCCGCTACTCCTTCGCGTCGAAAGGAGTCAGCTGAGGTGGTTCAGGCATCTAATTAGGATGCCTCCTGGACGCCTCCCACTGGAGGTTTTCCAGGCACGTCCAACTGGGAAGAGACCCCGGGGAAGACCCAGAACACGCTGGAGAGATTACAGCTCCCAGCTGGCCTGGGAACGCCTCGGGATCCCCCAGAATGAGCTGGAACATGTTGCCGGTGAGAGGGAGGTCTGGGTCAGCCTGCGACCCGACCCCGGATAAGCGGTGGAAAATGGATGGATGGATGGATTGACCAAATATACCTGGATGGCTACACAGAGCTGAAAAAAATGATTGCAATCAACTTTCTGTAATTTACAGCATTCCATTTCAATTTGTATTCAATGGATCAGTTTACTGATTTTAGCCAGACAATTCTTGCAGTAGTGGAATGGTAAACGAGAGGATTGGAAGAAGTCCCATTCAGGTTGGAACCACTTTGGGCTGTAAATATTGGTCAACTAACCATTGTGAAATGTGTTAGCTGTTACAAATGTTACATTTCAGGTAGCAGTCATAATTGGGGACACAATACCCATTTGCTGAAGTGGAGATAAAACAATACAGTAATGTATTCTTATATTCAAGTGTTAGTCATAATAGCTTGGATTTACAAGGGAAAATGTTAACCTTATTGCAGACTCTTTTCATGAATTTTGAGGAAAAAAACATTTTGTTTTTCATTTTAAGACTCAAGCTGGACATTCAAACTGAACAGGAACTTTGAGGTGACAGCAGACTTATTCAGGATTTTAAGCTATTCTCTTTCTGACACTGAAATGTCTTTAGCTGTCTTGTATCTTGTCTTCACCCGTGGGCATCGGTAAACTCCCCTCTCCATCCACTCAACAAGGTATGACTTATCTGTGTTTCACAAAGCTTCATGTTAACAAATGTTACAGCAAAAGAATATGAGGCAATATGTGTTGCATTCTCGAAATTAAAAAACTGGTTTACAATATTATCAATAATGTCAAAAGCAGTCATCACTCATATAATGTATGTCTTTTGATTGCCAAATAAATACAGCCTCAAGATGCACTTGATACATATCTGGAAAAAGGCCCAAAAAATGGTTAACAGTTGTTTTCGTCAAAATGTTTTAAAATCTAAATTTGCAAGTGCAAAGGTATATTGCAGCTCTAGTTTTTCACTAAGAAGGCTCAAACTATATGGCACCTTGTTTAAAGCAATTATGTCAATGATTTACATTTAAATACATGTCTGTTAAAGGTGCTACAATCGAGCATTTATATAGCAGTAAACAATTATTTGCAATGTAAAGAAATAGTGACCTCCGGTTCCCCCCCAAGTAAACACTATTAGCTCTGTCAGCACTGATGCTGGTGTTTGCACTGTTCGTACTGTCCAGCTGCCAGTCAGCAGTCGCCATATTGAGAGTAAGTAAGTTAGTAAGATTTATTTATAAAGCACTTTTTACAGACATAAGTCACAAAGTGCTTAACAGGGGCAGAATTAGAGACATAAAAAAACACAATGTGACCATATAAGGGCCAATAATGTACATACACACAGAAAGAACAAAATTAAAACATAGTCTGATGTCATGAGAGGGAGGGTCATCAACGGGAGATACATCCCCTCCCGGAGGTTGCAGCAAGGACTAGAACCCAGCATGGCATCTGGGTAATGAACTACAATTCCCATAGTCAGCAGGGCAGCCGGGGCCAAGGCGGCGGCCCAGCTGAAAGAGAGGGAACTGATTACCCGGGAGAAGTTGGTGTGGAGAGAATGAAGGAAATGTTTGGAGAGAGGAGGAGGACAGGAGCGACAAGGAGGAAAAGAGTTTTATTTTACATTAAAGACAACGAACCCGAAGAAAACGGAAGATACTTATGTTTGGTCTTTGTAGCGCTTTCGGCTGGAATGAAGTTTACCTTTTGTTTAAAGAATCTAAATATATTATTTTGAGTTAGAACACAACCGCTTGTCTTCATTTATGCACCCACGCCTCACAAGCTGATCCTGACCTCTCAAGACATCACAATAATTTAAAAGCAAATTTAAAACATGGTTTAAAAGCAGGCCTAGGACATGAGTTTTTAGTCAAATGCCAGTCTAAACAGATGTGTCTTGAGCTGATTCTGGAATGAATTCACAGAATCTGTGAAACGTAAGGGTGCAGGCAGAGCATTCCACAACCTTGGTGCTACTGCCTCAAAAGCTCGGTCACCACGGGTTTTAAGGCCAGTGTGTGGGACAGACAGGTTTGACCTGAGAGCACGGGCGGGTGAATAAGGGTAAAGTAAATATAGGAGCCTGGCCGTGTAGTGCTCTGTAAGTGAGAGTGAGGATTTTGAAGTGGATCCTAAATGCTACAGGGAGCCAGTGAAGAGATCTGAGTATGGGGGTGATGTGAGAGCGCCGATTTGTCCTAGTGAGTAATCTGGCGGCAGTATTTTGGATTACCTGCAAACGGTTAAGAGCAGATACACTGAGTGATGAGAAAAGTGTCTTACAGTAGTCGATGCATGAAGAGATAAAGGCGTGTATGATCATCTCTAGTTCAGCTCTTGATACTACAGATCTCTATTTACTGATATTTCTTAGGTGGAAGAAACATGATCTGGACAGCTGCTTAACATGGGGGTCAAACGACATGGATCGATCAAAAATAACCCCTAGATTGCGCAGGTTGCAATGGGCAGCAGAGGAGAGTGGACCAATACTCTGCCTGATCACAGGGACTGTAAGTTGGTTGGCCACCACTTTCTCTAAGATTTTTGAGAGGAAAGGTAGTTTTGATATGGGCCTATAGTTCATAGGCAATGCCGGATCTAAGTTTGGTTTCTTTAATATAGGCTGGATAGTGGCATGCTTAAAATAGGACGGGACAATTCCTGCAGACAATGAGGAATTAACGATAGATGTTACAGAAGGGCCAATAATTGGCAGAACTTTCTGAAATAGAGAGGATGGTATAACATCCAGAGGGCAAGATGATGGCTTTGTTTTGTTAATTAAGTCCATCAGGTCTTGAAGGCTAATAGGCTGGAAAGTGTCCAGAACAGTAGGAGATTGAGAGGAGCTACAGGTAGATGAACAAATCCCAGGCTGAATACCAGACCTATTACCTATTACCTTATCAATAAAATAGGTAAGGAACTTGTTACAATCGTCAACAGAAGAGCATGGTATTGTAGAGACAGACGGCGAAACAATTCTCTTAATTGTGTCAAACAAAATCTTGGGATTTCTCTTTGAGGAAGAGATTAAGTTGGCAAAATAAGCAGTTCTAGCTTCCTTTACTACAGCATTAAAAGAAACTCTGAGATCTTTGAGATAAGTGCGATGCACTTCTTGCCCAGCGGCTTTCCAGAGCCGCTCTGTCCTGCGACACTTCAGTCTCAGGCTGCAGACAGCGTCTGTCATCCACGGAGAAGTATTGTAGGCAGCCCTAGTCCTTTCCTTTAGAGGTGCCACTTTATCCAGCAAAGTGGTGCAATGTTCATTAAAAGACTGTATTAAAAATTCAACATCATTCTGAGTTGTGTTACTATCACAGCAGAAGTGCATTGTCAACTGATCAACTGTACTCTGAGTAATAATGCGGGAGTGGAATGTTCGTTTCAGACACAAGGGGTCAGCATTTACAGAAAGATCAAAGAAAATACATTTATGATCACTGATCAGTAGGTCCTCACAACGGGTATGATCAATATCAAGACCCAGAGAGAACACAAGGTCCAAGGTGTGACCACCCCTGTGAGTGGCGCCAGAGACATGTTGCGTGAAATTAAAAGATTCAGTAATATTAAGAAACTCAGTGGCACTACAGTCTGTGGCATCATTGATATGTAGATTAAAATCACCAACCAGAAGCACTTTGTCTAGCTTGATAATAGAGGTCAGAAAGTCTGTGAACTCTGATAAGAACTGACCTGCAGGACCTGGAGGTCGGTAAATTAAAACACAGTAAAACGGCTTTAGCCGACCCACTTTAGTCAGCTGTAGTTCAAAAGTAGTATAATGTTCTGTGCTCCCCAATTGGCAGGAAAACTGATTCTTCCAGACCACGGCGAGACCTCGACCGTGGCCTGTCAAACGCGGAGTCCCAACATAAGAACAGTCCACAGGGCGGAGTTCATTGAAATGGATGCATTCCATATTCCGTTGCCAGGTTTCAGTCAGAAATAAAAAAGCCAAATTATGACTTGTGAACAAGTCATTTAAAATGTGAGCCTTGTTTGCTACAGAGCGTGCATTAATCAGACACATTTTAATGGGGGAAGACACTGTGTCGTCATCAACGCAGGAAGCTTTGGGGGTATGTGCAATAGGACGGATCACCCATGCAACACCTCGAACCCGACCATAACTAGGGCGTGAGCGCGAGTCTGTGATTCTGACGGGAATGTTCATTGGTCGTGGAGTGGAAGTTACGGTAGAGGCTAGGGAGAGAGTAGTTGGAGACTCTCCAGACCGCCAGGGGGAGCTAGTGTTGCTTGTAGGAGGCAATAGATATGCTCTGAAGTCCTTATGGAGCATCTTTACGTCACTATTTATTGCCAATTGATGTTACACAATGGTGATTTAGCCTATTAACCATTGATGGAAGTATTGCAATATTTATATATTTGCATTATTTCAAACTGAGTATCAATGGCAAAATTACCGGTAAACTAAACATTTCCTACCGTTGCAGCTTCACATTCAAAGCATTTAACTGGCGAAACACTAGTTGACTTTTATTATGAAGTAGTTACAGGAAATGCTACAAAACAAGGTAATTTGGGTAATTTGCCAGGGGATCAGTTTATAATATTGCAGGGAGTAATGAAAAGCCCTGATCTAGTTTGTTTTGCAGCCCCCAGTATTCTGGGACCTGCAGTGTTAAATCGCATTTGCTGTTACCAAAGAGAATAGGGTGTTGCCAAGTCAACCAGGACTGAAATACTAAGGACTGCCACTTTATGGGTCATATATTTATTCACCAGATATCTGGGTGTCATAGCAAGCCTGTTTGCTTTCTAGAAGAATTACCGGGGTGGCTGTGGCTCGATACCCATTTTCTCGTTAGTGTCAAAGTGTCCTGAAGCATGATACAGAAACCCCAATTTTCTCCCAAATCGGTGAGTGAGTGAGTGTGAATGAGCATTAGCTTAAATCCTGATGGGCAGATTGGACCCTGCATGGCAGCCTCTGTGTGAATGTGTGAATGTTGACATGTCGTCTAAAGCGCTTTGAGAGGTGAAAAGACTAGAAAGGTACTGTATGCTTGCAAGTCCATTTACCATTTACTAGACCAAAAACAGTCCGAAAAACACAAGTGGCTGCGTTGGGCTGTGTTGTGTGCATATTGCTTCTGGTACAGGTTAGACTATGAAATACGATCCAGGAAGTCCAGTTTGATTAAGACGTCCTGAAAGCCAGGCCAAACTGGACTGTGCATTTCAGTGCAGTATTTGATTGGCCACAACAATAAGTTAGTGGATGATTTAGCTTTAAATTGACTAAGGTCAAACTGTCCCTCTCTACCATTGCAAACCTGGCTGCTAAGTGTGACTTAAAAAAAAGACAAATCTGTTAGCTTGACTGTTACGTGTTTTGTTTACTCCCCTCCTGCCTGAACAGTTTTACTGAGTTACATTGGTGTGTAACTTAAAATCCTTTATCAGGTCAATGATTAAAATGCCAATGATTTGACATTAAGTAAAGCATTTTTTAAACTTTGCATAAACAACTGGATGACCCACAACTTTCTTCAATTTAACAGTGACAAGACAGAAATCCTTGTCATTGGTACTAAGCCTCTGCAGCACAAAATATGGTCCCATTTAGCCTCTTTCTCTATGAATGGTACCACACAGGACAGAAATCTGGCTGTCATCATTGATTCAGACCTAACATTTCCAGAGCCATTTCAACAACATCACAAACACTGCCTTTCAAAATCTGATGAATATATCCAAAGTGAGTGGCTCCTTGTTTTAGTCATAGGGTAGCGGTGGCTCAGGAGGAAGTGCGGATCGGCCATTAATTCAAATTGCTCCTGATGGGCGATTCCCCATTCCCGCTGGGTAGCAGCTTTCTCCCGTTTCCGTCTCCGCTGGATCGCAGCTAACCCCGGCTCCCGGTGTCCTTACGGCGGTCCGGCCGACTCAGGCTCCCGGTGTCCTTACGGCGGTCCGGCCGACTCTGGCTCCCCTTGTCCTTACGGCGGTCCGGCCGACTTCGGCACCCCGTGTCTTGACGACGGTCCGGCCAACTTTGGCTCCCCGTGTCCTGACGGCCGTCCAGCTGACTCCGGCTCCCCGGGTCCTGTCGGCGGTCCGGCCGACTCCGGCTCGACGTGTCCTGTCAGTGGTGCGGCCAACTCTGGCTCGACGTGTCCTGTTGATTGATATTATAAATCTGTTAATTTACACATTCACACTGTCAGTGATTTATTGCCAGCTGTCCTTTCTGCATTTGTCTGTTTAAACTGTTGCTGTCAGTCTGAATTATGACTTAAACGTCTTCGTACTTGTGTAATATTATCTAAGAATCCAGGTACCGATCTATGATTGGTCAGTAGGCGGAGCCTTTATACGAGTTAATCTCCAATCTCAAACATAACCTGCTCCGGAGCAGGTTAGATGTTCAGATTAAGTAACCATGGCGATACACCCTAGTAAGAAGTGAACCCTAAGAGTTACCCTGAAGTTACCTCACTAACCCCAAATCCTGCTTTGTAGTACAGGCCTCTGTAGGTCTAATGGCTTCGGTCTTATTGTTCTGACGGTTAAATCAAAGAAGCAGCTTTTGGTTTTTGTGATCCTAGCTGGAATATCTTTCCATATTGTATGAGATGATCAGTATCAACATTGTCCTTCTGGACCCTAGCCCTATTTTTAGGCCTCTGCTCGAAAATTGCATACCCATACTAAAAAAAAGTGTATTTCTGCAACTACACGATCTATTTTAATAATTGTGATGTTATAATAAAGATAACACTTGTGAGATTTGTTCAGATGTGTAAATATTGTGTATATGTTACTGGTTAAGAGTAAATGAAGATGGCACACAGCTCAAATTGAAAAGTTTCAGGTTCGCCTGAAAAAAAAGCACTTTTATTGTTATTATTTCTCTGGAATGATGCAGCTGCAAGTCTAAAACCTCTCCCAAATCATAGCACAATATGTGAACATTCTCTCTGCAAATTTTGAAGCAGAACAAAATTAGAGAGGTTTTAGTACAGAGAGGTCAGGTGAGGTCACAATAATGGTCATTTTGGAAACATCTGTTCCATTTTAATTTTATATACTATATAACTATATATTTCACTTGTTTTATCACTGATGGTGTTCAATACATCGAAATACAGCAGTTTGGCTTTATTTTGAGAGCCAGAATCCTCTCTGAGCCCTCTCTGTGTGTCTCTGTCATCATGGAGCTTGACTGACTCCTGTTCCTCTGTGTCTATGCAGACATGTAAGTCACCAGCCCATTGGTTGATTTCAATGAATGACCCCTCTTTCGACACGTTACAGCCAATAGAATTGAGCCAACACCACGAAGAAAAGATTGACGGCACTCTTAGTCAGTCAGAATCCAAAACGCGCCGTCTCTCGTGAAGCGTAAAATTCGATACGGCGAAAGTCAAATCCCTACCCCCAGCTCCCCCAGGCTCAAATTCAACCCCTGTCTTCACGGAAACAGATTTATGACAAACAGGACATCCGTTGAACAGATATCTGAGTGAAATTTCCGGGATTTTATCCTTTCTCTTCACGAAAACTACGATGAGGTGAGGTGCGTTTCTGATAATTATCGATAAAGCGGTTTGTGGTTCTGGTACTTGTTGGCTCATATATCTGTAATGGTTTCACGGAGAGATATATTGAAGATATCTCCGTAATCTGTGTCGAATTTTCTTGCTTTCTGGTATCTCGGTTTTCCATGTTAGCTTCTAGCTTTGTCTTGGTAGCTCCGATCGGAGCGTGGAGTCGGCTCCCTCATGGCGAAATATGAGTGATAATTTGGTAATTCTTTTAGTTGTTTGTTTTATTGTGTAGAATTGTGTTTGGAGTGTGTAAAAATGGCTTACATGATCTTGTAGCCCAGACTTTTTTTTTAACTGGGTATATAATATGTGTGTAACATCATTATATTCGTTCTTGAAAAGTGCATTGTACGACACTCTGTACGCTCAACTTTCTCGATGGAACCCCAAATGGTCCGCGGTCGGATTAAAGAAGTTTAAAAGCAGACTAAAACGTCCCTGTTCTGTTGTGCATTTGAGTAGTTTTCCTTCATCGATTTCAAAGTGTCTGTGGAAGTACGTGCATATTGGACAATTTTACACCCAATGCTTTTGTCATGCAAAAATATTAGACAGTGAACAATTTGGACATAAAAGACATTGTCATTGAGTGAAATATACACCACTTTAAAAGATTTTTTCTGACGATAGGGTTCTGTTTTCATGAAGTGATAGTGTGTGACTGCAGTGCCATGAA
Source organism: Anarhichas minor (assembly GCF_050575085.1). Taxonomy (NCBI): domain Eukaryota; kingdom Metazoa; phylum Chordata; class Actinopteri; order Perciformes; family Anarhichadidae; genus Anarhichas; species Anarhichas minor. The sequence continues at coordinate 535,340 of NW_027466532.1, read as the reverse complement.
TCTTCACTTTAAATCACCCATTGCTAGATGTTAACACAGCTTGTCTCATTCACAAAGAGTTGGCAGCAGTCAATGTGTTTGTGTGTCCTGTCTTGGTGTCTTGAACAATAACCATTTTACATGAGACTTTTTGTGCTCAGGAGGGATTGTTTTCTGTGGTAGAATAGACAACTGACTCATATCAATACACATCACTGGCAGAAGAAGATGCAATTAGTCACAAACACAGGGCAGTGTAGAACACCCCGAGCAACAAGATCCTCAGAACAGGCAGATTAGATTAGAAAATAAATTAAGGAAAACTACTATCCAAATAGTGGACTATTAGTATATCTAAGTAAATATATATATTGGAGAATTGCACCATTGGGAGAAGTAAAAAGCAGCAGAATAATTTGTATTAGTATGGATAAGTGAAAGGAAATGGTGCAGCCAACGACATGTTGTCTTTGGTTCAAATATTCCAGTCAGTTCAAGCATACACAGTGGCTTAAATGATGCAGCGGAATAAGCACATACCAGTTTATTTATTTATGAGACTGTCATACAGTGTGGAAAAGATGGTTTCTATAACTTTAAAAAAATCAGGTTTGAAGATTAAAACATGGCTGCTCTAAATGAAACTGATGCTGTGTACTAACTTCTATGACTAGATTCAATCTTAACATTACCATTCATTGTATGTTGCAGTTTCAAATTTCCTGCTGTTGATTCATTTTAAAGAGTAAAATCTGAATTTAAAATGGCTACATTATCCTGTACAGATGTCAGGTGTATTTATGAGCTTAAAGCGAGACTGCTTTTACTATCCATCTTATATGTTAGGAGAGAGCACCAACATATGAGTTGGCTGTGGAAGGAATCCCATCAAATCAAAACAGCTCCAGTAAAGTCATTTGATTGAAATAGTATTCATTCCTGACATGAAATGCATCTTCAGTGAATGCCGCTGCATTCTGTGTTTATTGCACTCGCAGTCTATTCTGAATGCCTCTGAGTCTCAGCTGAAGCTTTTCCATTATGGGTTCACAGCCATCGACCCTTTCATCTTGCTCCCTGGCATTTACATGAGATAACAATGTAGGATGGATTTCCTAAGATCGCACTTCAAAATTACAGGAAGGACCATATGCCGTACGTCTGACAGGCAATAATTCAATTTGAAACAGCTATATTGCATTTGGAATGTAATTCACACAAGCCATTTCTGCACCTCCTCCTCTCAAATTGAATGGGAAAGAATTAGTGGCTCACTTTCATGTGGAGATGGAGTGTGCAGCCAATTCCAAGTCTTATTGACAGAAAGACAAAATGACAGTATGAAATTCCATCCCTGTGATGGCCCTGTAAATAGAAACCCTTTTCACAGCTTCACCATCAGAGTTGTTACAACCCCCCTCACCCCTAAGAAAGCCTGCAAAAATAAAGCTTATTTTTTTTCAAGGATACTTTTTGACAAATTCCCATAAATCTATTTTGCTTCAGAGCCCTCTAAGTGGTGAGGAGTTTTTTTCTTCAGTGATACAGTCAGTATGCTGGACCACTAATCCGTTTTTGTCAGGTCAGACAACTTAGTGACTTGCCACTGAAGATGAAACTATTACTTCCCACAGTGACCCCAACACATATCTCCTCTTGCGTTCTAATTTCTTCTCCGGTTTGTTGTGAGAGGAAGATTTAGCTGGCTTTGGAATGGTGGAGTTCTCTAGCTTGCCATTTGATATATATATATGAGAGAGAGAGAGAGAGAGAGAGAGAGAGAGAGAGAGAGAGAGAGAGAGAGAGAGAGAGAGAGAGAGAGAGAGAGAGAGAGAGAGAGAGAGAGAGAGAGAGAGAGAGAGAGAGAGAGAGAGAGAGAGAGAGAGAGAGAGAGAGAGAGAGAGAGAGAGAGAGAGAGAGAGAGAGAGAGAGAGATTTCAGTGTTGGGGGATCAGAGCTGCTTTGGTTCTCCAGCTCTGTCTCTTTGATCCATATCCCCAGGCCTGCCTCGCTAACTCAGGCCTCTGCCCGTGATTCCTGACAACTGTCGGCCTGAGATAAGGAGGGGGGCGGGCTCGTCAACTCACGCACACACACCCACCCTCCGTGCGACCCCTGCATACTGCACCACTATCACATACACTGCCATTGACATTAACAACAACCTATTTTAAAATGAGGAAATGTGTTGAATTATACTCAAGAAGCCTGAGCAGAGAGGGGATACAAATATAAGTACCCCCATTCCTGTGCCCTTCCTCCTGCAGCCCCCCAGTTCAGTGTGTTGACACGGCTTTTTGCACCTGAATGTCAATGAGTGTGGCGCCTAATATTAGTCTCAGCTGCTATTAAAATTTGCAGTACTAAGCCCTTTGACTGGGCACGCTGTCAACTGGCGTGCTCCCATGTCAACAAATCAAAAAGGATGAGCACATATATTTACATCATTCTTATAATGAGGAATAGAGTGGGGGTAGGGGGTAATGTTAATTAGAAAACGCCTGAAAAACAAATGCTGCTTCAGTTTGGCAAGAAGCAAAGCAAGGAGCTTTATAGTATATAAATAAATAAAAGACAAGACCTACTCAACAAACCTGCCAGAAAAGCTGAGGAATTTAAATCATACCCACTGATTTAATATTTGTAGGATATATTTTTTCTTTATTTATCACTCCGAGTGTTCTCTCTCCTCTCCTCAGTGAAAACTAAACAGAGCCCAGGGTGCTGTCTGACTGAATGAGTGGGTAGAAAAGTGTTAAGCCCCTTTAGTTCCTGTGGTTTTGATGAAATGTAGGCGTTGACTGGCTGAAGCACACTACAACCTGAAACACATCTGCTGTTTTAATTATGTGATCAGTTTTTACAAACACTTGTACCATGGCCACAGTGAATACTTGTTTCTGATTGGCACGAGGGTGTGAATATTTGAACATTCACATGAAAAAAGCAAAAAAAGAGCTGCAATCGGCTGGACAGATTCAGACAGGAAACTATGTAAGGTACATAAATGTTTAAAAACCGGTAACATGAGGCCCTGTTTCCTGTGCTGATGTGAGACCTATTTTACAGTTGTATTATTATACACCCTGCTACTACAAGGTAAAGATATTTCAAAGAAAGTATTCCCACCACAACAGACATACTGTATATTCCTACTGCACTGTTTACCTGTAGGCCGGTTACTGTCAGTCTCCCTACGATGCATTCAGGACCCAGCAGCACTCTGCGTCCAGCTGAGAGCCACATCTGTTTTTATTTACATTACAAAAAAAGGTTAAGGTTATAATTTAGTTAATGGGACTGTAATATTCAAACAGAGGCCTAATAAATTCCCAGGTAAAATCACAGAGGTAATGGTAATGTATTGATACATTACCTCTGCACTAATCTATTATACTATATTGATCCCTTTAAGGGGGAAATGTGTCTCTGCATTTGACCCTCCCTGTATATAGGGAGCAGTGGGCTGCCCATGACAGGAGAACTACATGGCCAGTACGGGTAACGAACCCACGACCTTGGCGTTATCAGCACAATATGAAGTCTGGAGGATGCCACTGGAATGATTATAAAATCCTATCATATTTAATCACAATCAAACAATACATTAACCAATTAAAAAATGAAAAGCTGTTATAACTTCACAACAATTATTATAACAATTTTATTTGTATTTACATGACACATTTTACAACTCAAAGAATTATTTTTTTAACTGCAAAATAAAGAGGGTTTATGGGTTTTAACATTTAACATTTGCTGTCTCAATTTTGTGAGCACTTAATGTAAAGATTTGTAAACTTTGTGCTACCTAAACTTTGACTAAAGTCCAACCCAGGAGAAGAAGCAGGAGCTCTGATTGGCCAGCTGTTTTATTATGACTCTTCTAATGCTCTGAACTTTATCTTTTCAATGAATACAATTCAAATTTAATTGAATCTATTTATATTTTTTTACTTTGAGTTTTAAAATACATCACTTAAGTGCAAATCTATTCATTTATATTATGATTGCTTTTTTAATTGATTAATTTGTCAGATGAGTATAATTAAGTATGGTAAAGTCTACCCTAATGATGAGCAGCCCACGGACTACAGTCACCTCGCCCGGACCAGGGAAACCGGGGCACCCTCCCGGAGCCAGACCCAGGAGGGGAGCTCGTAGGCGAGCGTCTGGTGGCCGGGCCTTTGCCCATGGGGCCCGGTTGGGCTCAGCCCGAATAAACATCATGGAGCAGCCACCCTGTGGACCCACCACCCGCAGGGACACGCATTGGGGTCGGGTGCTATGCAGACCGGGCGGTAGGTCGGGCGGGAGGCCTGGGCATGCCGATCGCCGGCGACATAGACTAGCTCTAGGGACGTGGAACGTCACCTCGCTAGCGGGGAAAGACCCGGAGCTGGTGCAGGAGGTGGAGCGATACCAGCTAGAAATAGTTGGACTCACCTCCACACACAGCGTTGGCTCTGGAACCAAGCTCCTGGAGAGGGGTTGGACTTTGTCCTTTTCCGGAGTTGCCCAGGGTGAGAGGCGCCGGGCGGGAGTGGGGATACTCACGAGCCCCCGGCTGAGCGCCGCTGTGTTGGAGTTCTCCCCGGAGAGCGAGAGGGTCGCCTCCATGCGCCTACGGGGAGCAAGGCTCTGACTGTGGTTTGTGCTTATGCACCAAACAGCAGTTCGGAGTATCCGGCCTTCTTGGAGTCGGTGGGAGGGGTCCTGGAAAGGGCGCCGCCTACCGATTCCATAGTTCTCCTGGGGGACTTCAACGCTCACGTGGGCAATGACGGAGAAACCTGGCGGGGGGTGATTGGGAGGAACGGCTTGCCCGATCTGAACCCGAATGGTGTTTCGTTATTGGACTTCTGTGCTTGCCACGGTTTGGCCATAACGAACACTATGTTCGAACATAAGGTGGCTCATAAGTGTACCTGGTACCAGAACACCTTAGGCCGGAGATCAATGATCGACTTTGTAATCGTATCATTTGATTTGCGGCTGTATGTTTTGGACACTCGGGTGAAGAGAGGAGCAGAGCTGTCAACTGATCACCACCTGGTGGTGAGTTGGATCAGATGGCAGGGGAACCGGTTGGAAAGACCCGGTAAACCCAAACGTGTAGTGAGGGTAAACTGGGAACGTCTGGCGGAGGACCCTGTCCGGGAGGTCTTTAACTCCCACCTCCGGAAGAACTTCTCACACATCCCGAGGGAGGTTGGGGACACGGAATCCGAGTGGACCATGTTCAAAGCCTCTATTGTGGACGCGGCCGCTAGGAGCTGTGGCCGGAAGGTCATCGGTGCCTGTCGTGGCGGCAACCCGAGAACCCGGTGGTGGACACCGGAGGTGAGGGAAGCCGTCAAGCTGAAGAAGGAGACCTTCAAGGCCTGGTTGGCCCAGGGGTCTCCTGAAGCAGCTGACAGGTATCGGCAGGCCAGAAGGGCTGCAGCTGCGGTGGTCGCGAATGCTAAAACTCGGGCATGGGAGGAGTTCGGGGAGGCCATGGAGAAGGACTTTCGGTTGGCCTCAAGGAGGTTCTGGCAAACCATCCGACGGCTCAGGAAGGGAAAGCAGGGCTTACCCCAGGCTGTTCTCAGCAGGGGGGGGGGGAACTGCTAACCCGGACGGAGGACATCGTCGGGCGGTGGAAAGAGCACTTTGAGGAACTCCTAAACCCGACCAACATGTCCTCTGCAGAGGAGGCAGCGCCTGAGGACCTAGGGGGAGGCTCACCCATATCCCTGGCAGAGGTCGCTGAGGTAGTTAAAAAGCTCCTTGGTGGCAAGGCGCCGGGTGTGGATGAGATCCGCCCTGAGATGCTGAAGGCGCTGGACATAGTTGGGCTGTCCTGGCTGACACGCCTCTTCAATGTCGCATGGGGGTCGGGATCAGTGCCCATGGAATGGCAGACCGGGGTGCTGGTTCCCATCTTCAAAAAGGGGGACCGGAGAGTGTGCTCGAATTACCGGGGTATCACACTACTCAGCCTCCCGGGGAAGGCTTATGCCAGGGTGCTGGAAAGGAGGCTCCGACCGCTTGTCGAACCTCAGTTTCAAGAGGAGCAGTGCGGATTCCGTCCCGGCCGTGGAACAGTGGACCAGCTCTTTACCCTCGCAAGACTACTGGAGGGGCTCTGGGAGTTTGCCCAACCAGTCTACATGTGCTTTGTGGACTTGGAGAAGGCTTTCGACCGGGTCCCTCGGGGGATCTTGTGGGGGGTGCTGTGGGAGTATGGGGTGCCGGACCCGTTACAACGGGCGATCCGGTCTCTGTACGACTGCAGTAGGAGCTGTGTCCGCATTCTCGGCAATAAGTCAGACACATTCCCGGTGGGTGTTGGCCTCCGCCAGGGCTGCCCTTTGTCACCAGTCCTGTTCGTGATTTTCATGGACAGGATATCTAGGCGCAGCCTGGGGGCAGAGAACGTCAGTTTCGGGGGTCTCGGGATCGCCTCTCTGCTATTTGCAGATGATGTGGTCCTGTTAGCCTCCTCGGATCGTGACCTCCAGCATTCACTGGGACGGTTTGTAGCCGAGTGTGAAGCGGCGGGGATGAGAGTTAGCACCTCCAAATCTGAGGCCATGGTGCTCTGCCGGAAACCGGTGGATTGCTCCCTCCAGGTGGGGACGGAGTGCCTACCTCAAGCGAAGGAGTTCAAGTATCTCGGGGTCTTGTTCACGAGTGAGGGTAAGATGGAGCGGGAGATCGACAGACGGATCGGTGCAGCTGCAGCAGTAAAGCAGGCGCTGCACCGGACCGTCTTGGTGAAGAGGGAGCTGAGCCGGAAGGCAAAGCTCTCAATTTACCACTCGGTCTACATTCCTACCCTCACCTATGGTCACGAACTCTGGGTCGTGACCGAAAGGACAAGGTCGCGGCTACAAGCGGCCGAAATGAGTTTCCTCCGTAGGGTGGCCGGGCTCAGCCTTAGAGATAGGGTAAGGAGCTCGGTCATCAGGAGGGAGCTTGGAGTCGAGCCGCTACTCCTTCGCGTCGAAAGGAGTCAGCTGAGGTGGTTCGGGCATCTAATTAGGATGCCTCCTGGACGCCTCCCACTGGAGGTTTTCCAGGCACGTCCAACTGGGAAGAGACCCCGGGGAAGACCCAGAACACGCTGGAGAGATTACATCTCCCAGCTGGCCTGGGAACGCCTCGGGATCCCCCAGAATGAGTTGGAACATGTTGCCGGTGAGAGGGAGGTCTGGGTCGGCCTGCTTGCCCTGCTGCCACCGCGACCCGACCCCGGATAAGCGGTGGAAAATGGATGGATGGATGGATAATTTGTCAGATGAGTATAATTAAGTATGGTAAAGTCTATAATTTCTGTGGTGACACACTTTTAACTCATTTTGACAGAGTCATGTCATTCATCACTCCCTTATTAACTCCAGTCATGTCTACTTTTTACTATGTTTAATTCAGTGTTTCACACCTCAATGTTTGACGTGAACTTCAAGTTTGTGAAATCACGAATGGCTGAGGCTACATCCACACTAATACGTCATCGTGCACACAAGTGTTTCAGCACTGTTTTAGAAATAGTCTCCATCTACACTTACCCGCCTGAAAACGCATATCACATTCAATTTAATTCAATTCAATTCATTTTGTAGAGCCCAAAATCACAAATTTGCCTCAGAGGGCTTTACAATCTGTACACATACAACATCCTCTGTCCCAGGACCCTCACATTGGAATCGGAAAAACTCCCCCAAAAAAACCTTTAACGGGGAGAAAAAGGGAAGAAACTTTAGAGAGAGCAACAGAGGAGGGATCCCTCTATCAGGATGGACAGAAGTGTGTTTGATGTCATGTGTACAGAATGAACAGCATAACAGAGTTACAACACATTCAATGCTTATGACATGAATTATTCATATAATGAGAGTAGTACGCAGAATAATGATGGAGTAAGTGTCCATTGAGCATCGAGCATACACTGGGGGTGCGTGTGGTGGTGTAAACAGGAAGCAGATTGATTGCTTGGTTACAGTATTACTGTTCTTCCTTTGGTAAAAGGTATTGTTTGATACTTAAGATCTTCCTCAATATTTCCCATACACACTAAAATAGACAGTTTTATTTTTCAAACTTAGTTACAAGGCTGCCTATAGGTCTTGCTCTATATCTCTCACTATCACATCAAATTTGCTTTAAAATGATCCATCACAAATCAAAGTTTTACTACATTAAGGGTCAAGATATAGGTCAGCACGTGTCTCTAACATGTCTGTTCTGTCACTCGTAGCTCTGCCGGCTGGCTGGAAGTCCTGGAGAGCATTTATGCTTTTCAGTTACAGTTTCTCCGTGAACTCCACAATAGTTATGCAGAAGAAAATAAGCAATACTAAGAAAAGGAAAGTCCTCTGTAGGGCTGATAAGACGCGCAGCACACAAAGCGCTCCAAAATTAGCTTGCTTCTTGCACATGTAGGTAGTAGTAGAATAATAAAATGCAGAATTGAACTGCACAGCAGCTGCTAGCATAGACAACAAGGTCAGCAATGCCTGTAATCCGTTATCCATGTTAAATGAACCACTGGTAGTCGATCAGTAATCAATGCTGCTGTTGTTTGTTTTCTTATTGCTAAGACCCAATCAAGTAGCGAACCTGGCTGTCTGTGTAATCGTTTTCAAAAGTCAGCCCCTCAACACTTAAATGTCTCAGTTTTACGGGCTATTAATTGCTGGTGTAGTGTGGATACTAGGCATAAACGTAGCTATATATGCCTTTTAAAACGAAAAGCTAGTAGTGTGGATGTAGCCTGAAATGTCAGAATTAGTGAGTACTTCAGCATGTCCAAAGACAGTGCCACATTCCATATTTGATGGTACTATTTACCACTTGTGATAACATCACAGTCACACACCAAAGTCACTGTCACTTGTCGCTGGGGTTTTCTTATTTCCCCAGACAAGGTATGAGATATAATATTTATCGTTCAGTTCAATCAGGTTCTGAATGCACTTGTTTTTTTTATTGTATCTCTGTATATTTATAGTTTTCTTCTTCATGACATTGAATTTGATTCCTCTTTTTATCACTGATAGAGTTGGGATTTTCAGGATTACGGCCTCTGACAAAAAACACATCTGCTTTCAGTTAAATAGAAAAAGCTGATCGCATAAGAACCACTGATTGCATCAGATATTCTGCATTCTACATTGATATGCTCAGTGTGCTTTGCAATTACTGTCTGACCTAAAATTCCATGGAATAGATAGTGATAAACACTGTGTGACGCCAACATCATCCTTAATTCCAGTCGCTGTATCCGCCCACAACAGAAGCTTAACCTGACACTGTGAGGTAAATCATAATGAAGCAAATAATGAAATAATAAACTCTGCTACAGTGTAGTTTGGTCCGTAGTTATAGGCTAGGTGTGGCTGTAATCGATTCGGCCATGTAAACCATGTACGTTTTGAAAAAGGGAGCGGGGTCTTCAAGAATTTCTTTCAGTTGAGCAAGTTTGAATTGTTCTGTCGTGTCAGCTAGTATTGGTCATGTTTCATGCTGTCCCGAAACAGACAAGCAAGTGAAAAATTTGCGAATGAATGGGACATTTACGCATTAAACCCTCTGGTAGACAAACACTGTCATGTTTCTCAATTACCTTTAACTTATATTTATGCATGTACATGCAACACGTTACAGTCAGCTTGTCTGTTTTGGAAAGGTAAAAAAAATATATAAAAAATTGTGGGACACATTTCCCAGCAATTCTGAAATTGGACAGGCGTGAAGTGAGGAGATTTCAGACGTTGTTTGATAATCCAATAAGCACTTCGTTTGAAGCACATATATCTTCCACATACTGATTTTGTTATAGAATCCTGAAATCCGTAAATTATCTTTCAGCTCAGTATTTTGAAACTCAGCTGAGAACCAAGCACCAAGCTGAATGCTGAATGAATAAATAAATGAGCTGATGTGGGGGATACTGTTTCAAATTAGTGTAGCACAAGGCTGAGGAACAGATCTGAATGTAGGAGATAGTGTTGCACAAATAACTGTATCATCTGTACACTTCTGTTCCCTTCTCCTCTCTTCATCTGTTAAAGACTCCTGTAGGAGCCATTAGTTAGGTCTGGATATTACATCTGTATATATTTGGAGCCTACCTCAGGTTGACCACGGGTGGCAGTGTGGATTAGTGTGGCAGGTAATTGATATATGGGGCACAGGTGCAACCGACAACTAATGATGCATGGGTGACTGGGAGATCACACGTTTTTTACCGCAAGCAAGACACACCAGACGGAGACCAGGAAGATAAGTTATATCATTATCTGTAAGGCCCAATCCCAATGTCCCCCCTAAAGCCTCAAACCCTGAACCCTCAAGGACTTACTGACGTCACCTGATAAGTGGGTGAGTGTGAGAGACTGTGAGGACTTGAAATGGTGTAAATAGGAATGGGACAGCATGTCACGTTACCATGAAAACGACAAAAAATATGATGTACAACTGTGGGTATTCATTTTATACTTTGTACTCCCTGATTTGAACGTCTTCAGGCTCTTTCCTCACAAGATGAGAGGTAATTTCATATAATCTATTTACTCGTTTTTGTCAAAACGGCTTCAATGACAAAATAAAATATTTGATGAATAAATAAATAAATATCCCCTGATTTCAAGTTCATTTTTTGTTCCATCTTTAACCCTTAAGTAAATTTATTATGACAGGCTGAGCCACGTGAGCCGTCCTCTTTGTTTACCTTTTTTTTTTTTACTGCTCCATGCGTCCACTGGTTACCCCATGTTTAACGTCACACTGCAATGATTTGTGGGTAATTCCCTTAGGCAAAGTCAGCATCCTCACCCAAAAGTGAAAGAGCCTGAAATCTCTTTGTTGAAGCGAGTAAGAAACACGATCTTCTTCCGCACCCAGCCGAGTGGCTAGTTGCTGGAACCAGTCACTATACAAGTAAAAACCCCGATCTCACCTGGAGAATTGAAATCATTTGGATCACACATACACCTGGAAGGTAGCGCTTCAGGGGCCATCCGCGTGACTTCCGAAGGAGGGCGGCTCGATTTCACCACGTAAAGGAAGAAAAAAATCACGGACACCGGGCGAAGGAGATCCCCGGATAGTACAGACTCCTGTATGGATCTTTGACATTGCTTGTTTGAATTGCCATTGCGCTGTACACGCGGCAGTGGGCTGCTCCGAGGATTATCGAAGTCATTATCGATTATGTGGACTTTCTATGATTTCATGCAGATCGAAGGAAAAGATTAAAGCTCAACTTGCCATGTGATCATGAGTGTGTTGTGTGGACAAACAAAGTGCACAGGCTGTGTGCACGCTCTCAACATAGTGCAGCATTTGTGGAAGCGCCTCTCATAAAATAATTGGTTGAAAATGGATGATATGCATTGTGATACTGTTGAAACTGAACCCACAGAAATAAAATGTGATGCCACTGAAAAAAGAACAAGGAAGTTAACTTTGAAAGGAATCTCAATGGTGATGGAAAGGCTTCATAAGGAAAGGAAATGCAATTTTGTACAAGCAGGCAAAATAAAGACAAAAATCTCAACACTCTTGGCTTCCAAGGAAAATGTCTCTGTTGTCCAACAAAACCTCAAAAGATTTAAAGGCCGATATCAAAACTCTTCTGAACTCCATAAAACATTGTTCACCGAGTTTCCTCTACCTGAGGAGCTGAGAAAGCAGGAAGCATGGTTTCATTCAAAAAAAAGCTGTCAATGATATATTTATTGAAGAAATATCCACATGGCTGTAGGGAAATGGAATTGTACTTGATGCAAATGATGATGATGTTGATAATGATTATGAAAATGCAAATTCTGAGTGCCAAAATGACATTAGTCCTGGAGACAGTGTGTAATGTGTCAAGCAAAAGGTCAAGCAGAAGAAGTCAAGGTAAATCATCTGTTTCTAGCATTTCATCTGCATGCATAACCAATTCTTTGAGCTCCCAGAGACATTTACACAGGAAACGATCCCAGTCTCAAAAGGCAACATCCCTACTCAACGAGACATTGAAAGGTGGGAATATCTGAAAGAAATCAGTATCCCAGAATTGAACACTGTTTAAATTTTGATCGGGACTAATGCACCAAAATGAATGGAACCCTGGGAAATAATCAACAGCCAAGATGATGGACCTTATGCCGTGAGGACCCTATTGGGGTGGGTTGTCAACGGTCCTTTGAGGGGCAATAGTGGTTGTCAGAAAAGCTGCTCGACTATATATGCCAATAGGATATTTGTTTGTCAGACTGGAAGAGCTGTTGGTCTCCCAATATAATCAGGATTTCAACTGGAGGAGAAGCAGGAGATGTCAATGGAGGATCTGAGGTTAATGGAGATCTTGGGGAAGTCAACGTGTATTTCCTACACACACGTTGACTTCCCCAAGATCTCCATTAACCTCAGGTCCTCCATTGAGGAGGTCATTACTGCATGGACTTACCCTTCAAAGTGGATGACTTTCTAAAATCTTTGCCCACAGAGGAAGAAGCAATGCAGTTGGTAATGGACCTTACTGACATATGCTCAAAGGGAGGATTTCAGCTGTTAAAATGGACAAGCAATAGTCAGGCTGTATTGTCCTCTATTCCAGAAGCAAAGCGGTCCAAAACAACCAGGCAGCTGCACTTTGAACAAGACAACCTGCCTGTAGAGATGGCTCTTGGATTGAATTTGTGCCCAAAGTGACACTTTCACATTCAAGTAAAGTGAAGAAACGACCACATAAGACGTGGTATTCTTTCAATCGTCAGTTCCATCTACGACCCGTTAGGATTCTTGTCACCATTCACCTTGCTACCAAAACTGTTGTTGCAAGAAAGGTGTAGAAAGAACATGTCCTGGGATGACCCCATTCCCCAGACATTCGCACAACAATGGACAGGATGGCTGCTGGATCTGGAGAAGGTGGCAGAGCTTAAAGTGGACTGCTGCATCAAACGAAAGGACTTCAGAGGTCTGGCTAGGATAACTTCCTAGCCATGTAGGAGGTGGATTTTGGGCCCAGACTTTCTTTGAAAGCCAGAGTTGGATTGACCAAGACCCTTAAATCCACAGCCCATTTCCTCAGAAGATCCACAGAAGATCCACAAACTTAAAGCGACTCCAACGGAGCGGGCAAAAATATCCAAAAAAAGAAAGGCAAAGGTACAAATCAGGAGTAAACTCTGGAGCACCGAGCAAACACGAGGGAGACACAATAAAGGAACAGACAGGGAACGAACAAGGAAAGCAGGGGAGTATATATGTGTGGGGTGATGAGGAGATTGAAGGCAGCTGGGTGGACTGGGCAGGTGAGTAGGATGAGTGTAATCAGGGGAAACAGACACACACACACACACAGGAACACACACACAGAGACATGAGGAAGCTAACGGGATGTTACACAAACAGTATTTTACTTACCAGTTAAATTGCTTAGGTCTGGCAGGGGGCTGGAAAACCAAACAATCACATTACACACTTACTACTGTCCATTAGTCATAAACTGTAACCTTAAGCTGGTATGTATTGTATATTACCACAGTTAATAAGAATGACTTGCACCTGAAATCACCTGGACGAATACAATTTCAGTTATATCCTAAGGCCTCAGCATGCTTCAAACAAAGCTTGTAGAATTGACGATCTGACAGACACGGCCACTTTATGCAGTGGTGTCCAGGTGTGTTGAGGTGGAGAAGATAAGCTGGGTTTGTACCTCTCAAGTTCTCTTTCTTCTCTTGTGCTTTTCTCTACGACAGCAGGCTGTTGAGAGCATCAAAAGTTACCAAAAGCTTGTTGATATCTCATTGCATTAAGAATATATGGACCAATGAACTTCTAGGGGCGTGGTCTTCTATAGCAATATATATAACATGTGGCCTAGCATCACGTCATTTGTAGCATATGTCCACATTGTGTCCTGTAACATACCCTCAAATTTAATTCCATACAACCACTAGGCGGCGATACAGTAATACGCCCATTTGTTTGCATTTTTAGGCATTTTTCATAGTTTTCAGGCATTGTACTTTAACCAACACCTCCCACAGAATTTATGCGATCAACTTCAAATTTGGTCAGGATGATCTAAAGACATTACTGATGAAAAGCTGATAAAATGGTCTACTGCCATCGAACGATCTTTGTTTTATGTGGCGCCCTATTCACGCACTTTTTGTGCCGTTCGCCATGAAAGAGGACGTTGTTGTAACAATTAGGTACTTTAGTCAATCTGCCCCAAATTTCTTATGCATGATGCTGGTCCAGGCCTGAGCACATTTCCATGCTAACATTTTCACAAAGTAATAGCGCCACCTACTGGCAAAATGAAATGTCAAGTTTTATGCTTTGATGTACTCCTCCTAGGAAACTGCCCAGATCAGTCTCCAATTTGGTAAGGTAAGCTTTAAGACATTGATGATGCTTTAAAAAAACGTCTCCTGGGACCATGCTCTAAAATTAACAGGAAGTCGGCCATTTTGATTGTGTGAATTTTTCCTTGATTTCTAGTCGCTATACTTTAAAGAACTCCTAGGGACTTTGTCAGATCCACTTCAAATATGGTCAGTACAATCTAAAGACCTTTGTAATTAAAAGTTGCTAAAAGCTTTACCTTTGATGGAATGGCGTAGCCGCGGCGTGGCGGCCATTTTACGTGATTCGCCATAACAACCTGCCCACAAACCCTCTTAATAAATTCAGTGTTTGGGCCACTGTATTTATAGAATCCTGCTTACGGCCATGGTTATCCGTAGGTGGCGCTATGACTGTGAGTTAATATTGGCATGCAGAAGTCCTAAAGTCATGACAGTCATCAAGCTTGTCAACTTTAGGACAGTTTTGACAAAGTACAGTTGAGTTACAACAGCTTGATGGATGATGGCGAACCATGTGAAATGGTCGCCACACAACGTCCATGTTGCTCGATGAAACCTCAAACTTTCAGTAACTTTTAATCACAAAGGTCTTAAGATTGTTCTGACCAAATTCTAAGTTGATCTGATTAATTCCCTAGGAGGAGTTTGTTAAAGTACCTGGAAATGGCAAAAACGACACTAGAAATTCATAAAAAATTCAAAATGGCTGACTTCTGGTTGGGTTTAGAGCATAGCCCCAAGAGACTTTTCTAAAGTCCAAATGTTATATATTTTGACCGTCGGACAATGCGTCCCGGAGTTAAACGTATTTTTCCTGCTGTACTCTGTGATGCTGGAAATTATGTAGCAAATATTCCACCAGTTCCTGTATCCACTATGTGGCCTTAGATAACACGTGAAAAATATGCATCATGTTGCTCTCTATCAAGTGCACACCACATCATGTAAATCGGATTCCGTTTGTCACATAAAGCTGACTTCCTGTTGCCAGTAGGTGGCGCTACGACTTTGATTGAACATTGGCTTATAGACATCCTCACGCCATGACTGTTATCAAGTATGGTAAGTGTGGGACAGATTTGAGCAAGTCCAGTGGAGTTACATCAGCTTGTTGTTGCAACCCCAGAAAAATACTTCTCTGATCTAAATATGTGCAAACTAAGATGTTTGGTGAGCAGAAATTGGATAAAAAAGGTTTCCAAATCCCGCTTGTACGTGGAGTTTTCATTAATAGTAAATGTAATTGTTTTAGTTCATGTTGGAGCCAGGTCGTCAAATAAAGTAATTTCGTACAACGTGAAGTTTGTTGAATAAAATCAAACTGCACCCAGCCTAATTCATATGATAGATTATTCTACATTTGCTCACCTTTTGGCTTAAACTTAAACTATACATTCTCTTATTTTTCCTCGACTCTTCCAGCTTTGAGTCACTCAGCAGTGATTGTCAGAGCTACCTGCACAAACAGGTTTTGAGACCTGCATTTACTTTGATATTCTGTTATGTTACTAACACTGAAGCGCATTCACACACATTCAGTTCTGAATGTGTTCTGACCAGTAGTTGAAGGTATATCTTGCGCTGTACCAGTATCAGACTTGCCTGACAGCAGTTTTCTCCTCTGTGTTTGCAGGTCATGAGCATCCTCAGCAACCCCAGCGGTGTATCCTCACAGCCACAACACGACTTCTCCATCTCACCACTCCACAGTGCCTTGGACTCCTCTCCATCCAACACCATCTCAGCCAGCTGCAGCCAGCGTTCAGCTGAGGCCTCCATTAAGACTGTGGACAGCCTTTCATCATCCCAGTCCTACTGCCCCCCCACATACAGCACCACTAGCTACAGCATGGACCCAGCTGTGGCTGCTGCCGGCTACCAGTACAGTCAGTATGGCCAGAGTGAGTCCCGCGAGTTCAGACTAAACAAACAACAGCAACATTTTGAAAATTTTCAAGACTCTCTATTGCTAACTGATAGAGCACAATTATCCCATTTAGTGAGAGACTAGTGGCTTGAATGCTGTAGTGGTTTAATTGACGTTCTGAACTGAATTTATTCACACAGAGTAGGTTCTTCCTTATCCTACTTTATACCAGCAAGTGCATCCCACATGCGCTTCGGCACACAAATACCAAATACCAAATGCAGGTCCTCGGTGCAATGGGCACGACACACCTGACTAGCATGCTGCCTGCGCTCTGAGCCAGATTTACTGCAGCTTTTGATGCCGTTTTTAAGGTGTAGATGTAACGCATTCTGTCCCATGCACGTTTGCTTATTTATCAACCAGATGCATCAGGATGGAGTTTGTGTGTCATTTGGGACAGAGTGGCTTTCTCCTCATTGCATATGTTTTACAAATGTTCTGAAGATCAGGCAGGGTTTCCACCAGTGTATTGTAAGCCTGGCAGCCTGCCTCAGAACCACGGAATTATTTATAAGATGTTTTTTTTAACCACAGTTGGAAAGTTGGGTGGATCGGTTGGAAACTTAGATATAATCACTCAAAAATGACACTTGGCCGCCTGCCCTGTCAAAAGATACTTTCCACCGGGTCTCTTCTTATTCTTCTGGCGGAAACCCTTGGTCAGAGTATGGCCCTTAGCATTTTCTTGGTAAATATGGCGTCAGTGTGTCAAGCTCTTTTGGAATCGCACCATGAGAACTGCTACTCTGCTAAACAGCGAGGCTTAATAGTTAAGAGCCAGTTTTACCTTGTTGCCCAAAACATACCCTTCAGGTATTCCTCCAGGTACAGGAATACAACCTTCACAGAAAAGATTTAAGCATTATTGCATTTGAAACTAGTGTAACTTGAAATTCTAAGAAAAAACTGTTTTTATTTAAAGTCAGTCTTATTGACATAGTTTTGGCAAATATACCTGTTAGCATCATGGATATATTGTTGCATGTACCAAGATTCACTCCTATGAAACTTGCTCATTGGGCACAAACATCAAAAATGTTTTTCAGGCTCCCCCAGACTTGCACATTTTGGGCCCATAGATCATTCAGTCCTTCTCTAGCCAAGCCTGTTGTGAGCATGCAGGTTAAGGTCTTCTTCTGGCTTGTAGCTGACTGACATCCTACTGACTCCCCGCACACATTAATGGTAGAAAAAAAAAACTTGTTTTTATTGGACTGTTGGTGCCGAAAATGTATTCTCTTTCTTACAATTGTGTATGAGTCTGTTTGGGACAGTGTGTGTGACATTACCTGCAATTCCAACTGAGGCAACTGTAGACCAAAATCAAGTCGAAGACCAGGGCTGTTCCTGGTCCTCTACACACCAGCATAATTCCAGAGATTATTCACATGGGCCCTTTGCTAAAACAGATGGGCCCAATTGTCAAAACCTGTGTCCAGGAGATAAACACGATTCCCTTTGGGATGAGATAAACGATTCAAGTGTGCTGCCTAGAGCACCATAACGAGGTGAAATGCAAAGAAGCAGGAAATTACTGGATGAAGCTATCCTTTGTGACTTAAGCATTGGCATCTGCAGCCATCTTATTTGGAAGTAAGAACGAGGGCCAGTGTACCCACATTGTTATAAACTGTGATGTTACCCTTGCTTTTAATTTCCAAATATATAAAATGGTAAATGCATTATTCTAGTTTGTTACAACTTTAATAGGGATTGGTTACAGGAATATAACATTAACTGCACAAAAATCATGCATTGCAGATTCACCCAATAAAAATATTATTTGTGCTATATTTTCCCATTTTACCACATCCCTTCTCTGTTTCGCTACATGAAGAGCACATGACTCTGCATTACCACTGAATGTTATTAGGGATGTACCCAAATCCGAATATGTTATTCGGGACAGCACAAATAATATAATGGAAACAGATATTTCTTCTAAAAAGAGTTGCTCGGTGACAGCTGAACATTCCCAGCTGGACCTGGACAACCTATACATTGAAAATGAAAATACTTTTTAGCTGTATTTCTATATGTATGCCTTGAAAAATTGCATTGCCATGGAATATTAGGTTAGAAATACAACATTTTTCCAATTTAACGTGACTTCCTGTCCAGAGTAATACAGAGACAGAGTTGGTGGAACAGATACAGAGACATCATTTAGTTGGTGGAACAGATACATCATTTAGTTGGTGGAACAGATACAGAGACATCATTTAGTTGGTGGAACAGATACCGGGTGTGGTAAGGACCCAGAAGCAGTACGACAGACAGACTGAATAGTTGGAATCGAAGCTTTATTCTCAACTGAACACACAACAGATAACAGTTGAGGATATGCACAGGTGTAGAATCCTACACGGTGGAACGGTAAGCCGTCAAGGGAGAAGGCAGACAGAACTCCGAGGAAACAGAGGCAGGATCTCGTGGGCGGGGACAGAAGGCTGAGTGGTTTACCGGGGCAGAGGCAAGACGGAGAAGTCCAAACAGGCAGGGTCGGTAATGGGAAATCTGTTGGCGGGTAAACGCTGCAAGGTCTGGCATGAATGCGGAGAACGATCTGGCAGTGAGTGTGTGTGAGACTGGGGTCTAAATAGTAGGTGCAGCAGAGTGAGCAGGTGAGAGTGATGAGCTGATGAGGTGGGTGTGACTAGCAGGTGCACTGAATGAGCTGATTAGGTGAGTGAGAGATAGAGTGACAGGATAACCAGTTGGTGGCAGTAATGCACCAATTCATTGTTTGCCCACTGCCAATAAACCTCAAACAAGAAGAAGAAGAGTGGAAGGATAGCAGTGGCAGAGCTGTGAGACAGAGGGTACTTCTCAAGTCTCTTAATTGCATCCCTGTTTCCCTCACTTGCATCCTTTCCTTGCGTCTTAGTCCCTCCCACCAGGGATGCATGGAGGAAACCATGCAAGGAGAGAGGAACGAGGAAATATGTTTTAAGATACATGAGACGTCCTTTCCTCAGTTGCTTCACGTGAAGCAACGTCTGTTTCTGATGACGGAGGATCAGCTGATCACAGCGAGGAGCGGGGATGGAGGAGGGACCTTGGAGGAGCCATGAGCGAGGAACCACGAGAACAGACTTCCAGGAAGTGTTTTAACGGCCGACATGCCCCTTCATTGTTCATCAGTTATGTGATTGCACGCTGCAGCCGATCGCACTGACTGAGTTTAACACCAGAGTGAAGACAGATCACAGAATAAACTCAAGCTTTATATTTGATTAGGTTTCTGATTCACCGTCTGGTTTAAATAAATGTTCATTGTAGTCTGAACAACAAAACGACCACAAACAACTTTCTTCATTTATTAGAAAGATTTGTGTTTTCATAATCTGATGTTTCCCTCAATAACTTTTATTTTGAATACAATTAAAGTCAGAGAGAGCTGGAGAGACGAAACACTTTTTACATCATTCCTGAGTGTTTGATGAGTTTTATCATTTAAGAGAAACAATAATCATATTCTGGGTTATTTAATAATGACGCCACAGTCACGATTTCAAAACGTATAGACGCAAATAATTCATAAATAAGACGATCGCATTTCGCCCGTAGAAATGGATCCTGCGCTTATAAACAGAACACAGGACACAGTTTGTTAACAGACTACAGAGAGAAACACCTCTACAGTGGTGAATACTGTGTGTCTTTAATAATTATTCGTATTATTAGTTACTGTTATTAAGTACAGTGATCATGTGAACAGACACAAACTTCTCAAAAGTCTCTCCAGCTGTTAAAGCCGACTGACAGCTGATCCAGCTGTGATCATCAGCCACTGTCATCAGAAACAGACGTCGCTTCACGTGACGCAACTGAGGAAAGGACGTCTCATGTATCTTAAAACATATTTCCTCGTTCCTCTCTTGTCGCATGGTTTCCTCCATTAAGAGATTTGAGAAGTACCCAGAGACATCATTTAGTTGGTGGAACAGATACAGGGACATCATTTAGTTTGTTGAACAGATACAGAGACATAATTTAGTAGGTGGAACAGATACAGAGACAGATAATTCAGTTGGTGGAACGGATACAGAGACATAATTTAGTTTGTTGAACAGATACAGGGACATCATTTAGTTTGTTGAACAGATACAGGGACATCATTTAGTTTGTTGAACAGATACAGGGACATCATTTAGTTGGTGGAACAGATACAGAGACATAATTCAGTTGGTCGAACAGATACAGAGACAGACAATTTAGTTGGTGAAACAGATACAGAGACATAATTTAGTTGGTGGAACAGATACAGGGACATCATTTAGTTGGTGGAACAGATACAGAGACATAATCTAGTTGGTCGAACAGATACAGAGACAGACAATTTAGTTGGTGGAACAGATACAGAGACATAATTTAGTTGGTGGAACAGATACAGGGACATCATTTAGTTGGTGGAACAGATACAGAGACATAATTTAGTTGGTGGAACAGATACAGGGACATCATTTAGTTGGTGGAACAGATACAGAGACATAATCTAGTTGGTCGAACAGATACAGAGACAGATAATTGTGTTGGTTGATCAGATACAGATAAGAGTCAGGTTTTTTTGGCCAAGTATGTTATTGGTATTGGCTTAGTAGTGGAAAAGAGGGGAACATATAAGTATTACATAATATATATAAAAAGCACCGATGACCAACAATAAAATAAGAAATATAACGTCTTTACACAATATATATTCTGTAAATTGTAAACAAAACAAATAAATAAAATACCTAATGGATGTACAAAGACTGGATGCTGATGTACAGTATGTACAATTCATATTAACAGTGATAGATATATGTACATAATAAAAAAATGTGTGCATTAAAGACTGTGCAATTATAATCTATAACAACAGCACTGGATATTTTGGTGTTTGAGGGTTATTAAAACCTCTTAAACCCTAGCCCTATTTTTAGGCCTCTGCTCAAAAATTGCATACCCATACTAAAAAGACTTTAATTCTGTAACTACAAGGTCTATTTTAATAATTGTGATGCTAGAATAAAGGTAACACGTGTGAGATGTGTTCATATGTGAAAATGTTGTGTATATGTTACTGGTTAATAGTGAATGAAGATGGCACACAGCTCAAATTGAAAAGTTTCAGGTTCGCCTGAAAAAAAGCATTGAAAGCATGAATATCTTTTTTTAATGATGCAGGTGTAAGCTAAAACTCTCCCAAATCATAGCACAACATGTCAGAGGGCTGTATAAAAAGATGTAGCTTTTATAAAGTGAAGCAAACAAAAGTTATAGAGTTTATTGTGTCAGAGAGGTCGCGGGAGGTCAAGCAGATTTGTCATTTTGGAACCTGTTCCATTATACTTTTATATACTATATAACTATATATTTCACTTGTTTTATCTATAATATTATTCAATCTATCCAAATACAAGCAGTTTGGCATCATTTTGAGAGCCTGCGGCCTCTCTAAACCCTCTCTGTGTCTGTGAGCCATGGCTCAATTCTCGTCTGCCTGTGTGTATGTGAAGCCCTTGTGAGCCTATGATTGGCCAATCCCAGACTACGACACCTCTTTAGACGCGCCAGAGTCCCATACATGGAGTGGTGGCAACGTGACTTTGATTGACAGAAAAAAAACAGAAACGCGCCGTGCGTCGCTTTGCGTAAAAGCTGATTCGCCAAAAGTGAAATCCCTTCCCCCACGGTCCCCCAGGCTCGTCTGACCCCCCTTACTCCAGGGAACACAGGAAGGACAGAGCAACAGTGTTTTAGCTGGCAAAAACGGAATATCAAACCTGTTTCTTCATGATTCATCTCAAGGAACGAAGCATTTATGGTTTATTCTGCGGTGGAGTGGCTCGGTTTTGTGGTGCGTGTTGGCTGTAGGATTGTAATGGTTTCACGGAGAGACATTCTGAAGATATCTGTGGATTCTGTGTCGAATGCTCAAGCTTTTTGATATCTCGGTTAGCCGTGTTAGCGGTTAGCATTTCCTTTGTTCAGCTTTGTAGGAGTGTATGGCTCGCAGAGTGATGCCGAAAAATATGTGATATTGTGGTATATCTTCTAGATATGATATTAGTTTATGTATACTTGTGTTTGCAGTGTGTAAAATGGCTGGTATGATGATTTTGCCCAGACTTTTTTCATTAATTCGGTATATAATATGTGCGGAGCATTCATTATATTTGTTTATAAAAGTGCATTCTACGACACGCTACCACGCTAAGCGGTCTCGCTCGAACCCCAAATGGGGCTCGGTCGTCACCAGAAGGATGTTAACTGTTCATCAGAGTGATGGCCTTTTGGATGAAATCGTTCTTGTGTCTGGTTGTTTTGGTCGACAGTGTTCCCAGAGAAAAGATCCTGAAAATGTTGTGTCCAGGGGCTGAAGGGTCTGCAGTGATTTTTCCTGCCCCCTTTCTGACTCTGGACTGTATAAGTCCTGGATGGAGGACAGGGTTACATCAATGATTGTTTCTGCTGTATTGACTGCCATGTTTGGTGGCTGATCCAATCCACACAGTGATGGATGAGCAGAGAGCAGACTGGATGGTGCAGAAATATGTCAGCAGCTCCTGAGGCATGTTGAACTTCCTGAGCTGGAGCAGGAAGTACATCCTCTGCTGGGTCTTTTTACTGATGGTGTCTATGTTGAAAGTCCATTTGAAGTTTAAGAGCATTAAAACTCCAGGCTGTTCTGACCACACCAGAGGGCCAACTGTTCAACCTTCCGTTTGTGTGCTGACTTGTCACCATCCCGGATCATGACAATGACCATTATGTCGTCTGCAAACTTGAGGAGTTTACCAGACAGGTCTCCTGAGGTGCAGACGTTGGGGTAGAGGGAGAAGATCAGTGGGGAGAGCACACATCCCTGGGGGGTGCCAGTGCTGATGATCCGGTCTCTGGATGTGTTTTTCCCAGGCGGCAACCTCCATTACTGAAAAGTAAAGCCAATGGGGAAGTGTCTTAAACTTGTATTATTTAAAATGGCCAACAGTGGGCGACTCATCTGGTTGTATAGAGGTCTAAGAGAAAATGACTCTACTTCTCTCTTGATTTATTACCTCAGTAAACATTGTAAACATGAGTTTATGGTCTCAATCTCTAGTTTCAAGTCTACAGCATGATGTTCATTTAGTAAATGATGGTCCATTTAGAGTCAAACAGACCATAAAGCAGGGTCCGCTTTAGGGCGGGGCTACCTTGTAATTGACAGGTTTCTACCCCTAACAGAGCTGTATACAGCATATCTACGTCACACCTACGCAGTCCAATTATGATTTCCGTTCACTGGTTGCAAAAAATCAAGATGGGGATGGCCGTAATCCAAGATGGCGACGGCCAAAGAGCTGAACTCGAGGCTTCATAACAGCAGTCCACAAACCAATGGGTAACGTAACAGCGACTACACAGCAACTACATCAACTTCTTATACAGTCTAAGGAATTTCCCCAGCCTCACCTGCAGCCTCTTGTCTCTCAGAAAGTTTGTGATCCATTGACAGGTGGAGGCTAGGACAGTTAGCTGGGTGAGTTTGGATTTCTGGGATGAGAGTATTGAATGCCAAGCTGAAGTCCACAATCAGGGTTCCTGGGTATGTCCCTGCAGAGTCAGGGTGTTGCAGTGCAGTCACACATTTACTGCATCATCCACTGACATGTTTGTCATTGTGTACCTGGCCTGCTTGTATGTCTATCCCCACTACTGTAGGCCTCCTCCTTGGCCTGACGAAGCTGTCTGAGTTCTGCAGTAAACCAGGGCTTATTGCTGTGGTATGTGCAGAATGTTTTAGTCGGCACACGTCTTCACAAAACCTGATGTAAGATGTCACAGTGTAATGTCCCTATAGTCTACACTTCTACTTAGCATTGAATGTAAACCATAAGGTGTGGAATTGTCCAATCCTTCGTTGCTGCCAAACATCCTTCTCACCAAAGTAATTGCTGAGATTTTCCTTCAAACTGAGTCTAATAAACAGTACGATCGCTAAAACATGACAGCAAAACTGTTTTTTTTATATATCAAAAAGCTTTTCTTTAAGAAAATATCACTGATGCTACAACTGATCCTCTGTGACGGTTGTGGTTTGGCTGTGGTCCTCCACCCCCACCTCTCCGTCCTGCAGACAGATTTAACAGTTTACTTCAGACATTTGACTCTTCTCTTGTTCTAATGCAGGAAGCTCCTGACAGATTAAAGTACATACTGTCAAAATAGCTGAGGCGTGTGAGTGTGTGTGTTCACCTGTGTTTGTGCATGTGTTCATGCGTGTTAGTGTGTGTTATCAGATAGGCTCAATCTTGGAGGCAAAGGACTCTCAGCGTTCCTGCTCAACAGGGATTTAAGGTATAAAGCTGGTTGACAGGAAAAACAGCTTCCTTTAGAGGGCTTCACTAAACCCTTGTGAAACACACACAAACACACACACACATGCTGCTCCCACACTTGCTGTCGAGTTGACTGGCATCTTGGCAGGCAGACCTGCCCACCCATAGGTGCTCTTCTTTCTCTCATCCTTCAGCACAGAGTGACAGCTTCCTTTCTGTGCACGCTAGCATCCTAACTGAAATGCATTGCTTATCTTCCCGTGATAGCCCCACACACATGCACATCCAAACACACCATGTCACATCACATCTGCTGTCAGCTCTCCTCTCTCCTGCCCTATAAAAGAGAAGTTATCACCAGCTAAACCAGGGAGGGGCAACATCCACCACTCAGACAGAAAAATACGTTGAGCATTAATGCCAGCTTTACAAGAACCTCAGTTATTCTGGTGGCTGCCAGTCTTTTTGTTTGTGGAGCCAAACTGTTGGCTCCTTTTGTGTGTCTGTCATACATAGTGTTCTCTTGTCAATCAGTATGATTGCTGCTGCAATATAATGCATGTTGAAGTATAGTGATATTCAGTGTTCACCAAGTTGTCACCAAATCTTGAGCAGCGCCAAACCAAAATAGAATGTAACTACTAGGAAGTATTTTGTGAATCAGCCTGATTCATTTGCTTCCTCTGTGCCATATAGCTCCATTGTTATCCAAAAGGTAATAAAACACATCATCATTGTATTGTTTCCATGAACACAGACACTGCTGTTTATTTGGACTCAATCCCCCATACAAGGTACTGCTGCCACATATACTCACTAGAGCAAAACAACAGTCTGCCTCCAAGAAATTACGTTTGTCTACGACTCATTTGTTTTGTCAGATAAGTTTTTGAAACATAAATGTTGCCTGCATTATGTTAACTGGCAACATTTTTTACCATCCAGTAAAAGCTAAGTTCATGTAAAGAACTATATATTTGTGACCTGTTTTCAAAGATTTATGTCTTCAGTCACAACCAATTTGTCTGTTGATATTAGGGATAATTCAATCATTTTAGTATCATATATTATTATTGTGTACCTGTGTATTTTGTCATACATATTTGAAACACAAATTTGAAAACAGAAGTTCCCATGAAAGTTAGGTTCCATGTCTCATTTTTCAGCAGAGACATTTTTGGTGTCAGTTGGGAGAAGCATTAATATACATTTTTCACTTAGTGTAAACAACATATAGCTTCAATGAAGACCTAGAACAATATTCAAGCACATACACACTGCCGCTAACTCAGAAGTTTGGGGTCACCTGTAATTTTTGTTTTTCTTTCTTTCCTTCAATAATAACTATTTTGAGAGAGACAACTATATTTTAATTTAGACTCCAAATGTATTATTTACATTTGAAATAGTTTTGGCCCCAAAGGAAAAAGAATGAAATGATTAAATCTTACATTTAGTCGATGTCCCCACAGTATTGCATGCCGGGAGAGAATACTGTTGTAACCAATTTTCCCCCAAATACCCTGCTATTTTCCAGTTAAACCAGGGGCTGAATAGGTTTAAACTGTGATTTGTCAGTATGTTTAGCTGATATTCTTTGATCCAACTCCAATAGTGCTAATCCTACACAGACTTTATTGTGAAGTTTGAAGAATAGTGTTGCTTAACCCTTCTGTTAATATTCCAGCTAGTTGGCTGCATTATTGTGCACTTGACATTGAACAGGACCTTATTCCGATTTAAATTTCCACACGTCTTTTACCAATAACTGGTGATTTTTTCCATTCTTATTCAACTGTCAGTCTGGTTTAACATTGTACAGTGTTTTGTTCACCAAGCACAAAAAAATCTACAATGTAAATGCCTGAAAGACAATTAAAAGAATTATAAGTAGTCCTCTAGCCATCTGACTGTAATGAATCCAGCTTTTGTCACTGGTGACCCCAAACTTTTTAGTGGTAGTATATAAAGATATATATATATAGACATTAACTCTGTCTCCTGTCTCCGATCTTCTCCAGCTGCTGTTGATTACCTGGCAAAGAACGTCAGCCTGTCCAGTCAGCGCAGGATGAAGCTGGCCGACCACTCAGCTGTACTGGGACTGCTGCAGGTCGAGACTGGCCAGGCCTACTAGTACTCATCAGACATGCATGCAACATGACACCTGGTCACCAGCACAACCCGCACCTCCTGTTACCATCCATACAAATCTCCCAGAGACCGTGTGTGTGTGTGCATTGGGCTGATAATAAGCTTTTTTATACTATATTTCATGTAAGTGTTTCTCCAGTGGTTAAGGATTGAATGATACAGCTGTCCAAGCTTTAAACATTCCCCATGGGACCAACCAAATCCACGACAAGGATTTCCACTGTTACAAAAATTATTTTTTATTTGTTGTTTTTATTGCACTACATTTTGTACACAGCATTGGTGGATTCTAACTCAACTGGATAACTATAAACTAGTGATATAAACAATTACTTTGTGAACCCTGAGCAAAGTATTTTGGACTGGGTGTAATCTATTACTTGCTATTTAAAATATATTTGACTAAAACAGCTTTTATGTGAGTCAGCAAAACACTAAATTATGTATTATGTCATCCTATAATGATGTTTTTTTGTCTCAATTCATGGCACCCAGAGTGAATTCCTGTCAGCTTGCACCTATTGTGTCGTTGAATTGACATTAAATACAATTGTTCACATCCAAAACTTCTTTCGAAATTCAGTCTGAACACACCTTAACGGAACACAGTCCGGTTTCACCTTCATTATCACTAACATTCACATCAAGCGCGTTGTACTCCACACTGCATCACAGATGAGTAGTGAAAATTTAAACAAAAACAAGATTGTGAGCTGCTGTCTTGAAAAACTGCAACCCAAATAGGCTGTTTGGTACGGCCGGGTATCGTTTACAAAATTATAATGACAATACCCTTAAAGTAGTACCAATAACAGTACATTACTTCATTTGATACCCATCATGTTAATGGCCGCCATCATCAGATCTACTGTGGTGGGACTGCAAGTTTAAATTGTTAGCTCTCTCAACACTGTTGCAGTTGTTAGTTCTGTTCACGCTGTTAGCACCGTTATCTGCTAGCCACTGGATCAGACATCTCCCAGTTTAAGAGCTTGGATGTACAGTATAAAGAGAACTGGATACAGCTTTGGGGGCGGCATCCCTTTCATTCCCTTAAAAGTTGCTCAGTGGCGCATGAAGCAAAAATAGTTAAACTTCAATGTCAAGAATTCCGATAGAAATCTTCCGCATTATGTGGCCCAAAGATCATGCGCACTAGCGTTTTCTTTAACTGGGCCTTCCAGCCTTTGGTCCAGCCTTGTTTTCGGGCTCATTCACATGAATAGAGGAAGGAAAATAACTCTAAAATGCCAGGGCAACCCTAAAGACTTCATATTTGTTACGTGAAACTGGTCATCTTTATAGATATTGAATATCAGCACAAAATATTGGCAGCTTAAAAAGAAAAAATATGTCAGCTTTCAGGCAACCAATGTGTGGAAGGATGTGATGGAGATAACACCTCTGTAGCAGACTGATATGGACTAATTCAGCCATTCCTGAAGAGATTCAGTCCCTCTTATCAACAACAAGACCTCCTGAAGAGCTTTGGCAATAGTTGGAGGTCAAACAAGCTCCTGACATTTCTCCCGGCAGCTTGGTACAAATATTTACTGTTTTGTTCTTCATTTCATTTTGTTTGATGTCTGTTGCATTTACCTAAGGACACAACGACTGGGTTGTACTATAACTCGCCAACTGTCCTTAATGACTCTTTATGTAAGAAATTCATTTTGAGTTTTCCAACAAGAAAAGTGCACTCATTGGTGTGCAGATCTCCACCAGATATGTCTGCCATGACCACTGCTGTAATAATGGATTGAATACAAACCAAATGCCCCCCCTCTAGACCGCAAGCGTATCAGAAGTGTTTTTCACTCGCATATCTCACGCAGCAGATACACTCTCATTTTAATCTGTGCAGCTGTCTGCACCAGTTCCGTGCAGCTAAACTGCAGTTCACGGTGTAATATTTTCTGTTGACTGTTTTTAGCTTCCTCTGAACAGAAACTGTCAGTTCTGCTGTGTGTTTAGTTCCGTTAGCTGTTAGCTCTGTAAGATGTATTAGTCCTGTTGTTAGCTTTTTCTCATTGGCCAACTCAGCAACCGACAGATGCTGCTATGTAAGTTTCTCCCTTTCACCAAACTAAGACTAGCTTAATTGCATTGTCAACTCATCTGAAAACAAAATAAAAGCGTTTTGATAAGTCTTTCCACTGTACCAACAATCACCAACTGCTTTGGTCAAAATAAACCCTTAATTCACAGTTCGATGTGAAATTATGCTAGCTCTACACGCTGTTTATTCTCACCGTCTCTCCCACTCCCCGCTGAGCAGCTCTCGTTCTTTGGAGGCATACCATTTAATTAGCTAAATAAATTGTCAAAGTTTGCAATACTGCCCAGCGGCTGCTAACAGCTAACTAGCGCTTCTCCCACCATATACATGCACGTTAAGTTCAGTTTGTCATTTGCTAAGCGATAGATACATATATACATACATACACATTTGTCTTACCTAATCGTGCAAATCATGGGTCCAGCAGTATGCAAGAATAGCCATGGACAGACAGACACAGGCAGAGATGCACACAAGAATACACAACCGAATACATGATCTCCTGGCGGGATAATAATAATTACAATTGGACTAGTATATTTTAATTTCATAAGTACCTTTTATTCTTGCTGAATGTGTTCCTTGAGGAAATGTGATGGTGTGCAGATTATACATACAAACAAGGTTATTGACGGCCATTGTACAGCAGGGTTGTGCAATGAAATGTTTCTCTTATCAAATGTTCATATTGAGCCTACCTGAAAATTGTTTACCATTCATGTTTTCATGTCATCTGCTCATGACAACTAAAGTATGGTTTACAATGGATACAGATTGCACCTAGATAGTGCCTGTCTCTGAAATCCAGAGGTTTTCTAAGGGAACTAGGGGGGAAACAGGAATTTAATAAAATCAGTAAAATGTATCAGTAAATGAAGATACCATAAAGAGTGTCAGTAAATAAAGATATAGTAAGTTCTCAAATAATAGACTTAACCTCGACTACAGAGTGAACCAGGCTTACATTTTTATATTTTAGTAAAACAAGCCCCCGTTTTCTGATCTGCTCTTGTCTTAATTTGCAATTGAAGCAAACTCAACACTTTATCCACTTGTCTTGATAAACTCTCTCTTTCATTGTTCTTTTGATCACTGATAAGCATGAGTGTAGAGTTCTAACTGACACAAGCTCCGCCTTCTACTGGACTCTATGGGTAATACGAGCAACCACGAGCACGCGTTCGGCCACTGAAAATTAGCATAACCGTCCAATCAGGACATGCCAATCCGAATACTTACCACAATATATAAGGCAGCACACTCAACATCTGGGAGGCGGGTGTGGCCTAGAGGTAGAGAAGGTCTTCCGGCTCCTCCAGCCTGAATATTGAAGTGTCCTTGGGCAAGGTTGGCTGCAGTCGGTCAGGATCAGTGTGGTTGGGTCGATGGTATGTCACTGCATGCATTGGGTTCCACCCACTGTACCCATAGATTCCATTCGAGGGCGGATCCAGTGTGAGTTAGAACAAAGGTTACAAGGTTGTTACCCTAGATCTAAAAGCACAGGCGGAGCCCTATGCCAAGGGGGCCCAGCTGCTCCTACGCAGCACGCTGAAGAAGGTGTAGGATGTCAAGCATCGATTTGTGCTGCCTTATAAACTGGAGGGTTTGCACGTATTTGAGTAGGCACGTCCTGATTGGCCGGCTACACTAATGCAAATTATCAGTGGGTGAAGACATGCTCCTGGTTGGGGCATATGGAGACCCATAGAGTCAAGTAGTGGGCTCCGCCTGTGGTTAAAGAACTAGGGTTACAATTTTGTAACATTGTTTTGTTCACTTCCTGCAGAAATCTTTCAAATTAAAACCTCCCAGCAAACCTTCCAGCGAAATCCTTACCTCTTAATGTGACGATAATCGTAACAATAATAATAATTATAATAAAAATAACTAAAGGAAGAGTTGTGTTTTATTTACTGTAGCTTTGTTAGGCTACAGTAAATAAAACACAACTCTTCCTTTGATGAAAAAAACTGCAGTAGAGGAAAACTATGAGTTATAACACTATAGTATCTTAACAGTAGAAACAGTGTTTTTATTTTAATACCAGCTTTAAATTCTGATATGTAGAATTTGTGTCAAATAATCGATCCAATCAACTTACCACTCAGAATATATTTAGAGATAAATTTGCCTTTTGACATGTCATAAAGGATTCACAGATTTATAGCCTGATACAAACTACACCTGCATAAAGGATTCTTTTAAGGATGAAGTGCAGTCATAGAAAGAGGTTTGAGAATCATTTCCCCATTGCATCATTCCATAAAAAAACCAAAATGTGCATTTACACTATTTATTTAGTTCTCTTTCTTTCTTTTTTTGTTCTGTATTTGACTGTGTTAACCTTCTACCTTGTATATATATTTTTTCACTCACAGAAAACCAAGGAGGAAATTAAGGATTAAATGTAAAGATGTGCTCATTCACCCCAACCCCTCCTGTTTTCCTCTTTGTCCATTCTCTGCTTGTTTTGTTCTGCTTTCTGTTTGGCATGTGTGTATGTTACCATAGTATAATTTATTCTACCTGTATGAAGTATTAGACTAGTGACTAATTTGTATTGGCATTTACTCCCCTCAGCCTCTTGGTGTGTTAACTGTAACACTGGCGTAACTGTCTGTTCATTAAAGCTCTACAACTGGACCAAGACAGTGTTGTGCTGGCTGCCTGCTCTTCATTTATAGACACTGAACTTGCTTTTGTTTGCAGGAAGAAAAATGGAAGAGGAAAAAATATTCAGTTCAGCATGTTTGAAATGTTCCCTTAAAAGTGTACCTTATTCAAGACAAGAGTTTTGGAGGGAGGGACAGATGACTGACTGACATCATCATTAGGCTCTTCCTCCAACAGGAAAAAATGATGAGGCTAGAGAATTTACCAGTAACCGAAAATTTGTATTCAGTATTGTTGTGCTAGTTGTTCAAGTGCATAATAATGTAAATTGGTTTGTAATTATTTATGTAAATTAATATTAAGATGCAGAGTGTAAAATCCGTTTGTTACGTATGTAAGTGAAGTGCGTAAGTTAAGTAGGTTATGTATGTGATGCAAGTTAAAATAAGTACTAAATATGTTTGTTACAAAACTTAAGTAAGATACGTGAGTTAAGTATGTTACATTACATTATGTTAGTTTATCACGTTAACACATGACACAAACAGCTCCTGGGTGAAAGGCCTGTGTTTATGTGACCTATCCATCCAACCCAATCTCCTTTCTATGTGGACTGTGTTGCTCTTTATACTACATGACCTGACTTCCTTATCCTTGTCATAATTATTATTCCCACTAAAACTAAAACTCCAAAACTAACAGAAGGAGTTGACCAAGATTGATTTTAAAAATCTTTTACACTTTTTAAACAGTTGTGGACTTTCTGCTTTTATCAGTGGTCCAACTCCAACACTCGGCTGTGGATCACAGCGGTTCAGCAGAGGCCTCAGCCTCCACACTTGGCTCCAGTCCGCCTGCAGGGCCAACAACGTGAGCTTCATTGACAATTTTAATCTGTTTTGGGACTGCTCTTCCTCTTCTAAGAACGATGGTATTCATCTTAACAAGCTGGGTATCCGCCTGCTAGCGGCTAATTTACAGCACGCTGTACAATCTTGTCTGCGTGACTGACCATTTACTTTACACACACACGCCCCTTCCTCTTCTTCTACGCTGCCACCTCAGCACAGTTTCCCATGACTGCTCCCCCTACTGGCCCTCCCTGTCATCAACCCCTTCAGCTGCAGCTCTCCCCATTCAGACTATTGTGACAGAGAGGCTGCCCCGTTCACACCGCATTCACAAAGCCATAAACAAAAACAACCTCTGCTACATCCATATCGGTTCCCAGCACAAGTTCATCATCTACAACCCAACTTCTGTCAAATCCATCCCGTCTCTGTGGACTCAGCACCGGCATACAACCACTCGCTCATTACGTTATCATACCAAACAGCACGTGAATCCAGCCAACCTCAGAACCTAAATCCTCACAACCAATCACAAAACACTCCATGAAACTTGCTCTGTTCAATATCACTGTCACTAAGCAACAAAAGCCCAATCAATGAATTAATCACTGACAGCAACCTTGATATCCTCTGTCTCACTGAAACTTGGCAAAACCATCTGGACTACTACGCACTTAACCTAACCACCCCTACTGGATATCATTACTTGGACAAACCACGCCCTGATGGCCGCGGTGGAGGAATACATAAAAACCAGCCTCACTAACATCGTAAGTCCATCCTCATTTGAACAGCTGACATTCAAACTCTCTGGTCCTAAACCCCTGGTCATTTCAATTATCTACCACCCACCCCCAAACCCAACCCTGCCTTGCTCTCCAACCTATCTGAATTCCTTACCCAGCTCTGCCATGAAAAACGAAGGTGTTTTTGAGGGGCTAAACATGCTCCAACCAGAACCAAACATGGCAAACACATTTAAAATCGTACATGTAGTTATCTGATGCTTCAGAGTGGCAAGTCGGCTCAATAGCGCCCCCTACAAAATTTCGCAGATGCAGCGATCGCAGTACATTTGACCTAGATGTATGACAATTACTAGGCACATGTATCACATGGAGACTTGAAGAAAAGTCTCTTGGGACTATATTCTAAAATCAACCGGAAGTCGACCATTTTAATTTCTGTGTGATTTTTTCCTTGATAACTAGTCGCTATACTTTAACAAACTCCTCCTAGAGATTTTGTCAAATCCACTTCAAATTCGGTCATTACAATCTAAAGACCTTTGCAATTAAAAGTCACTCAAAGCTTTAGTTTGATGGAATGGCATAGACGTGGCGTGGCGGCCATTTTATGTGATATGCCGTTAAACAACAAGCTGATGTAACTCCACTGGACTTGTTCAAATCTGTCCCAAACTTGCCATACTTGATAACAGTCATGGCCTGACGATGTCTACAAGCCAATTTTCACTCAGTCATAGCGCCACCTACTGCCAACAGGAAGACAGCGTTGTGTGACAAACGGCATCCGATTTACATGACATTTACATGATGTGGTCTGCACTTGATGTAGAGCAACATAATGCATGTTTGCGCGTGTTATCTAGTGGATACAGGAACTGGTGGAATATTTGCACAACATATTTTCCAGCGTCACACAGTCCAAGCGGAAAAATACAATGAACTCCGGGACGTGTTGTCCGATGGTCGAAGACATTAGCGCCCGCGTCTGCCGTGAGCAACGGGAAGGAGAGAGGGCCCGTCCATCGCTGCTTGCATCTTTAATTATTAGGGCCCGAGCACCGACGTAGTCGGAGCGGAGGACCTATTGTTTTTCGAATGTTTATTAGGGCCCGAGCACCGACGTAGTCGGAGCGGAGGACCTATTGTTATTCTAATGTTTTTTCTTATTAGGGCCCGGCACCGACGTAGTCGGAGCGGAGGACCTATTGTTATTTGATTGTTTATTATTAGGGCCCGAGCACCGACGTAGTCGGAGCGGAGGACCTATTGTTTTTTCGGTTGTTTATTATTTTTATCGTACCTGTTTTGTCGCAAAAATGAGGTGCTTGGGATACTGGAATTTTTTCGAAATTTGGCACGCAAGCCAGAATTTGCGAAAATTGCAGTCTGATTGGGGTGTCAAGCTGCGGTATGAAATATTGGCTCGATAGCGCCCCCTATTGAGTAGCCCCAACATTGGGTTTCACCTAGCTGTATGAAATTTGGTAGGTATGTGGATCGTGATGGGACATACAAAAAATTCTCTTGGAATTTTTCTCTAAACCAAACAGGAAGTTGGCCATTTTTAATTTTATGACGTTTTTTGACCGTTTCAATGCATCATACTTTAA
Source organism: Anarhichas minor (assembly GCF_050575085.1). NCBI lineage: Eukaryota > Metazoa > Chordata > Actinopteri > Perciformes > Anarhichadidae > Anarhichas > Anarhichas minor. Next base: position 500,717 of record NW_027466532.1, on the reverse strand, counting down.
CGAACTCCTCCCAGAGATTTATCCCGATCAACTTCAGATTTGGTCAGTATGCTCTTGAGACCTTGGCAGTGAAAAGTTTCTCAAAGATCAAAAAGTTATCGAACTATGTGCCCGTGGCGTGGCGTCAAAAAAACACCATTCGCCATGAAACAGGAAGTTGTTGTAACTCGGCCGTACATTGTCGAATCTGCTCCAAATCTCTCATATGTCATAACATCCTGACCCGGAACACATCTATATGACAATATCGAATCATAGTAATAGCGCCACCTAGTGGCAACTGGAAGTTGTACGTTTTGTACTTTGACATCCTGCTCCTCACAGATTAATCAGATCCCTCTAAAATGTTGTCAGAACAGCCTTAAGACCTTGATAATGCTTCATTGTGAAGATTGTAAGAAGTTGTTGAACCCAACCGGAAGTCAGCCATTTAGAATTTTTTATGAATTTCTAGTGTCGTTTTTGTCATTTCCAGGCGCTGCACTTTAACGAACTCCTCCTAGGGAATTAATCAGATCAACTTCAAATTTGGTCAGAACAATCTAAAGACCTCTGCGATGAAAAGTTACTCAAAGCTTGTTGTTTCGTGAAAAGCCGTGGCGACGGATTCTTCGTCATGAAAAACGAAGGCGTTTTTGAGGGGCTAAAAATACTATACTATAATAATACTATAATCAAACTTGTCACACACATTTAAAATCCTAAATGTAGTTATCTGATGTGATTTTATTGCTTCAGAGTGGCAAGTCGGCTCGTAGCGCCCCCTACAATATTTGCAGCCCTCGCAGTATGTTTCACCTAGATGTATAAAATTTCTGCATGCCAATATTAACTCATAGTCATAGGTGCCACCTACTGATGACCATGGCTGTAAGCAGGATTCTATAAATACAGCGGCCCAAACACTGAACTTATTAAAAGGGTTTGTGGGCACAGCATGAGAAAATAATGACTTCTCTGATCTAAATATGTGCATAGTAAGATGTTTGGAGAGCAGAAATTAGATAAAAGTGGTTGTCAAGCCACTGTCGGTGGGCATTAGCATAAATGATCTGTCCAGAGCTTCTTCATGAGAATCAGGTTAAACGTTACAAGGAATACTTCACACTACAATCTAAAGTTGCAGAAGAGCTTAAAATTAAAACAGTGTTAAATTAAAGTGTTCAAGTAACAGCAAATGGCACTACTGTTTTGTTAACTTTCATGTAAGTCCAAATCCAATCAGCAGGACACTGCAGGGAGTTGAACCCCATCCCAGTAGTCTGTTATGTTACAAACACTGAAGCACATTCACACACATTCATTTTCTTAATGATCTTTAAAGGCTTACATTTATGATTGTATCGGATCTACACTCAAAACATTTGAGGCTTAAGACCTGGCAACATGATCTTGCTACGCTGCTGGTCTACGCAGGAAATATCTCACTCGTGCACGCAGAGTGTGATGGTCACAGAAATGCATGGCCAGAGTCCTGCCAGTACCCTTGACATGCGTGAAGTTGCGAGGGCCCGTTCATCGCTGCTCGCAGCTTTAATTTAAATTATAACTGAGGGCGCAAAATATTAAACTTAATGTATTTGCATCCTTGCATCCTTGCAACCGGGCCTGTCTCTTCCTCTCCATCAGGGCATTGTCATCCATTACCAGATAATAGCCATTAAGTGGTCCGAAATGGTAGCACCAATTGTGGCAGTTAGAACAGTCAATGTTTATCAGCTGTATGTTTTTGCTTTGTGGAACCAGTTATTCATCAGCGAGTCATGTTGCTTTTTAAAGCCAAGGTTTTCAGAGCGGCTGTCAGCTCAGACATGTTGACTCAGACGTGCTGAGGTCTTTCTTTTTTTTTTACAATGAGGCTGATTGAGGGCCTGGTGTCACAGCAAAGAGGTTAGAAATACACCCTGCTTCCTCACAGCTTAATTTCAAAGTGCTACTGGAGTGAGGAGATTAGAATGAGTGAGAGGGAGGGGGCAGGGTGTGAGAGCGGGTCGCCGAACAACAGAGGTTGCTACAGAGCTCAGTAATCGTACGCTCAGGGGACGACTGTGATAAGACATAAAAGTCACCAGACTTAAGGAAAACCCTCACTAAATGTAAATGAAAGAGAAGGAAGTGGTTACAAAAAAAGATACTACATCTCACTTATCTTTGTTGTCAGGGGAAATTAAATCTGTAAGGTTAATAAAAGATAGAACGTTATGAACTATGAACTACAGCGGCCGAAAAAAAACAGTTGGGGAGGGAGGGCATTACTGGGCATTACTGACATGTCTACATTCCTCATGGCACTTTCTGCTCTCAAGAGAGGTAACATTTGTTCAAACCAATAATAATCACCTTAAATGTTGTGCTGCTCCTGTGTGTGTGGGTGTGTGTGTGTGCTTGTGTGTGTGTGAGTACCTGGACAGCGAAGGGTCTGGGAGTTGTGTATTTAGCTCCTTCATTAGACCCTCCACCACACAGTGTTTATTAGTATCAGTTCTAAGAGTAAGGAATTATTCAAACAGATCAAATAAAAAAATAATTAAAATATTTACAGAATTATAAAACAAAATCATGTATAGCAACCATGTTATAAGCAAATATTATTATTGAATTAATTACAAATCAAATTAAAGCTGCAAGCAGCATTGATCAGGCCCTCGCATATTCACGCACTTCGAGGGTACTGGCAGGACTCTGGTGGATACGGTCATGCATTTCTGTGACATCATACACTGCGTGCACGAGTTACACGGTATTTCCTGTGTCGACCAATGGCATAGCCAGGTCATTGTGCCTGGTCTTAAGCCTTGAATGTTTTGAGTCTTCATCCGAATACAATCATTACTGTAATTCTGTAAAAATTGACAAAAAACAGATCAATGAATAAGCTTCAGTGTTAGTAACATAACAGACTGTCAAAGTACATGCAGGTCTCAAAACCGACTGTTTGTTTGTGCAGGTAGCTCTGACAATCAATGCTGAGTGACTCAAAGCTGGAAGAGTAGAGGAGAAATAGGAAAATGTATAGTTCTATGTGGAAAAAAAAAAACTTAGGTAAGCCAATAGGTGAGCCAATGTAGAATAATCTATCATACAAACTAGGCTGGGTGCAGTTTGATTTTATAAAACAAACTTCACATTTCATGAAATCACTTTACATTACAGCCTGGCTCCAAAATGAACAAAAACAATTAAATTGACTATTAATGAAAATTCCATGTACAAGTGCAATTTGGAAACCTTTTTTATCCAATTTCTGCTCTCCAAACATCTTAGTTTAAACATATTTAGATCAGAGAATTATTTTTCTTGTGGTGTGCCCACGAACAATTTTAATAAGTTAAGTTTTTGGGCCGCTGCAATTATAGAATCCTGCTTACGTCCGTGCTTATCAGTAGGTGGCGCTTTGACAATGAGGTAATATTGGCATGCAGAAGTCATAAAGCCATGACAGTCAACAAGCATGCCAAGTTTGGGACAGTTTTGACAAAGTACAGTCGAGTTACAACAGCTTGATGGATGATGGCGAACCATGTAAAATGGCCATCACACCATATCCACGTCGTTCAATGAATCCTCAAGCTTTTAGTAACTTTTAATCGCTAAGGTCTTTAGATTGTTCTGACCAAATTCTAAGCTGATCGGATTAATTCCCTAGGAGTTCGTAGTACAGCACCTGGAAATGGAAAAAAAACACGAGAAATTCATAATAAATTCAAAATGGCTGGTTGGGTTTAGAGCATGGTCCCAAGAGACTTTATTTTAAGTCCACATGTGATACATGTGCCTACCAAATTTTGTAAATCTATGTGAAATGTACAGCGAGGGCTGCTTCGTCGAAATTTAGTTGGGGGCACTATTGAGCCGATTTGCCACTCTAAACCAATAAAATCATATTATATAACTACATTTTGGGCTTTAAATGTGTATGCCAAGTTTGCTTATGTTTCGAGCATTTCTAGCCTCTCAAAAACACCTTAATATTTCATGGTTAAGAATGCGTCGCCACTGCAACAGCTTTTCACGAAACAACAAGCTTTGAATAACTTTGCCAAGTTTGCTTATGTTTCAAGCATTTTTAGCCTCTGAAAATTACCTTCGTTTTTCAAGGCGAAGACTGCGTCGCCACGGCAACAGCGTTCGACGAAACATCAAAAGCTTCATGAACTGGCATTATGAACTTCTTACATTTAAGAGAAACATCTAAGAGAAACAAGCCAAAGTATAAAGACTTTAACTTCCTGTTACCAGTAGGTGGCGCTATGACTATGATTCAAAATTGGCCTGCAGATGTCTTCAGGCCTGGAGTCTAATCAAACATGTGAAATCTGGTAAAGATCTGATGATGTGGAGTTGAGTTACATCAGTTTATTCGTTCATGGCGAAGGATCGAAATTCGCCAAGCCGTCACGTCGCCGCCCTTCAACAACTTCTTACAATCTTCACAATGAAGCATTATCAAGGTCTTAAGGCTGTTCTGACAACATTTTAGAGGGATCTGATGAATCTGTGAGGAGCAGGATGTCAAAGTACACAACTTACAACTTCCAGTTGCCACTAGGTGGCGCTATTACTATGATTCTAAATTATCATATAGATGTGTTCCGGGTCAGGATGTTATGACATATGAGAGATTTGGAGGAGATTCGACAATGTACGGCCGAGTTACAACAACTTCCTGTTTCGCGGCGAATGGTGTTTTTTTGACGCCACGCCACGGATACATAGTTCGATAACTTTTTGATCTTTGAGTAACTTTTCACTGCCAAAGTCTCAAGAGCATACTGACCGAATCTGAAGTCAATCAGGTCAAATCTCTGGGAGGAGTTCGTTAAAGTATGATGCCTTGAAATGGTCAAAAAACGTCATAAAAGTCAAAATGGCCGACTTCCTGTTTGGTTTAATGAAAAACTCCAAGAGGATTTTTTTGTGAGTCTCATCACGTTCCACATACCTACCAAATTTCATACAGCTAGGTGAAACCCAATGTTGGGGCTACTCAATAGGGGGCGCTATCGAGCCAATATTTCATACCGCAGTTGGACACCCCAATCAGACTGCAATTTTCGCAAATTCTGGCTTGCGTGCCAAATTTCACAAAATTCCCAGTATCCCAAGCACCTCCTTTTTGTGACGAAACACCAAAAATAAGAATAAGACTAAGAAAAAATATTCGAAAAACAATAGGTCCTCCGCTCCGACTACGTCGGTGCTCGGGACCTAATAATAATAATAAACAATCGAAAAACAATAGGTCCTCCGCTCCGACTACGTCGGTGCTCGGGCCCTAATAATAATAATAATAATAAACAATCGAAAAACAATAGGTCCTCCGCTCCGACTACGTCGGTGCTCGGGCCCTAATAATAAACAATCGAAAAACAATAGGTCCTCCGCTCCGACTACGTCGGTGCTCGGGCCCTAATTAAAGCTGCGAGCAGCGATGAACGGGCCCTCGCAATCTGCAGCGCGTCGGGGGTACGGCGGGACTCCGGCCTGCGCGGCCGAGAACGTCCGCGACTGTCGGACGGCGCGTCCGCGAGCGAGACGTTTTTAATTCACGTAAAATGGCCGCCACGCCACGGCCACGCCGTTGCATCAAACGTAAAGCTTTGAGTAACTTTTAATAGCAAAGGTCTTTAGATTATACTGACCAAATTTGAAGTGGATCTGACAAAGTCCCTAGGAGTTCGTTAAAGTATAGCGACTAGAAATCAAGAGAAAATTCACACAAAAATTAAAATGGCTGACTTCCTGTTAATTTTAGAGCATTGTCCCAAGACACTTTTTTTTAAGTCGTCATGTGATACATGTGCCTACAAAATTGCATACATGTAGGTCAAACGTAGCGCTGGGGCTGCGTTTTCGAAAATTTGTAGGGGGCGCTATCGAGGCAATTTGAAAGGGTCAAGCCAAAAAGCCATATGAAATATTTATTTCCATCACCTATGACACCTGTGCAAAGTTCCAAGGCTTGTTGAGCATCCTAAGTCACAGAAAAATAAGCTTAATTTTTCATGGCAAATGACGTGTTGCCACGGCAACAGCGTTTAACGACAACTCACAATATTACGCGCCACATAAAACGAAGGTCGTTCAATGTCAGTAGACCATTTTAGTAACTTTTCATCATTAATGTCTTTAGATCATCCTGACCAAATTTGAAGTTGATCGTATAAATTCTGTGGGAGGAGTTTGTTAAAGTACAATGCCTGAAACCGATGAAAAATGTCTAAAAATGCAAAGAAATGGGATTATTACTGCATCGCCCCCTAGTGGTTGTATGGAATGAAAATTTGAGGGAATGTTACAGGACACAATGTGAACATATGCTACAGATTTCGTGATGATAGGCCATATGGTTTTGAAGTTATATATATTGCTGTAGAAGGCCACGCCCTATGAAGTTCATTGGTCCATATATTCTTAATACAATGACATATCAATTAGCTTTTAGTAAATGTTGATTATATAGATCCAATAATGATCCACAGCACATTTGGTACCAATCAGACCCAGCATGTAGGAGGAGTTTGCCAAAATGTGTTTTTCACAAAGTTCAAAATGGCGGAAAGTTTTGGAAGGCGGAGCTTAGGGTTCTGATTGGCTTTTTTGTAGAGTATGCGGAGCTGGACATGTGTGTCGAATTTCAAGTAAATCAGACATACTGGGTGAGAGGCGCCGCAATGCGTTGCCGGTCAGAATGCTAGGGGGCGCTAGCGAGCAATTTTGTCATGCTCGAGCATTAGACCCATAAAATATCAAATTGTCCCGCAGTCCTGATATGCTCACCAAATATTGGGGTGTTGGGGACATGATAAAGCCCCCAAAAAGGCGTTTCATTCGAGAGAATAATAATAATAATAATAATAATAATTAAAGCTGCGAGCAGCGATGAACGGGCCCTCGCACCTTCCCGCGTCTCGGGGGTACTGGCAGGACGCCGGCAGAAGTGGCCATAAATATCTGCGACCATCAGACAGTGCGGCCACAAGTTAGACGTATTTTTAATGCTTGGACTGTGTGACGCTGGAAATTATGTCGTGCAAATATTCCACCAGTTCCTGTATCCACTTTGTGACGCTAGAGAACACACGCAAACATGCATTGTGTTGCTCTACATCAAGTATAGACCACATCATGTAAATGTCATATAAATCGGATTCAGTTTGTCAAATAACGCTGTCAGTAGGTGGCGCTATGACTTTGAGTGAAAATTGGCTTGTAGACATCCTCAGGCCATGACTGTTATCAAATATGGCAAGTTTGGGACATATTTGAGCAAGTCCAGTGGAGTTACATCAGCTTGTTGTTTAATAGCGAATCACCTACAATGGCCGCCAGGTCACGGCTACGCCATTCTATCAAGCTTTGAGTAACTTTTGAGTAACTTTTAATTGCAAAGGTCTTTAGATTATACTGACCAAATTTGAAAAGGATCTGACAAAGTCTCTAGGAGGAGTTCGTTAAAGTATAGCGACTAGCAATCATGGGAATATTCACACAAAAATCAAAATGGCCGACTTCCTGTTCATTTTAGAGCATTATCCCAAGACACTTTTTTTTAAGTCTTCATGTGATACATGTGCCTACCAAATTTCATACATGTAGGTCAAACGTAGTGCTAGGGCTGCGATTTTGAATATTTGTAGGGGGCGCTATCGAGGCAATTTGAAAGGATCAAGCCAAAAAGCCATATGAAATATTTATTTCCATCACCTATGACACCTGTTCAAAGTTCCAAGGCTTGTTGAGCATCCTAAGTCACAGAAAAATAAGCTTTATTTTTCATGGCGAATGACGAGTTGCCACGGCAACAGCGTTTAACGACAACTCACAATATTCATGATGAAGCATTATCAATGTCTTACGGCTTAGCTTACCAAATTTGAGACTGATCTGGGCAGCTTCCTAGTCAGAGTACATCAAAGTATAAAACTTGTCATTTTCTTTTGCCAGTAGGTGGCGCTATGACTTTGTGAAAATGTTGCCATGCAAATGTGCTCAGGCCTGGACCAGCATCATGCATAACAATTTTGGGGCAGATTGAATAAAGTACCTTGGAGTTACAACTTTTCCTTATTCATGGCGAACAGCACGAAATGTGCGTGACATGGGCGCCACATAAAACGAAGGTCGTTCAATGTCAGTAGACCATTTTAGTAACTTTTTTTTTTTAATAGGGACCTCGCGGCCCGACGTTGTCGGTGCTCGGGCCCTAATAATAAACAATCGAAAAACAATAGGTCCTCCGCTCCGACTACGTCGGTGCTCAGGCCCTAAAAACATTAGAATAACAATAGGTCCTCCGCTCCGACTACGTCGGTGCTCGGGCCCTAATAATAATAATAAACAATCGAATAACAATAGGTCCTCCGCTCCGACTACGTCTAAATGCAAAGTGCAAGGTGGTAGGCGCATTGGACAGTAAAGGTGTCTCCAGGCACACCTTATATATTGATTTATGTATGTGAAGCAGCACAACGTGCAAAACTGCTGGGCGAAGGTGATTATTGATCAGCAATTGTGGTTGTGATTCAACACACACAAAATGCAATCTATTGGTTTTGTATACAGGGATACAAATTGTCTGTTTTTTTGTGTCGCTTTTTTTCTGGACGATATTACATTAAAAATGAAAGTTAGGTTTAGGCAACAAAACCATGTAAATAGGTTAAGGAAACGATCACAAACAGCTTGGTTTCTGCAAAAGAAACACGAACAGTCAGGTTTAGGTCTTCTGGTTCAAAGTCTTGTTCATTGGGCCCATACACCTCCCCTCCTGCCCACCAATAGTCGTCTTTTTTGGATATTATAAAATTCGTCCCTTGCTCTGACTGTTGCTGAGTCACGTGGTTGGATTTAATTTGCTTGTCCACCATCATTGACGATCCTAATTGACTTTCTATTGGCCATATTGTCGTGCTGAGTGACACAAAAAAACCAGACAATTTATGTCCCTCTACAAAAAACAATAGATCGATTTTGTGAATATTTCACGAAGTGCCATGATAGTGGGCTGGATTATTAAATACTCTCAGCCAGTTATATCACTTATATCATTGTTGGAAAAGAGGCTATGATGCGCGCTGGTAACTGGACGTCTCCTTCGTAAATAAGCAGAATATTGAATTATAACCGACCAGCCTGACGTGTGTAGATATATGTATAGTTATACCGTAGCAGCCTGGGGATGTTTTCAGGCAATTTATGAAGGTAAACACATTGAACAGACATGCATAACAGCTCTGCACTTCAGTGCAGCACTTGTCAGAGGCTGCAGATTCATTAACATACGTGTCCTGCTATCCATTAGATGTTGCAGGTATTTCATGAAATGAAGGAGAAGCTTTTCACACAGTATAAAGCAGCTGTGGACAGCAGGGGAAAGGTGGAGGGTAGCGAAAAGCTTAAGTAATAAAGTTATGAGTAACATAACTAATTACTTCTGATGCCAAGTAATAAATAAAGTATTACTATTACCTTTTAAAGGAGTCATAAGTAAAAACTAACTTATTAGTAACTTACCCAACACTATTCAGTCTCGTCAAAAAAATAGAAAAACCTTAACTGAAACAGAAACAGTGGAGCATCGAGCACTCTGTTCATACAAGTCGCTGCGGATTTGACAACACATCCACCAAATGATTCTGGGTGTGTCAGTGGGATGTATTCACTTTTTTGTAAAAATAGCATGATAATTATTTCCTGGTTGTATCTGACAGAAAGTATGTGACTGGTCCATCATGGACGTGAAAACAACGTCAAGATCTGTCCGTCTACCTCATACCACATAGCAATTTTTAGTTTCAGACTGACACCGGGGCCAGGGAAACATTACCATCCGACCAATGTTTGATAACACTGACCTCATTCAAGCAGCTCCTTGTCATTTCTGACCTCATCACAAATCACGACCACTGCGCAGTTAGCAGACTGAAAGTTCTCACAGATGTGTCCACCCATGGGTTTTGGGGGGCAATTACAGCCGTGGTCACAGCCACAGCCTCCCTCTTACTCCAGGTTCTTGTCATCTGCATACTTGATCACTGCAACTTGCATGTATGGGGCCAGCATCGGAAACACATTTACTTCCTTTGCTATGGCAACGGCGACGCATGTACATGCCGGTAGCTCCCCATGAATTTCGCTTCATTTGTTTGTCCTATTTAGTTTTTTTGTGTTTATTACTGGAGCGCTAAAAGAAAAGGAAGTGTGGGGATTGGATTAAGAGCAGCGGACTTTGAGACGATCAATGCCGACCAAACAGCCAGACCTGCCTGACCAAACTGCACCAGGGAGGAGAGGGAGGAGAGCTGAGATGGAAGCTAAGCTAACCAAACATATTTAATAAGAGCATTCCTCTTCAAGATTCATGATAAAGCATTACATGGTCATCTGCCACACAAAGTCATCACGACCTGTCATGTGACCGCCAGGGAAAATGCTTGCTCCATCTATGTGGCCACATAGACAAAAAACAAATATATAGTAGCCTAAATATTTAATAAAAAGCACAGGAGCATTGCTTCTCTACTTAATGGTGGTTAGTGGTGATATGTATGTCAACATATTGTTATCATAGAAACATAGAAAAAAGCACTTTGAGCTCTTTTTCGTTGAAACGCTGGGTTGAAACTTTGAACCAGAAGAATGCGCTTTTTGGACACAGGCCCTAAATGTGCCTTGCACAGATTCTCAATTACATATCCATCACTTGTGGTGATATTCTGGCTTCACGGCTACCTTGCTGCTCACTCTTCGCTCATATTTGATCTTTTTTCCCAGTCCTAGCTGAACTCGGCATTCCATATACGTAATTTTGGTCATTTTAATTCATTCAGATCTTGCCAGCTATTTATATCTTTCATTTATTTCTTGCTGTATACGGTGTCTCCGCCATTGCATCTAACGTGACAATGGCCGAAATACCAAACATAAGGCTTCATAACGGCAATCCACAAACGAATAGGTGACATCACGATGACTATGTCCACTTGCTATATACAGTCTATGGACAAAGTCACGTGAGAAGGTCACTCACAGAAAAGACACATTGCATGATAAAGCTTGGCAAAATATATGAGTCTAACGCTAAAAAATTAGTAAGTGGAACTCGACTTTAGATCATTTTGTCAAACCACTATTTCCAAGGCCAAGACAGAAGTTTGGGATTCTCAGTTGACTCCCATTCTTCCCAAGGTGGCATGGTCTGGGAATAAAATTAAAAAGCTAGGATTTTATTGTCACATACAAATACCCATATACGTAATTTGACTTCTACATTTAACCATCCCTAGCTTATTGGTAGTAGTGGGCTGCTGAGAAGCGCCTGGGGAGCAGTTAGGGGTTCAGTGTCACTTCGGCATAGGACATGTAGCAGCCAAGGATCGAACCGCCATTGCGGTTACCGGACAACCCTCTCTACCCATTGAGCCACGGCCACCCCAGGTAATTCAGGTGCTTTATAAATGGCCAGTTAATGGCACTATAAAATCTGTCCATACAAAACACTAATCATCAAGTTTCATGGCCCATGGTGAAATATCCATCAAATGTATTTCCATCTTTTGATTTTTTAATCTATGCTGCAGTGCAACAGTTAATGGCTAAAAAAGACTGTGAGTGTGTTAGCATACAAGCAAAACAACAGAATGATTACATGCATTGCATTACTGATGTGAGTGGCGCTAGTGTTGCACAAACTGGACACTTGCAGAGAATATTGCTTAGTTGCCAACCAACCTGGGGTTCAAAAATGGTAAATATGTTCTGTCATGATGTGGTGGACAAAGCTATGAGCCACTTTATGAACGTTACAAGCCAATGTGAGTCTATAGGGTCTTATCGCAGCAGCCATTTTGATATATCATAGCAGTATAAACACAGGTGTAATTGATAAAATAAATGATGGTACTGTGGGACAGCCATTCCAGTGAGCCAGCATGCACTCTACCATAGTTAATGTTGTTAATGACATCTGTGTTTACCCTGCAGTGACATATCAATACAAAAGGTCTTTCAATTCAGGAGGAACAATTGCCTGAGCATGGAGAGCACCCTGTGAATCCTTTCAATGTAAATGGCCAAGCAGGCTCTTAAAAAGTACATGGCAGCAAATGCTCAGATCTGTCCAGGTGCAGGTATTTTGTGTGGTGTTATTGTTGATCTTAAACTGTGACTATGAGAGATTATGAATTATTGAGCTTGATCTTCTTGTTTCTTCAAATCGCTTTTTAACTGATGAGTATACCTTTTTGGTATCAAAAACCTAAAAATATCATATAATAGTTTTTTATTAACATATCTTTAGCACTCCTGAAATACTCCTTAGGTCTTGTCATTGCCGCAAGGTTACCAGGTTTGGTACTGTTGTGCCTGTACAGAGACCAAAACCTGTGATCATGTGGCACTATAGGCATATACTGGGGGGAAATCCCCCAATAAAAAACAAATATCTTTGTGTTATGTATATGGGTTCAAGTCTGTTCTGTTTTCTCGTTACTTAAATTCGTAGTCCTAGCATCATGGGTAAGAGGACACAGCTGGATGCTGCCTCTTCATCTATTCATGAGCCATGAGCTACTATGGCTCAATACAATAGTACCATTATATTGATAATGATATGTACCTGTCATCCATGCCCGTTCCAAAATTAAATGTGACACTCCCAAATGAGATATCAGCACTGCAGCAATTTCCCACCCTGCCCCGCCATTTCCAATTTTTACTAGTCTGTCACCATAATGTTGTACCAAGCTCTTTACATTGCCTGTCATGTCCCTGATAACCATAAATCAGACTTCTGCAGTTGGAACTGTGATGACCCTCCTGTGTTTCTAGTCTGCCTGCCATGCTTATGTGTTAAATAATCTTGTCTGGAATGAGCACTGTCCCATATCACAATGTTATAAAATCCAAAATATGTATGCACAACACCACAAACAAAATCTGATTTCAGGTTATAAGAGACTGAATTCCCATTGTCCCAGATGCAGTTTTTTATATGCACACTAGGAGCTAAAACAGTCCTGTGTTTCCAATGCAAGAAATTAAAGAAAAATAAAAGATATGTATTTAAAGAACATGCAAGAAGAAAATCTGTTATACTATACTTACAACATACAATAACAGTCGCATGGCGGTATGCTAATATTATTATGGTAGCATGGTATTTGCATTAGCATGGAGTTTGGCCAAGAGCGCATACTACCACTGTAGCAAACTCAACGACCTGGCGATGATTGACTGGAGAACAAGGGTAGATATAAATTGTGTCCCAATCCAGCGGCCGCATCCTTTGGAGGCTACATTTGTAGACCAATTGTGTCAAAGCAGCATATTCAATTCATGGCAAGTGAGTTATCCAGGAGGAAGGGTTCTGGGCTGCAAACACAGCGTAGAGTGGCCTCCAGATCTTGGTTTGCCCGCTCAGTCTGACTTTTGGTCTGTGGATGATAGCCAGAAGACAAACTTATATCAGGAAGCCTGAACACATGTTGCACAAGGGGTTTAGTTAGAGCAACAAAATGCACTGCTTTGGGAAATCTGTCCATTTAGGTAAGAACGACTGAGTTACCTTTAGATGGAGGCAGACCAGTAACAAAATCCAGGATGTGGGACCACGGTCAGTCAGGAACCGGCAAGGGGCATAGAAGACCAGCAGGTGGTTGGTGGGTGGCTTTCTCTCTGGCTCACACAGAACAGGCGGAAGCGTAGGCTTGGGTGTCTGTGTTCATAGTGGGCCACCAGAAATGTCTTTTTGACAGAGACAGGGTGCGACTGACACCAGGATGACAGGCAAACCGGGAGACATGGGTCTACTGAAGCACTTGCGAGCAGACTGAGTTGGGGACAAAGAGATAGTTAGGTGGACCAGGACCAGAATCAGGTTGAGTCATGAATATACTCTTCCATAGATTCACGTTCGGGGTGAGACAGGCTATATAGACGACTGGAGGGGAGAGGGGCCCCAGGGAGGAGGTCAATGGTGCAGTCGTAGGGTCGGTGGGGTGGCAGGGACAGAGCACATGATTTTACTGACAACCTCTCCTAAGTCATAATAGACTGATCGGATGGAGGAGGGGTCTCGTAGTTCAGGAGTGGAAGGGGGAATGGAAGGCTGGACAGGGGCCAAGGCTGACTGATGAGTGACAAAAGGTGCTCCAACTCACCTCTATGCAGGCCGCTCAGTTAATATGGGGGTTTTGTTTTTTCAGCCAAGGCTGACTGAGGACAATGGGTGCACATCTTCACGGTGATTCCCTGCAAGGAGTAGGTTCAGGGGTTTGGCACGATGGGTTACTTGGGGTAGTAGTTTTTCATTTAAGGGGTTAGCGTCCAAGGGAACAAGGAGAGTTTCATTCAAAATGCCAGCTTGCAAGACCAAGGCAGTGTCGAGAAAGTTTTCATCTGCACCAGAGTCAATCAGGGCTAACAGTGCAAGGTACTGTTGATTAACCATTAGCTTAGTCTCTAGCTGCATGCGTGTCTGGGGAAAAGAAGAGATATGGGTTTGACTCACCAGAACCCCGTCTGCTACTGGTGAGTGTTCTCTTTTAAACGCAGGGGACAGGAAGTTAAGAAGTGACCAACTTTACCACAGTAAATACATGCTCCAGTCTTCATCCTCTGGAGTCATTCAGCAGGCGAGAGGTGGCTTCGTCCCAATTGCATGTGCTCCTCTCCGGAGGAAGTTGGACTGGGGGAGCTACTAGAGACTGACAAGAGTTCTGAACTAGCTTTAGCAGAGGGAAGTCTAGCTGAACGCAAGAGGCAAGGGTGGTAGTCTACTGGCTCTCTCTACAGCGTTCCCGAAGACGATTGTCTAACTTGATGGCTAGGGAAATTACATTGTCTAAACAAGAGGGCTCATCTCTTGCGACTTTGGGGCGGCTGTGGGTCAGTGGTAGAGCAGGGTTGTCCTTCAATCAGAGGATCGGTGGTTTGATCCCCGGCTCCACTAATCCATGTCAATGTGTCCTTGGGAAAGACACTGAACCCCAAGTTGCTCCCATAGCTGTGCCTACCGTGTATGAATGTTGTGTTCACACCCAATCATACACTGATGGCAGGGGCTACCATGCAGTTCTCACCTTGTGAGAACCTGTATGGTAGCCCCGGCAGTTCGCACTGGGCTACCGGCAGTTCGCACCTTGCATGATCTCTCTTGCCATCATGGAGAGAGACAGACAAAACAAAACACATGGAGACAGACAAAACATGGAAAAGATGTATGACATACGACAGTATGCAAGCTAGCTTTGGCGAAATAGTCCAAACATCTGATTTGTCCACCCCAGACAAGCAAACAAGGTGATACAACCGGATTGAAGTCTTCAACCAAAATTTGAATGAAAAGCATCATCTTGCAAAAAAGACATATAGCTAAGCTAATGTTAGCCAACAGTCGCTAATGGTGGAGAGACAGCGAGTGTAATTACTGGCAGTGGCAAGTCTGTGAAAGAGTTAACACACTTTCCTTCGCTGTCATATTACTAATATATCAAACTAATAAAGGCTGATTGTGTATTCTTTGACAAAATACTGAGCTGAGCAAAAGTGCGTTAACGCTGATATTGTCACTTTACTCAGCATTAGCAAACATGAGTCAGGGTTTTGGTTTCAGTCAAATTTGAGGGTAGCAGCACAATAGCACTCATAGAAAAATAGCACAAATCCTCTGGCAAACAAAACTTTAGCTAACATTAGCCTTAACAAACATTAGTTTGCCTTGGCCAGCTGTCATATTACTAATATATCAAACTAATACAGGCTGGTCAAGTCTTCTATGACAATATAGTTGATTGTAAAATCAACATTGCATGCAATGCCTTGATTCATTATGACAACTTTAAATAAGTAAGTAACTTAGCTAGTTGCCAAATGAACTTAGCCAAAGTCAAATAGTAACGTTAACATGCTGGATGCTGGTTTAAAGTTATTCCTTTAACATCGTGGATGTAACCTCAATCCAGTTGCTGTATCACACTGTTTGGATTGTTTTGTGGATCCTTACAGAGTTATCTGCCCACGTTTGATTGTTTCAACACTTAGCTGGGGTGTACAAGTCAAATATTTGGACCCCCAAAGCTAACAATGTTTCCATCTTTCGTTTTCCACCCTGTTCCCTACCTGAGTATGATGAAAGAGTATACCCTCGTTGGGGTGCGCTCATATGATTGGTTGAAAATGGAGGGGACATCAGATCGGCAACAGATAATTCGCTGTTGCAAGTTCACACATGACAAGCAGTTTGTAAATGCAAGTTCAGTTTGTATATGAATGTAACAACATCCCAATAAGTAAAATACTCTAAAATACTTATATTTGTGAATTTCTATTATATTTATTTAAAACAAGACATTTGTGTGTGCATCAGAAATATAAAGGGTATAGTATGTTTACTTATATTTATAATGATAACTATTTTTGTGTGCATTGAAAATATTTTTGTGAAGACAAATCACAAAATCCGCCTGTGACTCCCTCTGTGTACCTTAACTAATATTGACACTGATTTGACCCCATAAATCTATCCTCCCAGAAGTAGATGGATTACTTCTCAGCAGAGATCCAAGACCTGTTACAGAAACAGACTGTGTCTGTCTATTCGCCAACAGCAGCAGGACGATCTACTGTCTGTCTGTACAGGTTGTGCAAACCACCCAGGAATCTAGACCGGGATCAACCATTGCCTGTTACAAAGCCAGGTGGTCCAAATAGTTACAGCGCTGGTGCGAGCAAAAGAGGCTAGATCCCCTGTCCTGTGCAGTTGGGTCTATTCTCTCCAGGTTTTGGTGGATAGAGGGCTGTCTCGTGCCAATGTTTAAGCGTATGCAGCAACCATTTCTTCCTGCTACAAGGGTTTTGGCGACAAACCAGTCTCTGACCATCCTTTTGTGAGACGGTTCTTGCAGAGCTCAGGAGGCAATGCCTGGTGATGCATATCTCCTCCCCGCAGTGGGAGCTGCTATTAGTGCAAGAGGCCTTGGTGAAGGGTCCCTTTGAGCCTCTAGAGCAGGGGTCTTCAACGTTTTTCAGGCCAAGGACCCCCAAACTGATAGAGAGATGGAGCAGCGACCCCCTACTATATATATTGTATAAAATTGTGTTTATATTAAACTGGGCCTGGTGCCATGTATAAACATACATCTTTATTGTGCATTCAATACTAAGCTATTCAAATAATACACAGGTTCATATATTCATGTTTTTATTTTAAACATGTGCAAGGTACAGTGAGTAGGGTGGCTGTGCCACTGCCATTTATAAACATACCTTTTTAACTGATACCAATGCCAATATCAACATTGTCTGTCAATTGCATGATAATCATGCATATAAGCTATTCAAATAGACGTTTTTATTTTCACTAACAAGGACCACGCCAAAAACAGTATGAGTTTCGAGAGGTTTATTGCATAGTTGAATGATTGTTAAATTCAAGAAGCGGAATGGGTCGAGGGATGAAGGGGAGTAGGGTAGAGGGATGATGGGATGTGGGGTAGGGATAAAGAGATGAAAGGGTGTGGGGTAGGGGTAGACAGATGAAGGGATGTAGGGTAGAGGGATGAAGGGATGTAGGGTAGGGATGAAGAGATGAAGGGTAGGGATGAAGAGATGAAGGGATGTAAGGAAGAAGAAACGGGGAGGGTTTGTGGAAAGGAGGTTAGGCGATCGATGGGGGACCATTGATGTCCGGCGGCTGGCGGGAACGGGGGGACTGGAGACTGTAGGGTGGGGGCTGTCTCTTCGGAAGCTCTGG
The DNA here is from genome assembly GCF_050575085.1 of Anarhichas minor. NCBI lineage: Eukaryota > Metazoa > Chordata > Actinopteri > Perciformes > Anarhichadidae > Anarhichas > Anarhichas minor. The sequence goes on along the minus strand of NW_027466532.1, from coordinate 482,962 downwards.
CAGTGCAGAGTCCCCAAAGATAGCTCCATAAAGACTGATGCCGATGGGCGTTTCTGGTGTCGTTCGGGTTGGAACGAACTTATGAGAGGTACACGGGGGAAGACCAACGATCACGTATCTTGAGGATGTGGTCGGAAATTCCTTGGCTTGAAGCGGTGGAGGCGGCGCCGAGTAAACTCGGGGGCTATTCTGGATTGGGCCAAGATATGGCGAAAGTGGTGGTGAGCCCGAGACCGCAACAGGGGATCTTGCGGGGAGTTCGGCTGGCTGAACTTGAGCTTAAGTAGTGAACGGAAAGGCAGGAGCGAGGGAAGCGGAAAAGATGCTGGGATGAAGGGATGCATGTGCGTGGGTTGGAAATGCAGATTGGGGAAAAGAGGCTGCAGGGTGAGATATCCCTGATGCAGAGAGAGTAAGGAGGGGGTGCGATATGAACTGGCCCTCTAGAGGGGCTGGTGTGAGTGACTGGGCGTGTTGTGTGTTGTGACGTCGTCGACGTAGTGCCTGACGCTGGTGGCTCAGCGATCGAGGGAGGTGTAGTGCTGAGCGTCCGTGAGCAGTTTGAAGAGTTTGCTTTTCTGTCAGACTGGTGGAAATGGATGTTGAGCTGGGTGAGTGCATGCTTCAGTCGAGAGACTGTCCACTCGGAATTGCGGGATGTATGGGGCCATCGGAGCGTTGGCGTGGGGGAGAAGGTTAGCAGTGGTTTTGGCCATTGTTCGAGAGGCTGGATCTCGAGGGGGTGGAAGAGCGGCGTTGTGGAGGGACGATGTCCCTCGGGGATCTCCTCCTGGGGTTGTTGGAAGGCAAAGGACCGATGACTTCGGAATTGTCCCAGGATAGGGTTAGCTGTGGCTAAAAGTGAAACTGGTGGGGGGCGAGAATAAGTCAGAGGATGCTGGAATTGTCTGCTGGCGGAGCTGTGGAAATGAGGAGGCGCGTTAAAGATGGGATGGCAACGCTAGTGGGGGTAGTGGTGGAGGAAGAGAGAGGGGGGGGCGGCATGGGCAGGAAGAAACAACTGTTGCGTCCCTGGCAAGAAAACCAACCCCGAGCTGCTCCCTTAGCTGTGGCATATACCTACCTGTTCTGTTGTTTGAGCGGTCTGTGCAGCTGGGGTAGCCGGTAGAGGTGGGAGGAGTTAGCCGAAGTTGGCCGAGGTGGGTGGAACATGGAAGGTAGAAGTAACAGAACATGAAAGGATGGAGGGATGGATGTGCCTGGGTTAATCGTGAAGTTAGGGGGAAAAACATAGCGAGGAGATGTCTCTGGCGTGGGGTGAGCTTGATGGCCAGAGTCAGTATGGCATGGGATAACTTAAGGCAGGACGCAGTCGACTGCCCTTCTCTAAACACATTTAGGTTAAAGATTCACGATCAGATTATACAACCTGGCCCTCTGGAGGGACTGATGTAGATGGATGGCCTTCTTCCGCCGTGTGATGCGTCATGACGTCATCGGCGCGCGCCTGACGTGACACCGGGAACCCGGAAGTGCTCTGGAGGCTCGGAGAGCGGTGTTGTGCTACGGGTGATTGAATAGTTTGGAAAGTTGCGCTTTTAACAGACTGGTGTAAAGGAATGTTCCTTTACATGTAACCACGTGGGGCGGCGCACCATGTGGGTTGGGACAATAGATTACGCAACCACGAGTCTGAGAGGTTCAACAAAAATCTGTGAATCTAACTATGTGTGTGCAGGTTAGTAGGGAGAGAGCGAGCGAGAGAGGAGCTCTGGGCGCGGTGCTCGGCGCTGCAGTGAGAATGTGAGAAACAGCTGATCACTCGCAAACTCTGCGGTCGGATTCTGAACCGACCGGTCACGCTTGTACGGTGATAGTTGCGGTTCTCAATCTCACTCACAGAGCCGATTTAAAGAAGAGAGAATAAAACCAAACAAAATAAAATAATCCCCAAACAAAGCAGATTGTTATCACTGCGGTGAGATGCGAGTATTGCTCACTTATCACCCCGAAACTCGGTCGGCGAGGCGAGGCTCCGCCACCGTGGTTTTGGTCTTTGAAGTGATAAAATCACAACCTCCACATCCACTAGCAGCGACGGATCTAATGCAAACAGTTACAGCAGGAAATACACAATATAATGGGACTCCGTGGTCCGCGATGCTTGCGCAATAACACGTTATAACACGACAGTAACTTAACGTAACAAGATACAGGAATAACAACGACATAACGAATAGGCTAAATTAAGCTAATACTAAGCTAAGCTAGGCCCAGATACCAGTAACTCTTACTTGTAGAAGCTTCGTTCGGTAGGGTCTGGTTCGAGTGGTAGGAATCACTCTGTCCTCGATGAGTCGCTGACTCTCGGTGGCGCGGCCTCAGGGCTGGCTGGCGCAGACTCGGCCTCCTCACTGCAGAGAGGGGCTTTTTAACTTCGGCTGAGGGACGAGGTTTGGGTCGTCCTTCCCGGAAATCTTCGGCGAGGAAAGATTGTTACCTCCTGCCGGCGGTGTGTACACAAAATGGGTGGGAGAACGGGGCATAGGAGTTATCCGTTCTCGCACTACAGGATCCAAAACTCAAAATAAAACACAGTCTGTTCGACCAGCGAATGTTACATGTGACCTGATAGGATTTGATGAGGCCGCGGTTCCTCGTGGATCTTCTTGTCCCCTGGACGAGTCCGGAGTGAAGAGGCCTTGTGGACCTCCTGACACCAGCGTGTGTCCGGAGTGAAGAGAGCCTTGTGGATCTCCTTACACCAGCGGTGTCTGGACGGAAGAGGAAGAATTCTAGCTGTGCTCAGGCTTATAAACCAGGTGGCACAACCAGTAGGGGGCCCTTTCTTGGCCAATGAGGGACCAGCATCAGGTTTCTGCTGGAGCTGGGGGGTGTGGTCATCCGGCATGAGGTTTCTTGCAGACCCCAGGTCAGGCGTTTTGGTGAAAGGAAGGAACATGGCTGCTCCTTTGTTTGAAAAGCACGTGTGAAGGTCTCAGCCAGCCAGGAGAGCAGGGTCAGATCCCAACACTATCAAACGAAGCACTGAAGCCTTCAAAAATAAAGCGACACCTAGCGACGAAACATCCAACGCTCGTGGGAAAGCCTGTTGGGCTTCTTGTTGTGTATGCAGGTTTACATACACATGATAAATAAATGTCTTTGTGATCATCACATTGTATCATCTCATTTATTTGACAAGGGTTTTGCCTGTTCAACTCCGCGATGGCATTCTCGATCCCCTCCCCTTCAGTTCCTACGGCTTGCTTGCGCAAACTACGTCACAAAACATGGCCGTGTTTGGTATCCCAGCATGCCCAAAATCCTCATCTTTGCAAAGAAATCATCGATATTCTTTCATTTGTTATGGATTTTCCACAAAAGGAGCCCAAACACACACTGTCCAAAGTCGCCATAACCGCTGCAAGTCGGATCTTGCAGCATTTCGACGGAAAAAGACACATTACAGACCCGACAATGTGCTAGCGGATGTTACCATGGAGCTAGTGGCTTCAGAAAACGCTAGTACTTATAGTACAAACCTTATCTTCTTCTTCTATAAGCCGTCAACCAACGTATAACCTTACGTAACTGAGCTACCTAATAATATAATATCAAAATATAAAGGGAGAAATACCTTTAGTGTGTCAGAATATCATTTGGTTACCATGTGTCCATTTGGGTCTCCAAATATCGTTTTAGAGCTCCGCCTGGATCTCTTCATGGAAGAAACACTGTAGAATGGTCATACTTTGTCCAATCTTCTTCAAATTTGAGGCAGTTGTTCACTGATAGTGTAGTTACAGCCCTATACTGTCCTTTACCTGTACAGATACAGCCACAGGCAGTTATTTATACTGAAAGATTTTATGCGGACAAAAATCTTCAATTTTTACTGACTCCAAAGGCCCACTGCTCTGTTTCTGTATGACCTACAGGTTTTCTGACACTTTTGATGCATAGAGTCAGAGTGGTTCAGAAGCTACAGCCATTTTAATTTGGGTATGTCATTTTAGGCGGTTTTGCTCCAAAATAGGGTGGAGTTGAACAGGTAACAATATAGTTATTGAATACAAATCAAACCAAGAGTGAGATCAATTAGTTAAACTAATAGTGTTAATATTTGAATGGGCCCCGGGACACTTTGTACTTGAAAAGTTGGGCCCCGAGGTCAAAAAGGTTAAGAACCCCTGTGCTATTGGATAGAAGAGACCAGCTGATCTAAACAGCTGATATCATGATCAACAGCCCCAAACAATAACAGCAATGAAATAATGAGTGAGCATGCGTGAGGAGTGATTTGCAGATGTATGAGAAATAAACTACGGGCTTAGGCATGCAAGAGTATAATCTTCCTGACTGACTTACGCTACAGCTTCATTTCGGTAGGCAGGCCCCGAGGCTAAATTCTGGGGCCTCTTGACCCGTGAGCCATGTATTTTATTTGTAGTTGCCACACAGTGACACCTGATACCCCAGTGCTCCCACTACAACCCTCCCTCCTTTAAAAGCAGATAGCTCCATCTCTCGATCTAAGAATACGTAGACCTACACAGAACCAGTGGTGCATATAATAGCTCTTACTGTAGCTATTATATAACCCTTTCAGGAGTGAATATATCTAAAAATGCTGGTCTTGTTGAAAAAAAATTTAGAATCAGAATTTAGATGTTTTTTTTAGAAGAATTCCAACTCTTATAACAGTGTTTTAGTCAACACAGATATAGAATTTCCTATACTTTTTCTTATTCTTTGATTTTTTTCTCTCTTTTTTTTCGGGAAACTAAATTATTTTTTCTTGAAACAAAACAGGTTACTACAGAAAACTAAGTACATGTGGAGATGTCTTTTGGTGAGTTTTGAGAAACACAGTTGCATATCCCAACTATCTCCCCTGTGTCTTGTAAGCTGTGCAAAGAAAAAGAAAGCAACATCCCTCTATCTCTTCTAATTGTTTCTTTACTCCTAATCATCATGTCTCTCGAGTACGGACATTTTGATTGTTTTGTTGTAGTGCAAGAAGTGATTTCGCACTGGGGTAGATTTTGTTATTGAGAGGATACTGGGAATACTAAGATTGTGAGAGACTGTTTCATTTTCATACCCCCGACACCGACACACACATTAAAAACATGTCCTTCTGCTCTTTGTGTTCCTTGCCTTTGTCCTTAAGTCCCCTTTGCATTCTGATAGTCAAGCGGTGGGACTCGAGACTCCAGTTGCTTTCTTAGTAAGATCAGTGGAGGCCTGACTGTCTGACAAACATGTGTAAGCAGGCACAGTGAATGTCAGCTATCAGGAGTGGGATTGCGTATTTTCTATTTTTGCGATTAAACTACTACAATAGAGTGGCAATAACAAGAGGATTGTTGGTTTGCAACTCTGCAACATGCCTTCAACACATGGAGGAAATTTAAAGCAACAGCAGCTTCTGCCAGGTTTATTATGGAGGAGTCATCTCTCTCACACTACTAGTGTAAATTGCTGTCTCTTTGTCAGTAATATGCTTACACACTATGGTTACACAAACACAAAGTCAATCGTTGAGCATTTGTGATAATAATTTTTAATCTTGTTAAAGTAATTATTTTTCAAATAAAGAAATACAGTACAACTCACAGTTAGGATTGTGACTAACAACCGCTATTTCACGGTATTTCACACTATTCACACAATTCACACCACTATTGTCATTGTTTGACTTATGACTGTATGCAAGAATCAACGTTTGTTTGTTGTCTACAAATAAATACTCAAAACTCAACCACTGGATCCGGAAATCATTTAGCCAGCGCGTCCGCAAGTTTAGTCTCCCCCACTTAGCCTCTCGGTGACTAAGTTGAAGTTGCTGTTAGTCACCTACATTTGTCAACAAAAAAATTATACAAGTACAACAAAGCCTACGGAGCCACTCTACTTTCGGCGTTGATGAAACAGACGCGGAGGATTGCGATCGCCGCGTTGAGCCTTCACGTTGCTCCCAACAGCGACCGGCTGCCCGACAAGATTGCGAGCCGAACGGCGGTATGTAACCTGCGTTTCCTACTCTGTGTGGCTTGTTTGGAACACAGTTCGGTTACTGCCGCATGTCGAAGCGGTGTGTTGTTGCCCTTACAGCGTGGGTTTGCGTGGGTTTGCATGGATTAAAGCTGTAGGAAAAGCACAGGTATAAATAAAGCATACTGGCTCACTGTCACGACTAACTGGGACAGAAGATGGAATGAAGCCGTTGTGCACTTTTTCTGCAATGACAAGTCAAAAATGTTTGCTGTTGCCTATTGCAGCATATACCAACACAAAAGATTGATATTATTATTTCACAAATACATTGTGTTTGGAGCCGTTAATACGGCGCCTTCATTCCAGTGCTACATCTGTTGAGGTTGCTGGCTTCAAATTGAATTTCTACTGTGAAATGAGTGCCTCAGGGACTGGTTTGATGGTTGGCACATCGGAAATGGAGAAACTGACAAGATCTCTTATTGAAATGGCTCTGGCAAGCAACATTGAGACAATACAGAAGGAAATTAACAGAATAAAAGGCCAGATACAGTCTCTCAAAGAGCTCATGAGAGATGATGAGAATGCTTCACAAGTTAAATCACAACGTGATGTTTTGATGCAATCATTCGAAAATGTCACAGCATTGCACACATCTCTGATGCCTTTAATTCCATCCGATGAAAAAGAAAAAGAAAATGCATGGTTCACAAGCATCAACAAATACAACCAAGGATTTATTGAGGATGTTAAAGTGTGGTTTACAAATCCTAGCGAACATCCAAGCAAGCCTCTATCAGAGCTACCTCATGACATGGAATGGCCGCAGGAAACTCTGCCAGGGAAAGAAAATGGAGCTCACAAGGAGTCTCTATCTGGTCAACATGATGTTCAGGATGAAATATTGCCATGTGACAGTATTTCAAACCACAGCAGCAGAAGACACACTTTACATTCAAACGTTTCCACAACATCATCTGCACGTCTGAGAGCAGAGGCTGAAATTGCTGTTTTGCTTGCCCGTCAAAGGTTACTTAATGAAAAGCATGCTCTCGAGGAACAGGAAGAACAAATAAGAAAACGCAAAGAACATCTACAGTTTGAAGCATACATTGCTGCATCTGAGGCGAAAGTCAACGTTTTAAGAGCCTCTGGATCTGGTGTGTGGAGTGCTGCTTCCTGGACATCAAACGGCATGGAATCATATTTCGAAAAACAGGTGAAAACCGTCGAAGTGCTTAATATTGACGAAGAGACTTTCATACCACATACTACTGAAAGGACTGGAAAATGAGAACCAGCAATTGGAAATGCTGAGTCACATTTTGGAGCGACAAGACCAAGACAAAGGGAAGCAGTTAACGCCATACATCTCCACCAGGAGGCACCAGAGCTCATAAGACAGAGCACATTTCCAATCACCACAGCTCATCCAGTATCGTATCATAGAGATGTCAATACACCTTCTTTCATGAACAGCAGTAATAATCCGAATCAGTTATCGTCTATAAGGAAAATCAAAATGAAATAACTGCAATGCTGGTGCACCAACGTCTGTCATTGCTGCCTAAGAGAGATATCCAAACATTTGATGGAGATCCTCTGCAGCACCATGCTTTCATGCGAACATTCGAGCAAATAATAATAATTAAACACACCTGCTAATATGCTCACTGTGATAAGGAGATTTCCCTACAAGCTAAGGGACGAATGGCGAACAGTTGCATGTGACATCCAGGAAAGGCATAGCCGAAGAGCTATGTTTGTTGATATTGTGGGTTTTATTGAGCATCAAGTAAAGATTTTAACAGATCCTGTATTTGGAAACATACAAGATGTTCCAAAGTTACTGGTGCACAAAGAAGACAACAGAGCAAAACCTTCACCACTCTCGCGGGCTAAAGGAAGTAGTTTTGCCACTACAGTTGAAGGAAAGACAATACTGGAAAACACGGTTGTAGATGGACACTCATCTGAAAGGACTTGCCTGTATTGCAAAGTTGCACACATGCTGGAGTTGTGTGCCCTATTGGAGAAGAGGGCACACAGTGAGAAAATCGATTTCCTGAAAACGAATGGAGTTTGTTTTGGCTGCTTGTGTATTGGGCACATCAGCAAGAACTGCAGGAAACGTCTGTCTTGCGAAACATGTGGTTTAAGACACCCTAGTATGCTTTACATCCATCCTGAGGAAAGAGGAGCATGTTCGGAAAAAGGCAAGAGCAACTTCGAGTGTACAGTGGACAGTTCTTTGGTTGCAGTCCAAACCAGTGGTCTCACTGGGGCCGGTGAACAGAACTGTAAGCTAGCTATCCTACCAGTAAAGGTCAAATCTACGAAAGGTCAAAGGACAGTGGAAACCTATGCCTTCTTGGACCAAGGAAGTTCAGCATCCTTCTGCACAATGGGTCTGATGGATAAACTGAATCTCTCTGGGAGAAAAACAAAGATTCTTTTGCACACCATGGGCCAAGAGAAAATTGTGGACAGTTGGATTGTATCAGACTTGGAAGTGGCTGGATTGGATAGTGGGTCGTACTGCGAAATGCCAGACATCTTTACTCAACATAGAATGCCTCCTGACCCCCAGTCTCTAGAGTTCTGTCCTCCGGGCCCCGAGTCTCTAGAGTTCCGTCCTCTGGACCCTCAGTCTCCCCAGTCTGGCAGTCCAGCCGTCCCTCCTCTGGACCCCCTCCACCCACCCGGTTGTGGACTCTGACTCTCGGCCTCGGAGGAGTTATAACCCTCCTCCGGGCCCCCACCGCCCTCCCTTGGAAGATGTTCATTTTTTTTTTTTTTTTTGGACGTCTTGAATCCGTCCCTTGGGGGGGGGGGGGGGGTACTGTCACGATCAGGCTTTGCCTTGTGTGTTCTGTGTCTTTGTGTAACTTCACCCTCCTCACTCTACCAGTCAGTCACTCCCTCAGCATCAACCTAACTCCCTTCACCTGCCCTGATCACTAATCACATTTACCTCATCAGCTCATTACTCTCACCTGCTCTCACGCCTCCTTCACTGCCAGATCATTGTTTGTGTTCCTACCTACCCACCCGTTTTGCTCGTCCAGTTCCCGGTTTCCCAGTCTGCCTGCCCTGCCTTGTCCTGCCGGATTTCCCCCGTCGTCTCTTGTCCTTGGATTCCCTGTTTGTTTTTGGTTATTCATTAAAACCCTTTTTTTACTACACCTGACTGTCTGCGCTTGAGTCCTCATCATGACCTGTGACAGATTAGCGCACTTTTCCTGCTCTTCTTTCTATTTCCTCGTCTCTCCCCCATGTGTCACGGTGTGTGTAAATCTCACTGGAGTCAGGAAACTTGTCAGAATACCCATATTTGATTGGCTGAGCTGCATCACGTGATGTGATTTACAACTCATTGGTTGGTGTGTTTCCTGCACCGCTGAACAAGTGCCGTAACGGCTGAATAAGGTGCGCCGGTTAAAGTGTAAATTCACTGCCTGATATAAAGAACTCTGAATTATCTATCGGTTTTGGGTCCTGGGTCCAGAAGCAACTGCGTCTGGGTGCAGATCCTGACTGCGGTCTGCCAGTTGGGGACCCCTGATTTATAGCCTTGAGATGTGCAAGCCACGCCCCTACCACTTAACAGGGCAATTGATCAGGTGAAACTAAATCACACCTACCTTACACAAAAAGGAACTGCAAAAGTATTAACACTGAAACAGCCTAGGTACCGCTAATAACAACTTGTAAAAGCAAGAACAATATACTTAGTCTATTCTAGGTGAGTCAAATAGTACAGTATTCCTCCAGAAGCCAAATACATACTGATTGTGACAAAGTCCATCCTCCTTTCTTTGTTTTCAAAGAGTTCAATAACACGGTTGTACAGAACATCCGTTCAGTTCAGTTCCAGCCAGAGGTCCTCTTGCGAACTTGTTTGTTGAGTTGTAGATCGACTCAGGTTTAAAAAGTTTTCAAAATGCCCCGTAGCTTTTAAATGTCCTGTCGTGCTATGGTGTCTTGTTGCTGCCTTGGTTAGGCAACTCAGTTAGCAAATCCAGCGTAGCTTCAAACACCAAGGCACTCAGTTGCAAATGAAATGCATTCCCAGCCATAACATTTTCAACGCTTCTCCGACACTGTTAGCCAGGAATACCGTTCGCACAAATCCTTTTCCTGGCTGGGTCAGGGCTGATGTCCAGATATTCTCGAGAAAGGCGTTGCCAGTAAATCCGCCACCAAATCCATTTCTCCTTCTACTTCAGCCATTGAGTGTTAAAAAAACAAAGCTAGGTAAAAAAACCTCTTACTACTACAAAGTTCTGCTAGCTAACTTCACAACATGTCACGCTAGCCCACTGACCAATCAAGCCGCACATTAATGCTGACGTACTCGGCTAGGCCAGTTAGAAGGCTCTAGCACATCAAAAAATACGCCCAACATGTCAAACCAAAAATCTGATTGGTTGAAGACTATGACAATCAACAATATCGTCCCCATTTACTTAAACTGAAAAGGCATTCACTTGTGATTCTGCAGGCTTCGGGCAGATTTATTTTACCTAGAGACAGCATAGAGGCGAAATCTGATTGGATAAAAGCTGTACTTAAAACAAGCTGTGCTGGAAGCAGGGCAACAGAGGAAGACAGTAGCTATGCAATGATAATAATAAGCTCATGGGAAAAATATTTGGAATACATGTAGTGACAAATTATTAAATTATAAAATAGCTAAAACTTTGTGATTCTGTCTAGGCCAGCAGAGAAGGCTTTGCTGGCCCTGACGGCCCATCATTGCATTTCTCTAACTATCACTGAGAAAATAATTTCAAAACTGGATATTTAAAAAAATCTTCTCACATCACTCACTGAGTCTACCTACTTTTCATTGCATTTCTATAGAGAAAATAACATTGGACATAAATAACAATATATTAGTCTTTGTATAATATTTATTCATTTTGTCATGTATTTATTAATTTTCATAATTGACAGACTGACCGGACGCACTCCTACCATAATGCCCACAGCATAAAAATGCTGCATTGCATCGTGAGGGATATTGACCGTCTTTTTCTGGGAGAAGCAGGACTTTGAAATCAAAGACTTTTTTGAGACTGTCAAAGATGCTATAAGGACAATGCAGCTACAAAGGGGAGTGATAAGATGAGAGAGAGAGAGACGAAGAAAACCGTTTAAGTCAAACCTCCATGAAGAAGAGAACCAGGTCCGAACATACCAGAGAAAGCCAAACAAACTGTCACCAGAGCGACAGACTGAAGAGTATGGTTTAAAAGAACTACTGTCATCCAACAAGATCCAAGATAACTTAGACGGCTCAATACTTCCCATTAGAATTATCGATCAGGGGAAACGCTACAATTCCAGATGTGAATGATTTTGTTACGGCCCGAGCACCGACGTAGTCGGTAGAGTAGGACCTATTGTTCTTCAAATGTTTATTATTATTATCGTGCATCTTTCATCGCGAAAAGGAGGTGCTTGGGATACTGGTAAGATTTTGAAATTTGGCACGCAAGCCAGTCGTGGCAAAAATTGCTGTCTGATTGGGGTGTCCAGTATGACATATTGGCTCGGTAGCGCCCCCTTTTGAGTAGCCCCAACATTGGGTTTCACCAAGCTGTATGAAATTTGGTTGGTATGTGTAACGAGATGGGACGTACAAAAAATCTTCTTGGAATTTTTCACTAAACCAAACAGGAACTCCGCCATTTTGAATTTGATGACGTTTTTGGACCGTTTCAAGGCTCCGTACTTTAACGAACTCCTCCTAGAGATTTGATCAGTATACTCTTGAGACCTTGGCAGTGAAAACTTACTCAAAGATCAGAAAGTAATCGAACTATGTATCCGTGGCGTGGCGGCAAAAAAACACCATTCGCCACGAAAAAGGAAGTTGTTGTAACTTGGCCGTACATTGTCTAATCTGCTCCAAATTTCTCATATGTCATAAGATCCTGATCCTGAAGACATCTATATGACAATTTAGAATCATAGTAACAGTAAAAGTGTTAGGTTGAGTACTTTGACATCCTGCTCCTCACAGATTATTCAGATCCATCATCAATTTTGTCAGATCAGCCTTAAGACCTTGATAATGCTTAATTGTGAAGATTGTAAGAATTTGTTGAAGGCCGGTGCCTTGAGGGCTCGGCGAATTTCAATCCTTCGCGTGAACAAATAAACTGATGTAACTCGACTCCACATCATCAGATCTTTTCCAGATTCTACATGTTTGATGAGACTCCAATCCTGAAGACGTTTACAGGCCAATTATGTAGAATAGTCATAGCTCCACCTACTGGTAACAGGAAGTTAAAGTCTCTATACTTTGGCTTGTTTCTCTTAGTAGGTAAATCAGATCAACATCAAATTAGTTCCACACAAATGTAAGAAGTTTATAATGCCAGTTCATGAAGCTTTTGACATTTTGCCGTTGCAAAACGCAGTCTTCCCCGTTAAAAACGAAGGTGCTTTTGAGAGGCTAAAAATGGTCGAAACATAAGCAAACTTGGTAGATTGATTTAAAGCCCAAAATGTAGTTACATAATATGGTTTTAATGCTTCACAGTGGCAAGTTGGCTCGATAGCGCCCCCTACACAATTTCGACAAAGCAGCCCTCGCAGTACGTTTGACCTATATGTATGAAATTTAGTATGCTCATGTATCATATGGAGACATAAAGAAAAGTCTCATTGGACCATACTCTAAAATCAAAAGGAAGTCGGCCATTTTGATTTTTGTGTGAATTTTTCCTTGATAACTAGTCGCTATACTTTAACAAACTCCTCCTATGGACTTTGTCAGATCCACTTCGAATTTGCTCATTACAATCTAAAGACCTTTGCAATTAAAAGTTACTCAAAGCTTTACATTTGATGGAATGGCGTAGCCGTGGCGTGGCGGCCATTTTACGTCATTCGCCGATAAACAAAAGCTGATGTAACTCCACTGGACTTGCTCAAATCTGTCCCAAACTTGCCATACTTGATAACAGTCATGGCCTGAGGATTTCTACGAGCAAATTTTCACTCATAGTCATAGCGCCACCTACTGGCAACAGAAAGACAGCATTATGTGACAAACGGCATCTGATTTACATGATGTTTACATGATGTGGTCTGCAGTTGATGTAGAGCAACATAATGCATGGATGCGCGTGTTATCTAGCGGCACATTGTGGATAGAGGAACTGGTGGAATATTTGCACTACATTATTTCCAGCGTCACACAGTCCATGCGGGAAAAATACATTAAACTCCGGGACGCGTTGTCCGATGGTCGAAGACATTCGCGGCCGAATCTGCCGGTGTCTCGCCAGTACCCCCGAGACGCGGGAAGGTGCGAGGGCCCGTACATCGCTGCTTGCAGCTTTAATTAGGGCCCTATTGAAATCCAAAGAATTATTATTATTGTTATTTCTCCCCTAAAATCACATTTTTCAGGGCTTTATCATACTTTATCAAGTCTCCTTGGACCATGCTCTAAAATCAACCGGAAGTCGGCCATTTCGATTTTTGTGTGAAATTCTCGTGGTTTAACTGTCATGACTTAAGGACTTCTACATGCTAATATTAACTCATAGTCATAACGCCACCTACTGGCAACCATGGACGTAAGCAGGATTCTATAATTACAGTGAACTTATTAAAAGGGTTTTTGGGCACACCATGAGAAAAATACTTCTTTGATCTAAATATGTTAAACTAAGATTCTTGGAGAGAAACATTTTGATAACAGTGGTTCTCAAACACCATGTCAGTGGGCATTAGTATAAATGACACGTCCAGAACTTCTACATGAGAAGGTTAAATGTTTCAATGAATGATTCACACTACAATCTAAAGTTACAGAAGAGCTTAAAATGAAAACAGTGTTAAATTAAAGGTTTCAAGTAAAAGCAAATGACACTACTGTTTTTGTTAACTTTCATGTAAGTCCAAATATAATCAGCAGGACACTGCAGGGAGTCGAACCCCATCCCAGTAAACTGAGAGTCTGTTATGTTACAAACACTGAAGCGCATTCACACACATTCATTTTCTTAATGATCTTTAAAGGCTTACATTTATGATTGTATCGGAGTTACACTCAAATCATTTGAGGCTTAAGACCTGGCAACATGATCTTGCTACACTGCTGGTCTACGCAGGAAATACCTCACTCGTGCACGCAGTGTATGATGGTCACAGAAATGCATGGCCAGAGTCCTGCCAGTAACCTCGACGTGCGTGAAGTTGGGAGGGCCCGATCAATGCTGCTTGCAGCTTTAATTACTCTTTAAGTGGTTTAAATATCAGTCTTCAGTCCAGCTTGTCAGCTTGTTTTCCCTCTACATCTTTTCAGCTCATATTTGATTCATGTGCTAAACTTTTCTTTCATATATCTGGGCTCATCTTGTATTTTGAGAATTTTAAACTTTCTAAAGCACCTGCACCGAAAATATTCAGTATGTGTGAGTGTCTGTATTGGAACTAAATCCCCTTTATAGTCTTTGTGGGCTGTCTTAAGAATGGTGAATATCTTAATAATAATAATACATTTTATTTATATAGTGCTTTTCAGAGTACTCAAAGACACTTTAAATTAAAATCATTATATATAAAAGCAATACACTAAAAACATAAAATACACAATATCGGTCACACATTAAAAGCAGTTTTGAACAGGTGGGTTTTGATTTGAGATTTGAATGTGGAAAGGTCAGTGCAGTCTCGGATATGTTTGGGGAGAGAGTTCCAGAGGGAGGGGGCAGATATGGAGAAGGCTCTGTCACCCCATGTCCGGTGCTTGGTCCTGAGTGGAAGAGAGAGGAGGTTGGCATCAGAGGAGCGGAGCCGACGGGATGGAGTGTGGTGGTGAAGCAGGTCGGTGAGGTAGGAGGGGGCCTGATTATGGAGGGCTTTGTGAGTGAGGAGAAGGATTTTGTATTCAATCCGTTGTGGGACGGGGAGCCAGTGGAGGTTCTGGAGAACAGGGGTGATGTGGTCACGGGAGCGGGTATGGGTGAGCAGGCGAACAGCAGAGTTCTGGATGTACTGGAGTTTATTTAGGATTTTGGATGATGTGCCGTGAAGAATGCTGTTGCAGTTGTCAACTCTGGAGGTGATGAAGGCGTGGATCAGAGTTTCAGCAGCAGATGAGGAGAGTGATGGGCAGAGACGGGCTATGTTTTTTAAGTGGAAAAAGGCAGTTCTGGTGATTTGTTTGACGTGGTGTGCAAAGGAGAGGTTGCTGTCGAACATGACTCCAAGGTTGCGGATGTGTGGGGAGGGAGACAGAGTGGAGTTTTCGATGGTGAGGTAGAAGTTGTGACTGGTTTTAGTGAGGGATTTGGGACCGATGATGTGAGAGTGGAGTACTCCAAAAATGGAGTACTCCACTCTCACCAGCTGCCTCACTGACATTAAATCATGAATGCAAACCAACTTCCTCAAACTGAACTGTGATAAATCTGACATGATCGTCATCGGTCATGCAGTGGTAATGGCCTTTGTGGAGATGTAGAGCTGGACATCATCGGCGTAGCAGTGAAAGTGAAGACCATGTTGATGGATGATGTTACCAAGAGGGAGCAAGTAGAGGATGAACAGAAGAGGACCAAGCACCGAACCCTGGGGGACGCCTTGAGACAGAGGAGCAGTGGAGGAGGTGCAGTTGTTGATACTGATGAACTGTTGTCTGTTTGTGAGATATGATTTAATCCAGGAGAGAGCAGTTCCGGTGATGTTGAGGGAGGATTCGAGGCGGGAGAGAAGGATGTTATGGTTGATGGTGTCAAAAGCTGCAGTGAGGTCGAGGAGGATGAGAATGTTGAGGTGACCAGCATCTGAGGAGAGGAGGAGGTCATTGGTGACTTTGAGGAGGGCTGTTTCAGTGCTGTGCTGTGAGCGGAAACCGGATTGAAATGGCTCGAACAGATCGTTGGAGATGTGGTGGGCTTTGAGTTGTGTGGCGACAATGCGTTCCAGTATTTTTGACAGAAAGGGAAGATTGGAAATGGGATGGAAATTGCTCATGGTGTCAGGGTCAAGTCCAGGTTTTTTGAGGATGGGGGTGACAGCAGCCAGTTTAAGTGTGTCAGGGACTGAACCGGAGCTGAGGGAGGAGTTAATGATGACTGTGATGAGTGGTGAGATGGCTGGGAGACAGTCCTTGACCAGATTAGATGGTATGGGATCCAGGATGCAGGTGGAGCTTCTCATTCCAGTTGTGAAGTTAGGCAGCTCCAATGGGGACACAAGGGAGAACTGAGAAAGGGGCTGAGGGGTGGAGGAGGGGGGGCAGGTGGAGAGATGGAAAAGGCGGGGGAGGTGTTCAGGTTGCTGTAAATGGTGTCAATTTTTGTTTGGAAAAATGAAAGAAAAGAGTTGCATTTGTTCACTGTGAAGGATGTGGAGGTGTTGTCCTTGGGTTTGAGAAGCTTGTTTATTGTGGAGAAGAGAGCCTTTGGGTTAGAGGAGCCAGACTGTATGAGGTGTGAGTAGTAGGTGGACCGGCTGAGATGAGAGCGTCTTTGTATTGTTGAAGGTAGTCGGAGAGGGCTTGGAGATGGACTGTTAAACCGGTTTTCTTGCAGAGTCTTTCAAGCTGGCGCTTTCGGGATTTCATCTGGTGGAGTTCGGGAGTGTACCAGGGAGCCGAGTGTGTGAATGAGACAGTCTTGGTTTTCATGGGAGCCAGTTGATCAAGACAGGAGGAGAGTGTGTTATTGTAGTAGTTTACAAGATCGGAGGGATTATACTGGCAAGAGAGGCTGAAAGAGTTGTGGGGGAGATAGATTTGAGGTTTCTGAAGGATATGTTGCGCTTAGCTTTTGGGATGGGGATAGGGATGTCAATGTCCATGGTGATAGCCAGGTGGTCAGAGATGTTGAGGTTGAGGCTGGAGAGTTGCGGTATTGTGAGACCAGTGGAGCAGACCAGATCCAGGATGTGACCTCTGCTGTGGGTGGGGAAGTTGATATGTTGTGTGAAGTTGAAGCATTGTCGTAGTTCCAGGAATTCTGTTGTAGATTTACAGTCAGTGTTATCAATGTGGATGTTAAAATCACCTAGGAGGAGAACGGAATGTGAGATGGCACATAGCTGAGTCACAAAATCTGAAAAGTCAGAGAGAAAGGAGGGATTTGGCTTGGGGGGACGGTAGATTACAGCAGTAACCAAAGGAGTGGGACCAGAGAGTTTGAAGGCAAGGTGTTCAAAAGAATGAACGACAGGAATGGGAATGGTGGTTGTTTTAATGTCCTTCCTGTAAACAGCAGCAACACCACCTCCCCGCCCCTCAGGACGAGGTTTGTCAATGTATATGAATCCGGTGGGAGTGGTCTGGTTTAGTGAGAAGTAGTCCAGGGGTTCATGCCATGTTTCAGTGAGGCAGAGGAAATCAAGGTTACTGTCCGTTATGAATTCATTCAGAATGAGGCTTTTGTTGTTGAGTGAGCGAGTGTTGAGCAAAGCCAGTTTCAGGTGACGTTGCTTTGTGATAGGCTGTGAGGACTGAGGAAGGGGACGGAGATCGGACAGATTCACGTGTTGTTTGTTGTGGTGACGTAACAAGGAAGTTCGGGTGCGACAGGACCAGAGGGATGGGATGGAGTTTGGGGACGTGAAGTTGTAAGTGAACATGCGGCCAGAACCTCTGTGTGAAGGATGGCCTCGGCGAAGTATTCCATGTTCTTTGAGAATGTCCATGCAGTCCGGACGCAGGTGGTTGTTGAAGTTGTGAAGATCTGACGTGGAGTACAGCGGCGGCATGGTCCGGTTGGAGAGCGCTGGCGATAAGCTAGCATTAGCTGGTGACCAAGAGCCGGCTGTCCGTGAGAGGAGAAGCGATGTGCGACCCAGGAGTATCAACGGGATGATCCACAGCATAACAGCGGCAAGACGCCAACAGTCCGGTGAGGAAGGAGTGGTGGCCTGGAGGGGCTACCAGCCTGTTAGCCGGACGATCCTGCCCGGAAAATGGAGGTCTGTTGCCGCTGTGGCTAGCGGAGAAGACCAACCCGAGCCTGCTAACCGTGCCGGGACGGAAAGATTCCGGCAGGGTAAACAGGTGTGCTCGTGCAGGCCACTCGTGTTGGCAAGCGATGTGGCAGGCAGGGAAGACCGACAGCTCCAGTAGCAGGACGACGATGTAGCGCTGTGGACCAGACCCGGAAGTCCTGGGGCTAGCACGGAGGTAGCTTTGGCAGATGAAGACGGTAGGTTGATCTGGTGTGGCTAATCCAGTGAAGATGTTTGAGTAGATTGGATGGTAGACGGCAATATCTAGCCGCAAACAAGCAGCTCAATTTTATCGTTCAGGTTTTTAGCGTTGGGATCCATTTAAACAGCAACATTTAACAAAACTTAACAATCAAGTACGGAGCAGCAGCCAAGAGTTTTGCCAGCATCCGCCATCTTGCATCAATTGCTTTTGCTATTGTCACATGTCCCTGAAGATTGAGGGGCTACTTTACAGGGCCCGTTGGAGATGCAAGTCAAATCTTAGCTCTAACCGACCTGCCTTTGGAAGGAAGGCAATTACAGTGGGATTTTATGTACACCACAGCTCAAGATTACAAAAGCCTTGTATCAGGATGGTGAGACCCCACCGTCCATTGTGACTCTCCAGCTGGGATGAGAAAACTCCTAACCTGGGAGGTAAATTACATTTTTGAAGATCACAGGCCTTTATGATAATCACTCCCATTCCAGCTGTCGACTGTGAGAGATATCAAGAAACAGGATTACCAGGGTTTGATGACTCAATTTAAAAAAATGAAAAGATTAAGTTATGGGTTACAGTACATGAGGAGACATCGAAGATAACAATGTCTATGCAAATTTTTCATCACCCCCATCTGTAGAAATGACCCTGTCCACACACTCTAGTCTCTATTTCTTAAATGTACCATGCAAATTGATATCCTTCCCCAGACAATATATTTCAACAATAGCTTTTCTTCACTGCCAAGACTAGAGAGTCAAATCCTTGAATATGAACGGTACAGACTAATATGGAGACTCTGCAATATCACATCAACAAGCAAAGTCAACAGTGACAGTGCATGTTAATGCCACTATGTTTATTTGGATTAAGAGACTGATTAATTGGGCTTTTATGCCCGTTTTCGAGCAAAACTTGAAGCATTCACATCCAAACACATGCATTCATATTTTGCAAGTGTTTAAAAGGTGCACCACTACCCTCTCACCTATGGTCACGAACTCTGGGTCGTGACCGAAAGGACAAGGTCGCGGCTACAAGCGGCCGAAATGAGTTTCCTCCGTAGGGTGGCCGGGCTCAGCCTTAGAGATAGGGTAAGGAGCTCGGTCATCAGGAGGGAACTTGGAGTCGAGCCGCTACTCCTTCGCGTCGAAAGGAGTCAGCTGAGGTGGTTCGGGCATCTAATTAGGATGCCTCCTGGACGCCTCCCACTGGAGGTTTTCCAGGCATGTCCAACTGGGAGGAGACCCCGGGGAAGACCCAGAACATGCTGGAGGGATTATATCTCCCAGCTGGCCTGGGAATGCCTCGGGATCCCCCAGAATGAGCTGGAACATGTTGCCGGGGAGAGGGAAGTCTGGGTCAGCCTGCTTGGCCTGCTGCCACCGCGACCCGACCCCGGATAAGCGGAGGAAAATGGATGGATGGATGGATCTCCTGAAAGTTCTTCCTCCAGAACAGAGCATTTTTGGGGGGTAAAATGTCACCAGAATTTAATCTAAACCCTGGTTCCTGCGATCATAACGCAATGACTTCCTCAAAAGGTTGCCATTTCCTGGGGAAAGTTCCTGTATTCGAAAAGGAGCTAAAGATCTGGAAAATTAGGTTCCTACTCAGGATTCCCCAAAATTAGAAGCAGAACTGTTGGTTCTGAGGACACTATATAGTGAATTATTGAATAACCAGACAACTGCTAGTTTATTGAGATTCAAATAAAGTTGCTATGATCAAAGTAAAATTAATTCAATTCTATTATTTATATAGCATCAAATCAATGCAGAAGTGATCTCGAGACAATTTTCATATAGAGCAGGTCTAGATAGTACTCAAAGTCATAAAAAAGGGCACAAACTCCGGAGAAGAAGCCAAGTTATTAACATGTATTGATTGGATATGAATGATATAAAGAGGAGAAAAAAGCTCAGTGTATCATCAGTCAGTGGTGGGCCATCAGGGCCAGCTAAGCCTTCACTGCTGGCCTAAACAGAATCACAAAGTTATAGTTATTTTATAATTTAATAATTTTTCACAAATTCACTACTATTTTTCCAATTAGCTTATTTTCTCATTGCACAGCTCCTGTCTTCCTCTGTTGCGCTGCTTCCAGCACAGCTTGTTTTAAGTAGAGCTTTTATCCAATCAGATTCAGCCCCTATGTCTCTATGTAAGGAAAGAGGCTCGAGGCCCTCTAGGTAGACTTTGCAGTTTAAGTAAATGGGGACGATATTGTTGATTGTCAGTCTTCAACCAATCAGATCTATAGTTTGACATGTTGGGTGTATTCTTTGACGTGCCAGTGCTACCCAGGTAGCCTGCTAAGTACATCTGCATTAACGTGCGCCGTGATTGGTCAGTGGGCCAGCGTGACTTTTGTCAAACAGAAAGCTAGCTAGCAGATGTTAGTGTTTAGTAAGAGTTCAGGTTGAAACATATGTAAGAGAAATTATGACATTTTTAGCGTTTTGCTTGGTGTAGATTCTTTTTCTTTTTTTTACCAAGCTTTGTTTTTTAACACTCAATGGCTGAAGGAGGAGAAATGGATTTGGGAGTTACTGACTTTGTTAACAAAGAAAGGAGGATGGACTTTGTCTTGTTGGGGTTAGATGTTTTCAGGGGAGACCCAGACCGCTAGACTTTCACTGCTGCAAACCTTCGGCCGCGAAGTCGCACCAAAAATGAACTGGCTCCGGTTAACAATCAAAAAGTATTTAATAAACAAGAGAAGCTATAACAGTTGCAAACTGAATTACTCTATCGATATCAATATGTCCCACGGGGCAGAGTTCTCACAAGGCCCACTAAATAGCACAGCCCAGCTGGTCACCCAGAGTGGTAACGACGCGAACTGTGTCAAAACCCTCTGGAACTAAGCCTATATTTAAAAGTCCCTGTCCTAAAGTTTAAATGTCCAGTATCAGCCTCTGTGATTGGCCGAAATTCAATAGCCCCTCCTGGCTTCGGGCAGTTATCATCTCAGTGTTTGTTTGAAGTCGTCCGGACTCCTCCTCCTGTGACCTGCTGGTCAGTTGTCCATCCCTCTGCTCTCTGCTGCATCTCTGTAAAGCCTCACTCAAAATGTTCCCTTTCTGACCCTCAAAACTAATCATACAGTGTTTTAATACCCTTAGTGACTATACTTCTATGGTTTAATACATTCAATGAGTAAAATACTGTAATATCCTCTATAAGTAAGAATATTGTAAACATATAATACATTCCATAAGTAAACATATTGTGACTTTTTAACATATTTTGACATTATTATTAATAACACCACTTGGGGTGTTATTAAATCCTACTAATAATGCTTTTAACACTGAAATCCTTCACAGTCTCTAAGTGAAGGCAGCTTTGGTAAGTGAAGTGCTTTTGTGTTTTTACATCTGCAGTAATCGCTACTGTGTTCATTTGTCTATCGTGTCGTTTTTATGAATAATATGAATGGCTCATGCTCTAGCGCTGCAGTGTTGCTGGATTGATTTGTCATGCTTGACATTTTATGTTGTATATCAATATATGTGACTGGTTCTTGTGAGTTTGTTCTTGTCATTGTGTTAATTACATTGATTCTGACTTGTCCGTTAATGATGAAGCATCCCGTCATTGCGGGGTTATTTCGGAAATTTGATTCTCTGTTTGAATCAGTAGGGAACAGCTAACTGCTGTTGTTTCCCCACTAAGCTAGTTTAGCTTAGCCTCCCTGAATACACACGGGGCCTCAGCTGTTTTTTATTGTTCCGGGTTCAAAAGGTAACACAGCCCATTGTCTGTTACGTGAGCGCAGTCCACCGAAAACATTATATTTCCCACAATTTAAGCTTCTTTATTTTCCAAATGCACTAGCATTATTCAAACGTATTGTTCGGTTCATAAGCCTCGTACCGAACGGTTTAATACGTGTATTGTTACACCCCATAATGACGAAACCGTCATAATGACGCCACAGTAGGCAGCACAGTAGGACAGCACAGAAGGCCCAGGTATAAAATGCACGACTCGCCACTGTCATCAGTAATATCTCAAACTGAAGCTCAGGATGGCTCTGTACCAGCTTTCTGTGACCCAACTTCAAAGCTGTAAGTTTTTCCTTTTATTTTAGCTACATTTTATTTAGCAGACTGTTAGCTAACATGCTGGCTCCACAGTCTGGAGTAATGTAGCAAAGTTAGGTTATACAAAGAAAGATTGTGCGGACATTAAGTCTCATATGAAGCCAGTTAAATAACAGAAGATAAGCTAGCATGAACGCCCGTCTGCTTCATGACCTACATCGTGTGTGTGTGTGTGTGTGTGTGTGTGTGTGTGTGTGTGAGAGAGAGCGTTGCTGCTCTGTTTAGTGTGTAGATTTACTTGACAAACTGCCTTGAAAGCACAGATGTGAAAAACAAATGACCAAATCTAATACCACAAGATTATTAATTGTAAAATAATTTATTAAATTCTTAAAATTAAAGTTCTTTATTGTTATTTAAATATAGGTTGGATACAAATAATGCAAAATTAGCAAAGCCATTACTGTTATGTAAACTGTCCAGATCATGTGCTCCATCAGTAAAGGGTTTCTTGGTAAATGGTAAATGGACCTGTCTTCCGACCACTTAAAGCGCTGTAACGATACATGTCATTGACCCATAAACACACTGATGGCAAAGCCTTCGGGAGCAATTTGGGGTTAAGTGTCTTGGTCAAGGACACATCGACATGGATTAGAGGAGCCAGGGATCGAACCACTGTTCTTCAGATTGAGGGATGACCCATTCCATTTTCTGGGCTCTGTTGCCCCGTTAACTCTGTATCTTTCATGGATGTATAAAGATAATGTATCTCCTCACATCAAATGCTTTCCTCTTTTCTTGACTGGGCTCTGTTGATCAATTTCTCACAAATGTACCTGTAGAGACAAACATAAAACAAAGCACGTTTATGGTTCATTGAGTACCAGGCTAACATAACAGAGATATAAATAGCATTATTTACTGGAGCAACATCTGTAATCTTGGCTGCAGATGTTTTTCAACATGTTCTCGTAGAAAATTAAAATATGCATGAACACCTGAAAATGAGTTATTTGTTTAATTTACCACTGAGTAGGATTGCATTAAGGAAGTCCGCCAACTACTCACTTGATCTCGCTACAAGACTATTTTGTTTAATGCCACCTGGACCGGGTGCAGAAACCTGGTCCATTTTTCACACCACTCTTACCTTAAGCTGGTGATATAGAGAATTGGAATCAACCCTTGGAAAGAGATCCAAATTGCCCAAGTCCTGTCACGGTCTGGAGAGCAGGCAGCAGGGAATGGACCGAAATGCAGACAAAAACGAGGAGGCAGTAGCAACAACGCAATTATTTACTTTACTACAAATGCTTACAGGCTTGAGTCCAACAGAACAGGCAGAAAACAGCAGGCAAGGACACAGACAAACTTGAACAGAACTCCAAACATAAAAGAAGACTAGTCCAGGACTTTCATCTTTCTCAACTTCTTCTGTCAAACATATTGTTAAATCTGTTTAGTTTGTTAAAATGTCTTCAATGATAGCACCTTCTCTCTTATATCTTTTTTCAGGTATTTTTGGATGTTACCCTTCTTCACCGCAACCACTGCTTTAGAGGGAGAGGGACATCAATTCCCTGGAGGTCGACCATTTCCACACAGCAGTGGATTTATCTGCTGATTTATCTGACAATTTCCGAAACATCTTACATTTATCGTTTATTTGTTTTTTGCAAAATGTGACAGCTTTAAAGAGGCCAGGGGCAAAACCCTTTTCCTAGTTCCTCTGTATATTTGATGCATCTATGGTAAAATAGAACACCTTGTCGAAGAAACTACTTGGGGCAATGAGCACACTTGTGGTTGACCTCCAACCTGGGCTTGGGTTGAGAGATTCCACATTCTAGGACATGGAAACAAGCCTTCACTTGTGTGTTGTAGCTATGGGCACTGACCGCTGAGCAATGAGCACTTCCCTCAGATAAACATGACCTTCCAGGCCCTGTGCACCTTTTGTGCATGGCTCTCAGCTCTCTTTGGCGTTATCAATTGGACCCCACACAGGCCACACGCTTTTTTTGTCCATGATATTCTCAAACCAACCGAGACTGTTCAGGGCAGTTTCCTGGGGGAAAGTACCTTCCTTTGTCATGCCGTCCTCCCACATTGTCCTTTCGCAACAGTCTGCTCTCCAACTCTCCAAATATTGAAAGTTCAATTCAACTGAATGCTGTGGCACCTCCTCAACAGTGATTAAATAGCCAAAATCCTGAGGAATATTTTGTCCGTTGACTTCCTCTTTTCAAAGAGTTTAGCTTCTAAAAAAATGCAAAAATCACACTCACAACTTCTTATGAATAACTGGCAAATAAAAGCTCTGTTTGTGTCCAAATAGTTGTTTTAGCCCTCCTGTGCTACTCTGCTGTCCCAGTACACAGTCAACTCCCAAAAATGATCAGAAACAGGGCTTCAGGTTTCACACAGACATGAGGCAGGGCTGAATGAAAACCACAAGTAGATTTGGGGGGGGGGGGGGGGGGGAGACACACACACACACCACTTTCCCAGGCTTTTGACAAACCCAACAGCTGAGATACCCCCACCCCCACCACCCATTCGCTACTCCCACACACTGATGTATGCATACATGTATGTTTGTGTGTGCATGTTGATACTTGTGATCTTGTGCCAATGAGGGAGAGTTGTGTAAGTAATGAGAAAAAGAAGGAGAGAATTGAGAGACGATGACGTTTTTCTTCACATCAGCAGCAGGATGATGAGAGTAGAACAGCAGCTGTGCGCTCTCTCTCTTTCTCCACATCTCTGTTCTCACAGTGTCTGGAAAAGCACAACTACCTCTTCTTAATTTTAATCTTCTTCATTGCACTTAGAGTTTCCAACCAATGTTGCATATCACATTATTTACAAGATAAAATGTATAATCTGGTGCTATTTTATACTTGTTATTTTCAACAAATTCAATGAAAAGACCAAAACCAACGATGTGTTAGTCTTTCCCTCAATACTTTCTGACTTCCTTAACTTTTATATGGCTCTCAGCACCACCTGCATGATTACACTGTAAATGTCCAAGAGTGCATTTCACTGATCATTAAACATCAAGTTCAATGACCTGTGAAATCCACTTTTTTTTTTTCATCAGATATGTTGTTAAATAATAGGCCTTAACACTGATCCATGTTTCTCTCGAATAATTGATTTATAGTAATATATAATCAAATAGTCTGTTGAAATTGCCATTTAATTTCCCTATTACAATCTTCCTTGTGTTAATCCCCCCTGACTGGCTTCAGCAAGATTTTGATTTTGAGTGGCTGGCCGTGTATTTTATACCTGGGCCTGCACTCGTAAAAATGAAGCTCAACACCTACAAATACACTATGAGTGCACTTTGTGATTCTTAGACAGAAAGAAAAAAATAACTATCAAAGAAAACAATATCTGATTACTGTAACAACAGAAAAACGGGGCAGGGAGTCTTGGTTTGTGTTCATTGAAATGGAATTTAAACTTGATGATCAGTAAACGGTAAAATCAATTATTTTTTCCTCTGTTAAGATATTTACTGCTCCGCTCCGAAGTGCTGGAAATGGTGTTCTCTCTTTTTTCTCTCTCTCTCTCTCTCTCTGTCTGTCTCTCTCTCCCTCCACTGGTTGCAGTGTCTTGTGTATATATTTAACATGTTCACATCCCAAACTCGTCACATAGTGAAGCCACCAACTTGTCATATGCTGAGACTTGGTCAGACCTGGGTAGCTTAGTGCATCAAACTGTGATGCTTCATAACAGTTGCTGGAGACATAACAATATGAATTCAATCAAAAACATTTGCTTCGGTTTAGGCAACAAAACCCTTTAGGTTTAGGAAAAACATCGTGGTTGGGCTCAAAATAAGTATATACATAAACAACCTAAAATCAGTACTGAAAACACGCAACAGAGATACCTAAAGTATCTTCGAAATAACAACACTTTGAGACATAAACACTGGTGTTGAACACCAGTCTTCTGGTTGGAAGTGCTGTATCCTCTTGTCCTCCCACCCAACCTACTGTATGTGTCACTTGTTTGGTCATTTTACGACATCACCACACTCCCGGAGCATTTCCTCTTAGCGTCTAAAATTGATGGTTTTAAATTGTAGTTACTTGAAAGCCTTGTCGTTGCTCTACAGAAGATGAAGGATGCTTTGTGCGTTGGTATCAGACATGTGACGTAGGGTAGGTGATTGACACCCTAGTAATGTGAAAGGGTTGGTATACTTTGTGGGTCTTTGATTTGTCCTATCACTTCACTAACACTGGAGGGCAGCAGATATTGTGCACAGGATAATGTCTAAATAAGGATGTTGGTGCAGCAAGAGCGGAGCTACTCACATCTGCATACAATCAAACAAATTACTGGTTGTGGTGAGACCACCAGTTTCTGAAAGATGTAGGAAAACATAAGCAGAGTAATACATTTTTTGTAAAGTTTATCTGACTGTGGCATTCTAAACAGTTTCTTGTCCTTAACAAGAAATGTTCTTGTTTTCAAATAAGAGGTGGCTTGTCAGTGATGCTACATTTGTTACTTGCATGTGTTTTAATGTTACAGCTGTAGCTTTATGGGTGACTTTACAACCCTTTTGTTGATATCACTAAATTAGCCATCCCTTACGCTTGTGCAAACACACACACACACACACACACACACACACAGTATGGGGCTGAAAAAAGTGAAAATGAGAAATACCACACGCAAGTCTATTCATTCATGCATATACCTTTAGTGTATATGCACGTGCCTGTTAGTGCTACTTGAAAGGCCCCTACTACACCGCATGCACGTGCAATAATAATTAAAGCTGCAAGCAGCATTGATCGGGCCCTCGCATTTTCACACACGTTGAGGGTACTGGCAGGACTCTAATGGATGCAGCCATGCATTTCTGTGACCATCATACACTGCGTTCACGAGTTAAAAGATGTTTCCTTTGTCGACCAATGGCATAGCCAGGTAATTTTGCCAGGTCTTAAGTCTTGAATGTTTTGAATGTACCTCCGAAGACAATCATAACTGTAATTCTGTAAAAATTGACAAAAAACTGAATGTGTCTGAATGCACTTCAGTGTTAGTAACATAACAGACTGTCAAAGTAAATGCTGGTCTAAAAACCGACTGTTTGTGCAGGTAGCTCTGACAATCACTGCTGAGTGACTCTAAGCTGAAAAATAGGGGAATGCATGTGAAAAAAAAAACATCTTTTTGAAAAGAAATAAGTTTAAGACAAAAGGTGAGCCAATGAACAAAATCACTTCAATTTACGATTAATAAAAACTCCACATACAAGCACGATTTGGAAACCTTTTTTATCCAATTTCTGCTCTCCAAACATCTTAGTTTACACATATGTGGCGAGAGGTAGACGGGATGTCGTTTAAAGTTACGTGGACAGCCAATAGTTAGAGCACAACAACGCCACCTTAGGAATTGCACCTAAGGATTCACTTTTTCCCACACAGTATCAGGATTCAGAGGACACTTCAGGTTCATTATACAGATTAGCATGAGACGTGGTTCCAATACAAAAATAATCTTTATTATATTACAGTACTAATTCACCGTTACGGTTTATACACAAAATACTAAAAGAGCCGTATACATTTATTTAAAAGAGGAGTAGGACTGCGGCTTACCAGTGGCGAGGTGGACCAGTGCAGGTGAGGATCCCAAAAGAGGACCCCGATCAGGTTCAGGTTCTCAGGAAAGAAAATCAAACAAAAGGAAAAAATAAGAAAAGACAAAACAACAAAAATAGCTCGGGTTAACTGATCAGTAACCCAATTTATATAGACTAAAGGCCAGAGTGGGCCTTAACATCCCTGGTCAGAATACACAGAATGGCTCAGGCTAAAAAGAGGTTGTTCTCATTAAAACAAGGGTGCTGCTGACAGCAAACAGCACAAGACAGGGGCGCAGTGCTGACAATAGCAGCGTCAGACCCTGTAGGCAACACAGCGCAGGTCAGAGTAGACGAACCTAGTAGGCCAAAGCCATTAGTCGAACACGGCCAAAGGCAAAACACCAGTAAACAAAACAGCAGCGTCCTTGAACGTAAGCCGAGTTAGCTGTAGCCGCTTTCTGGCGGCGTTCTGCTCGAACCCAACCAAAAGTCCCCTGTGATACGGGATGACATAGAATAGAATAATAATTAACACCAAAGTATATAAACTAACTGTCACAGCTCTGTCACTTCTATCCACCTTTCACTCACCTAATTAGTTCATTCAGTGCACCTGCCAGTCACACTCACCTCATCAGCTCATCACTCTCACCTGCTCACTCTGCCTCTTCACTATTTAAACCCCTGCCTCAGACACACTCACTGCCAGATCGTTCTTTGCATTCATGCTCAACTTTCCCGCACTCACCCTTGGACTGATTCCCTGTTGCCGACCCTGCCTGTCCCGGACTACCTCGCCTTGCCTCTGCCCTGGTAACTTACTCAGCCCTTCTGTCCTTGACCACGAGAAATCTGTCGGATTCTTCTAGAGAATCTTCTGCCTGTCGTGTGTTGCAAATAAAGAACTCAAATCATACCAGTCCTGGTGTTGTCGTACTGCTCCTGGGTCCTAACTACACCCGTTACAGTACGATCTGGCCACATCATGGATCCAGCAGACGGCACCACGGCATGGACCCGGCTCGAGGCGATCGAGGAGACGATGCAACGAACCGAGACCATGGTGGTCACCAACACCGCCGAGGTTCACCACAACCTGGCGAATCAGAACCAGATGCTCATCACGTTGATTGACCAGGTACGACAACTCACGGCAGTCGCAGTTCCGACCAACGCGACGGCGTCGCCGCCACTTGCTCCGGTTCACTCGGGAATGGATCCAGCAGTAACTACGGCGGTCTCAGAGCCCCGGGTGGGGGAGCCCGAACATTACGCTGGGGATCCTGAGGGTTGCAACGCATTCCTGACGAACTGTTCCATCCTGTTTGCGTTGCAGCCCCGCACCTTCGCGTCAGAGGACGCCAGGGTGGCGTTTACCATCAACCACCTGACTGGGAGAGCTCGTCTGTGGGGAACAGCGGAATGGGATTGTCGGACTCCTGCCTGTGCTTCCTTCCAGTCCTTCTCCGCCGAACTACGCAAGGTTTTCGGACTGGTGTCCAGAGGACATGACGTCACCGGAGGGCTAATGGGGCTCCAGCAGGGCCACCGATCTGTCACTCGGACTACGCCATTGATTTCCGGACTCAGGCACGATTAAGCTCTTGGAACATGGACGCCCAGTGTGACGCGTATCTACTCGGGTTAGCGGATTACGTCAAGGATGAACTCATCGCGTTCGAGCTACCCACATCCCTGGACGGACTTATCGAGGCAACCTCCAAAGTGGATCGCCACATCCAGGTCAGGCGGCTGATAAGGCCCCGGGAACAGTCAAGCCAGGTGGGTCATGTTTGCTCACAATTGCCCGTTAACAGCCCGGGCTCGCCAGTAAAGAAGGAAGTACTGGTGAGCCGAGCAGTTTCCCGATCCTCCGCCTGTCAACGGCCACTTTTCCACGCCCAACTACTGTTAAACGGGGGCTCCCATACTATTTCCACCTTCCTGGATTCTGGAGCAGACGCATCTATTATGGACGAGGACCTCTGTACACAGTTGGGGATCGACCGGATACCTCTTCCCCAGGCTGTTCCAGCCAGCGCCCTGGACGGTCATCTTCTGGGCACAGTGACTCATCAAACCGTTCCGGTACACATGCTGCTGTCCGGCAACCATCACGAGACCATCAGCTTCCACATCTTACAAACCCCTCGCATCCTCCTCATTCTGGGATACCCCTGGCTGCGTCAACATAATCCGCACATCGACTGGACTACGGAATACTTGGACTTTAGGGAGGTGTTCAACAAGTCCAAGGCCATGTCTCTGCCTCCCCACCGTCCGTATGATTGTGCCATCGACCTCCATCCTGGTATGTTCCCACCTAAGGGGCGCCTGTATTCCCTGTCTGCTCCTGAAAGAGAAGCGATGGACAATTATATTAACGACTCCCTGGCTTCCGGTATCATACGCCCCTCGTCCTCTCCTGCAGGGGCTGGATTTTTCTTTGTGGAGAAGGACAAGACTCTCAGACCCTGCATCGACTACCGGGGCTTAAATGAAATCACGATTAAGAACCGGTACCCCTTGCCACTCATCGCAACGGCCTTCGAGCTACTTCAAGGAGCCACCATCTTCTCCAAGCTTGACCTCCGCAAAGCCTATCACCTGGTCCGGATCAGAGAAGGGGATGAGTGGAAGACTGCATTCAATACACCTAAAGGACATTACGAGTACCTTGTGATGCCCTTGGGCTTAACCAACGCCCCCGCCGTCTTCCAGGCCCTGGTTAACGACGTGCTCCGAGACATGTTGGACCGGCACGTATTCGTCTACCTCGACGACATCCTGATCTTCTCCAAGAACCAAGAGGAACATGTGCACCACGTCCAGTCCGTGCTTCAACGCCTACTGGAGAACTCCCTGTTTGTGAAGGCGGAGAAGTGCGAGTTTCATGTTCCCACGGTCTCATTCCTGGGTTATATCGTCTCCCAGGGCAGCATCCAGATGGACCCCGCTAAGGTTGCCACTGTCACTACCTGGCCTGTCCCAAGCTCCCGCAAGCAACTTCAAAGTTTCCTGGGGTTCGCCAATTTCTATCGGAGGTTCATCAGGAATTACAGCGCGGTCGCTTCCCCACTCACCGCCCTCACCTCCTCCAAGACCCCTTTCCGTTGGACTTCTGCAGCTGAAGAGACTTTCCAGAACCTGAAGTCCAGGTTCACTTCTGCACCCATCCTCCGAGTCCCGGATCCAGACAGACAGTTTGTGGTGGAGGTGGATGCCTCCGACATAGGAGATGGGGGTGTCCTGTCCCAGCGCTCGGCCACTGACCAAAAGCTCCATCCCTGCGCTTTTTTTTCGCGACGGCTTTCCCCCGCCGAGAGAAACTATGACATTGGTAACCGAGAACTACTAGCAGTGAAGCTGGCCCTGGAGGAGTGGCGGCATTGGTTGGAGGGGACCAAGCTCCCAATTCCTGGTTTGGACCGACCATAAGAACCTGGAGTACATCCGCACAGCCAAGAGACTCAATTCCCGACAGGCCAGGTGGTCGTTATTCTTCACCCGGTTCCACTTCACGCTCTCCTATCGCCCCGGTTCCCGCAATGTCAAGCCTGATGCCCTTTCCCGTCAGTTCCAGGGGGAGGAGGAATCCACCTCTGGCTCCTCATCCATCCTCCCTGCCTCCTGTCAAGTAGGCGTTCTCACCTGGGAGATTGAGGAATTGGTGAGGGCCGCGACTAGGGGTCAAGCCGGTCCCAGCGCGTGCCCTCCTAACCGCCTGTTTGTCCCTCAGGCCCTTCGGTCCGACATCCTCCAGTGGGCACACTCCTCTCCACTTACCTGCCACCCGGGCATCCAGAGGACCAAGGACATCCTGCGGCAGCGCTTCTGGTGGGTCTCGCTCAATGAGGACACCAGGGAATTCGTCAACACCTGCCCTGTGTGTAACCAACATAAACCTTCCCACCAGGCTCCGGCCGGCCTCCTGCGGCCTCTCAGTGCCTCATCGTCCGTGGTCTCACATCTCCCTGGACTTTGTCACCGGACTACCATCATCTGAGGGCCACACCGTCATTCTGACAGTGGTTGACAGATTCAACAAGCTGGCCCATTTTATTCCTCTCCCCAAACTCCCATCTGCTAAGGAGACGGCTGAACTCATCTGTCTGCATATCTTCCGCCTGCATGGAATTCCAGTCGACGTCTCCGACCAAGGTCCTCAGTTCACCTCCATTTTTTGGAGGGAATTCTGCACTGTGCTGGGGGCCACTGTCAGTCTGTCTTCGGGGATTCACCCTCAGTCCAACGGTCAGACGGAGAGGAAGAATCAGGAGATGGAAACAGCCCTTCGCAGCATGGTCTCCTGGAATCCTGCCTCCTGGTCCCGCCAGTTGATGTGGGTGGAGCATCTGCGACCCCCGACTCATCACCAGGTTTCATAGGCAGCACCCAGAACAACCGTCTAGGACCCAGACGACTGCCAGGAACACCCAGCAGGTCCCCGGTGCGGACCATGAGAGACCTCCCTCCGGGCCCAAGAAACCCTACCACCTGAACCCCTCCACCCACCCGGATGGGGATTCTGACTCTGCCACTTTCCTGCCAATGCCGCCTCCGCGCTGCAACGACCTCCAATTCCTGCTGCCGCTGCCTCCGACCCGCGGCGACCCCCAGCCCCTTACTCCACTGGGCCATCACTCCATTCCCCTGAGCCCCAGTTTATGGACTTCCGTCCTCCAGAACCCCAGTGTTCCCAGTCTGGTCACCCCAAGATCCCGTGCCCGGAGCCACGTCTGCAGTCCGGCCGTCCCCCCGAGCTCCCGTGCCCGGAGCAATGTCTGCAGTCCGGCCATTCCCCCGAGCTCCCGTGCCCGGAGCAACGTCTCAGATCTGCCCCTCGGTCATGACAATATAAGCAAGACGCGGTTACTAACAGAACACCAGAGTACAATCAAATCAGGACCTAATTGAGACTCACCGACAGATCCGCAGGTGAATCACCTGTACAGGACGAGGGGAGCCCCAGAGATAGTCTACACAATAATGAAAGCCAATATAACACCAGAACAGTATGACCGGGAGAAACAATGCTGCCGCATTCTTGCATAACTGCACAGCGGCGGATGTCTGGCAGACCGGAAGCGGGACACACGTTTGACGTCAGGAGGGAGCTAAGGGAATCCCTGTCGCATTGATATGGTGCCTGCCCACCGTGATTGGCTAGTGTTGGCCTTGTAATTAAAAGGGACACCGAGGCCCTGCGAATGGTAAAAGCTCCCTTCTGCTGCACATATATAGATCAGAGAAGTCTTTTTCTGCCCACGAACCCTTTCAATAAGTTCAGTGTTTGGGCCCCTGTAATTATAGAATCCTGCTTACGGCCATGGTTATCAGTAGGTTGCGCTATGACTATGAGTTAATATTGGCATGCAGAAATCCTAAAGCCATGACAGTCTTCAAGTATGTCAAGTTTGGGACAGTTTTGACATTTGAGTTACAACAGCTTGATGGATGATGGCAAACCATGTAAAACGGCTGCCACACCACATCCATGTCATTCGATGAAACCTCAAGCTTTGAGTAACATTTAATTGCAAAGGTCTTTGGATTATACTGACCAAATTTGAAGTGGATCTGACAAAGTCCCTAGGAGGAGTTCGTTAAAGTATAGCGACTAGAAATCATGGGAAAATTCACACAAAAATCGAAATGGCCGACTTCCCGTTTATTTTAGAGCATGGTCCCAAGACACTTGTTTTTAAGTCTTCATGTGATACATGTGCCTACCAAATGTCATACATGTAGGTCAAACGTAGCGCTGGGGCTGCATTTTTGAAAATTTGTAGGGGGCGCTATTGAGGCAATTTGAAAGGGTCAAGCAAAAAAGCCATATAAAATAGTTATGTCTATCACCTATGACACCTGTGCAAAGTTCCAAGGCTTGTTGAGCATCCTAAGCCACAGAAAAATAAGCTTAATTTGTCATGCCGGATGGCGCATTGCCACGGCAACAGCGTTTAACGACAACTCACAATATTCATGATGAAGCATGATCAATGTCTTACCTTACCAAATTTGAGATTGATCTGGGCAACTTCCTGGTCGGAGTACATCAAAGTATAAAACTTGTCATTTCCTTTTGCCAGTAAGTGGCGCTATGACTTTGTGAAAATGTTGGCATGGAAATGTGCTCAGGCCTGGACCAGCATCATGCATATGAAATTTGGGGCAGATTGAATAAAGTACCTTGGAGTTACAACAACTTCCTCTTTCATGGCGAACGGCACGAAATTTGAAGTCGATCTCTTAAATTCTGTGGGAGGAGTTCGTTAAAGTACAACACCAGAACATGATGAAAAATGCAAATAAATGCAAAAAATTGGCATATTACTGTATCTTCCCCTAGTGATTGAATGGAATGAAAATTTGAGGGTATGTTACAGGACACAATGTGAACATATGCTACAGATTTTGTGATGACAGCCCAGATAGCAAACTGACTCCGCCCCGGAGGTATCATAGGCTCCGGAACAGATCCGCAAAACGGGTCCGGATCGGAGTCTAGTTGCACAGCGGGACGGATCTGGAACAGATACGCATCAACGATCCAGACCAGATCCGGCACAGATATGCGTCTATGATCCGGCCCGTATTCGATTTGGCCCTGTTCATAAAGCGGCTCATTTGGCCTGGATCCAAAAGCGGATCGATTACTCAAAACGAACTACAGAAATATCTCAAATCAAGCTGACCTACATCTAGATTGCTCTATAAAAGTGTGAATACTCTATTAATAATAAAATGTTGAATTTATTCAAGACTTAAAATCTAGTTACACTGGAGAACAAATGCATACTTTGTGTAAAATCCCATGTGCATTTATATTCAACAATGGACTCTGCAAGTAACAATAAAATCCTCTATTAAAAAATAACAAAAACAGTCATTTCAGCAGCTCCCTGGGTTCCAATCTGAACTCTGTCTTGACTATCCAATAAAAGGCAAAAAGCCAAAAAACAATCTTAAAAAAAGAGTCATTACGAAATGTATATTGAATATGTATCAATGGAAAAAAGAAATGTAACCATAAATAATATCAGAAACAGTTTTTTTTATTAAAAGACATCCATTTACAAGGATTCTTATGTACACTATCACACTTGGGTTTGTTCAGTGTGGGGGGGGGGGGGGGGGGGGATGTTGACAGTGGCAGCGCCTGGAGCTTCCCCAGTCTGCTGCCAGGTTGAACCACCTAATTGCGTGTTTGAGAATCTCCTCATCAGTGGCTGCACGGGTAAAATGATTCTTTCTGACGGCATCTGTAATCACACAAGCAGATGATACAAAATCTCATGAACCCTCAGTGCAACATATAGCAGACATGCAGACTAAAAGCTAGTGGCTGTCTGGCATTTAAAGGTTTGCTATGCTATATTCAGAGCTAATGTATCATATAACTATAATATATGTAAAGATACAGTCAAGTAATATCTACCTGAGCAGATAATGAAGTTGCTATTCAAATATTGAATTTAGCACCGTTAAAAAGGAGAAGATCTGGGAAACATGCTAATTTGTAAGTTTGAACACTACCTAAGACCTCTGGGTGACTTAAAATTGTTTTCATTAAATATTAGTTACTTACGCAGGAGCAAAGTCTTCGACGTCATCTGGCTGAAGGCCTTTTTTCCATTTATCCCCTTCCAGTTGATACTCCTGCCAACATCATCGCTGAACATACGGGCAAGGATGTTCCACGTAACCCGTTTGGCATCATGTCCTCCTCCGATGGTTGCCAGGGAGGAAATCTAAAATGGATTAAAAAGTGCTGTTAACATCTGATACTTTACAGAATGTTTTAAAATACATTTTCATCAAACAGGGTATTATCCAGTGTTAATTACATACAATAGTTCAAATCAAGATTGTTTTTAAAATCAGATTTGATTGAGATGCTTAATAAAACAAAAAACTCACCACACTCTTCTTCAGCTGAGAGTTTGAGGGATTTTGAAGCCTTTGTTCAAAAAGCTCCACTTCCTCCACTGAGGTAAATGGAAACTGCACTTGGTCGTCAGTCACTTCAACTTCTTGGTCAGTTGTGTGTTGCTTACTGGCGAGATAGTTCACTCTGGCAATCAGTTAGTCTAGCTGGTTTGTCATGTTCTGCATTAAGATCATCATATGGGGTTGAGCAGCTGTTTAAAAAACAACATTAGAATAAGGTTAAAAAATTGATTAAGACAGATTTCACTTAATATGGAAACATACATTTTTATACAATTCCAGTAATGCAATCACAATAAATCATATTTGCATGTAATATATGTGGTATACAATTTTTTACATTTTATAAAGTGAAATGATTAAAAAGTGAAATTTGAATCCCATAGTGGGTTGAGTTATTGCTCACCACAGCAGGCTATGGTGTCTGATCCACACCTTCCCCCTCGCCCAGTAGGTCTGTGCCCCTGGTTTCTAGAAGGTGTTTGCTCTCCTGCTGGTCTTCCACTGTCCAATTGTGGAGGTGATGGAGTAAGTGGAAGAGGTGGAGGAGGGGCAACTGTGCGATTAGTGGTTGGACCTCTGGCTTATTTTTTGGGAGGATTCCTTCTCACAGTCGTCAGAGTCCCTGAAGAAATGGCTATAAAGTGGGTTAGAAAAATACTCATTTGATACTATAACACTGAATGACGGACGCTTTAAAAAAAAAATTTAAGGTAAAAACGTTCATGCAGAAAATGTAAAACGTATACGCATTTACTCACATCGCCACTGGCTTTCTCTTTCTAGGAATTGCCTCTTCTTCCTCTTCTGACTGTAGATCAGATGTGTTGCAAGACCAACCATCAACCATCATCTTGCCTCCAAGTAATTATCTAAAAATGAAGTCAAATTAACAGAATGAAAAACACAGTACAGAATTATAAACAGAACAATATTAAAATGTTTTTTCCCCCGTATATAACATAAGGTAAATGATTTTCGATATCCGTTTGAAACTGCCAATTGTTATTAGAATATTAAGATAATTAGCATACCGCATGATCTAATTTCTCTGGCGTCATATGTCTGCCAGCCAGGTCCAGGTTCCTCTGCATTTTTGACAGCCCTGTCCACGCTGTCGTCACTCTTGTATTTTGGCCAAAAGCAGACACCATCACTGTACAAGCTTTGTGGCACCACTGCTACTGTTTTGTTGATCACGAACTCTATCAAGTGGAACATCCTGAATTACTAAGGAAAGAAACAAACACTGTCATCAGTCACAGAAATATAACTTTGTTCCAAGAACTTCTGAAAACAATTCAGCAACTACTCAAATCCTCTATAGGCAGGATTATGTGAATTAACATCAGGTATACTGTAAAAATGTAATGTTTAAACAGCAATAATAGGCTTGTTGTACACATTGAAGACAAGAAACTTACACAAAGTACTTGCAGTCAATGTTGTATCCAGTGTCGTAGATCGCAGTGATTATGGTGATTCAGTTGGTCAGTTTTTGTCACAGTCTCTGACCCTTATTTCACATTAACACCCACCAAGTAAAAGCTATAGCGTCAATTTTAACTGCTCACAGTAGAACACGAGAGCTACAATTAATACAACCATAAATACCTAACCCCAATACCATCATTCTCCCAGGGAATAAGCCTCGTTGCAGTGGGTGAACTGTATACCACCAATTTCAAAAAACTCTCCACGGACATCTACATGTCCCCTCTCTGGTGTCGGTTGAAAGTCAGTCAAATTTGTGCAGTCATCCCTAAGTATTTTTTCAACATCTTGATGGGCCCTCCGTCTTAAGGTGGAGCTGGAGACAGGCCCTGTCTTTCTATTCATTTTATCTAAACAGAGAAACAAAAAAATAGATTGAAACCATTAATGGGTCTTTTCTTTAAGCAAATATTATTTGTTCTTAATTTTATTTTTTGGTTCTTACTCTGTCTTTGTGCTTACACAGCATGTCAACTTCTCTTCATAAAAACACTCTATTCTATAAACTATAAGATTGTATTTTAATTGATTAAAACAAATCTTGTCATTATAGCTCTAAGCGAAATCATATCATTAAAACTACTAGTGTTAGAAAGTTAAACAGGTTCCCTCTCAAATGTGTCTTTAACCCTTCAAACAACTGTGTGTATTAAAGTTTCTTACCTTAAATGCAGCGGGGGGGGGGGGGCGGGGGGGGTCTGTCTGTAGATATAACAGCGTTCACGCGTCTGTTACCTCCTTTCAGCGAGGTTAAAGCTCTGAGGATGACATTGTAAACGTGTAAATCGCCAAATAAACCCACAATACACCCAACATAAACTGGAAATAGAGACTGCTATACAGACAATATACATTTAATTGACAATGCATGTCTTAAAAGACTTGTCTTTAATATCAATGCATAAATCAAAACAACCTAACAGCAGAAGAAACAAACAGGGGCAAAACTGCACCATCAGGGAGGTCAGTGTAGAGTTAGGCATAAATAGAGGAATTTGTCACAGACTATGTAGGCAAATTATGACTAAACCACTGCCAAATCAAATGTACCTACGCACAGCATGCTAAGGTGACTCAAACACAAAAAGATCTGCATGCTACTTTATCATCCCCCTTCAGCACAGCACAGCACAAAGCCCCCCCCCCCCCACACACACACACACAAAAGAAAGTATACAGAAAATGGCCGTCATTTGATTAGTTTAAAAAAACACACACTATATCTAATAAGCATGGGGAAACAGTGGTTGGCTCCTCTAAAGTCTTTGTTTAACACTAAAAAGAAACGATACATTATACAAAAAGGAACCTTTACACAAACATTTGATAGAACAATGTAAACGTGATTATTAACGTGACTTTCTTGGCCACCGTCCCCTCTAGCAGATAACACGTCTCACACACCTTCTATTTAATGCTATGACCTAAAAACAATACATCATGTTTCTACAATTTCACTCTTAAAATAATGCTTTTAAACTTATTTTAAAAAGGAAATAAAGAGAACTTACCAAATCAGTCTCCAAACAAAGGCTGGCCTCGAGGTTGATCAGCTGCTTGGTCTGCGTTCGGGTAGATATGCCCAGGTGAGCGTCCCACCCCCTTTTTATTGCCTCCCTGTGGGTCCTAATGGTAGGCTGCCTGTTACCTGCCTGCAGTGAACTGGGGAAAATAGGCGCGTTCGATGTGCGGATCCGCCCGGTGCCCGCAATGAATCCGCTGTTGGACGGTGCGTATCCGGCGCGCATGGCCGAACCGGGTGCGACAGTACCGTGGATCATGGCGGCCTGAGGGCGGATCCGCCCCGGAGTCGACTGCTATCTGGGAGGCCATATGGTTTTGAAGTTATATATATTGCTGTAGAAGGCCACGCCCTATGAAGTTCATTGGTCCATATATTCTTAATGCAAAGAGATATCAATACGTTTTTAGTAACTTTTGATTATATAGATCCAATAATGATCCACAGCAAATTTGGTACCAATCAGACCCAGCATGTAGGAGGAGTTTGCCAAAATGTGTCTTCAGGCCTGCAGTCTAATCAAACATGTGAAATCTGGTAAAGATCTGATGATGTGGAGTCGAGTTACATCAGTTTATTCGTTCATGGCGAAGGATCGAAATTCGCCGAGCTGCCACGTCGCCCTTCAACAACTTCTTACAATCTTCACAATGAAGCATTATCAAGGTCTTAAAACTTTTCTGACAACACTTGAGAGGGATCTGATTAATCTGTGAGGAGCAGGATGTCAAAGTACAAAACTTGCAACTTCCGGTTGCCACTAGGTGGCGCTATTACTATGATTCTAAATTGTCTTATAGATGTGTTTCGAGTCAGGATGTTATGACATGTGAGAGATTTGGAGCAGATTAGACAATGTACGGCCGAGTTACAACAACTTCCTGTTTCGCGGCGAATGGTGTTTTTTCGACGCCACGCCACGGACACATAGTTCGATAACTTTTTGATCTTTGAGTAACTTTTCACTGCCAAGGTCTCAAGAGCATACTGACTGAATCTGAATTCAATCGGGTCAAATCTCTGGGAGGAGTTCGTTAAAGTATGACGCCTTGAAATGGTCAAAAAACGTCATAAAATTCAAAATGGCCGACTTCCTGTTTGGTTTAATGAAAAATTCCAAGAGGATTTTTTGTGCGTCTCATCACATTCCACATACCTACCAAATTTCATACAGCTAGGTGAAACCCGATGTTGGGGCTACTCAATAGGGGGCGCTCTCGAGCCAATATTTCATACCACAGTTGGACACCCCAATCAGACTGCAATTTTCACAAATTCTGGCTTGCGTGCCAAATTTCGACATTTTTCCAGTATCCCAAGCACCTCCTTTTTGCGACGAAAGACACGAAATAATAATAATAATAATAATAATAATTAAAGCTGCGAGCAGCATTGATCGGGCCCTCGCAACTTCACGCACGTCGAGGGTACTAGCAGGACTCTGGCCATGCATTTCTGTGACCATCACACTCTGCGTGCACGAGTGAGATATTTCCTGCATTGACCAGCAGCATAGCAAGAGCATGTTGCCAGGTCTTAAGCCTCAAATGTTTTGAGTGTACCTCCGATACAATCATAAATGTAAGCCTTTAAAGATCATTAATAAAATAAATGTGTGTGAATGCGCTTCAGTGTTTGTAACATAACAGACTGTCAGTTTACTGGGATGGGGTTCAACTCCCTGCAGTGTCCTGCTGATTGTATTTGGACTTACATGAAGGTTAACAAAACAGCAGTGCCATTTGCTGTTGCTTGAACACTTTCATTTAACACTGTTTTCATTTTAAGTTATTCTGTAACTTTAGATTGTAGTGTGAAGCATTCATTGTAACATTTAACCTGATTGTCATGAAGAAGCTCTGGACAGATCATTTATACTAATGCCCACTGACATGGTTTGAAAATCCACTGTTATCTAACTTTTGCTCTCCAAGCATCTTAGTTTGCACATATTTAGATCAGAGAAGTCTTTTTCTCATGGTGTGCCCACAAACCCTTTCAATAAGTTCAGTGTTTGGGCCGCTGTCATTATAGAATCCTGCTTACGTCCGTGCTTATCAGTAGGTGGCGCTATGACTATGAGTTAATATTGGCATGCAGAAGTCCTAAAGCCATGACAGTCAACAAGCATGTCAAGTTTGGGACAGTTTTGACAAAGTACAGTCGAGTTACTACAGCTTGATGGATGATGGCGAACCATGTAAAATGGCCATCACACCATATCCACGTCGTTCGATGAAACCTAAAGCTTTCAGTAACTTTTAATCGCTAAGGTCTTTAGGTTGTTCTGACCAAATTCTAAGCTGATCGGATTAATTCCCTAGGAGGAGTTCGTAGTACAGCACCTGGAAATGGAAAAAAACACGAGAAATTCATACAAAATTCAAAATGGCTGACTTCCGGTTGGGTTTAGAGCATAGACCCTTAAGACTTTTTTTTAAGTCTACATGTGATACACCTGCTTACCAAATTTTATACATCTAGGTGAAACGTACTGCGAGGGCTGCATCGTCGAAATATTGAAGGGGGCGCTATCGAGCCGACTTGCCACTCTGAAGCGTTAAAATCACAATAGATAACTACATTCAGGATTTTAAATGTGTGTGACAAGTTTGGTTATGTTCTGAGCATTTGTAGCCCCTCAAAAACACCTTAATCTTTCATGGCGAAGAATGCGTCGCCACGGCAACGGGCTTTCACGAAACAACAAGCTTTGAGTAACTTCATCACAAAGGTCTTTAGATTGTTCTGAACAAATTTGAAATTGATTAGATTATTTCCCTAGGAGGAGTTCGTTAAAGTAAAGTGCCTGGAAATGACAAAAACGTCACTAGAAATTCATGCAAAATTCAAAATGGCTGACTTCCGGTTGGGTTTAGAGCATGGTCCCAAGAGACTTTATTTTAAATCCACATGTGATACATGTGCCTACCAAATTTTGTAAATCTATGTGAAACGTACAGCGAGGGCTGCTTCGTTGACATTTTGTAGGGGGCGCTATTGAGCCGATTTGCCACTCTGAACCAATAAAATCATATTATATAACTACATTTTGGGCTTTAAATGTTTATGCCAAGTTTGCTTATGTTTCGAGCATTTCTAGCCTCTCAAAAACACCTTAATTTTTCATGGTGAAGAATGCGTCGCCACGGCAACAGCTTTTCACGAAACAACAAGCTTTGAGTAACTTTTCATCACAAAGGTCTTTAGACTGTACCGACCAAATTTGAAGTTGATCTGATTAATTCCCTAGGAGGAGTTCGTTAAAGTGCAGCGCCTGGAAATGACAAAAACGACACGAGAAATTCATAAAGAATTCAAAATAGATGACTTCCGGTTGGGTTTAGAGCATGGCCCCAAGAGACTTTTATTTAAGTCCATATGTGATACATGTTCCTACCAAATTTCATACATCTAGGTCAAGCATACTGCGAGGGCTGCTTCGTCGAAATTTTGTAGGGGGCGCTATTGAGCCGATTTGCCACTCTGAACCAATAAAATCATATTCCATAACAAAATTTTGGGTTTGTAATCTGCTTGCCAAGTTTGCTTATGTTTCGAGCATTTTTAGCTTCTCAAAATGACCTTCGTTGATAACGGCGAAGACTGCATCGCCACGGCAATGGCATTCGACGAAACATCAAAAGCTTCATGAACTGGTATTATGAACTTCTTACATTTGTGTGGAAGTAATTTGATGTTGATTTGATTTACCTACTAAGAGAAACAAGCCAAAGTATAATGACTTAAACTTCCTGTTACCAGTAGGTGGCGCTATGACTATGATTCAAAATTGGCCTGCAGATGTCTTCAGGCCGGGAGTCTAATCAAACATGTGCAATCTGGTAAAGATCTGATGATGTGGAGTTGAGTTACATCAGTTTATTCGTTCATGGCGAAGGATCGAAATTCGCCAAGCCGCCACGTCGCCGCCCTTCAACAACTTCTTACAAATTTCACAATGAAGCATTATCAAGGTCTTAAGGCTGTTCTGACAACATTTTAGAGGGATCTGATTAATCTGTGAGGAGCAGGATGTCAAAGTACACAACTTACAACTTCCAGTTGCCACTAGGTGGCGCTATTACTATGATTCTAAATTATCATATAGATGTGTTCCGGGTCAGGATGTTATGACATATGAGAGATTTGGAGGAGATTCGACAATGTACGGCCGAGTTACAACAACGTCCTGTTTCGCGGCGAATGGTGTTTTTTTGACGCCACACCACGGATACATAGTTCGATAACTTTTTGATCTTTGAGTAACTTTTCACTGCCAAGGTCTCAAGAGCATACTGACCAAATCTGAAGTTGATCGGGTTAAATCTCTAGGAGGAGTTCGTTAAAGTATGACGCCTTGAAACGGTCCAAAAACGTCATAGAATTAAAAATGGCCGACTTCCTGTTTGGTTTAGAGAAAAATTCCAGGAGGATTTTTTGTGCGTCTCATCACGATCCACATTCCTACCAAATTTCCTACAGCTAGGTGAAACCCGATGTTGGGGCTACTCAATAGGGGGCGCTATCGAGCCAATATTTCATACCGCAGCTGGACACCCCTATCAGACTGCAATTTTCGCAAATTCTGGCTTGCGTGCCAAATTTCACAAAATTCCCAGTATCCCAAGCACCTCCTTTTTGCGATGAAAGCAGAAAAGTAATAATAATAATAATAATAATAATAATAATAAACATTACAATAACAATAGGTCCTCCGCTCCGACTACGTCGGTGCTCGGGCCCTAATAAACATACGAAAAACAATAGGTCCTCCGCTCCGACTACGTCGGTGCTCGGGCCCTAATAATAACAATAATAAACATACGAAAAACAATAGGTCCTCCGCTCCGACTACGTCGGTGCTCGGGCCCTAATAAACAATCGAAAAACAATAGGTCCTCCGCTCCGACTACGTCGGTGCTCGGGCCCTAATAATAATAAACATACGAAAAACAATAGGTCCTCCGCTTCGACTACGTCGGTGCTCGGGCCCTAATTAAAGCTGCAAGCAGCATTGATCGGGCCCTCGCAACTTCACGCACGGCGAGGGTACTGACAGGACTCTGGCCATGCATTTCTGTGACCGTCATACACTGCATGCACGAGTTAAACGGTATTTCCTGGTACTGGCAGGACTCTGGGTGATGCGGCCATGAATTTCTGTGACCATCATACACTGCGTGCACGAGTTAGATGATATTTCCTGCGTCGACCAGCAGCGTAGCAAGATCATGTTGCCAGGTCTTAAGCCTCAAATGTTTTGAGTGTACCTCCGATACAATCATAAATGTAAACCTGTTAAGATCATTAAGAAAATAAATGTGTGTGAATGCGCTTCAATGTTTGTAACATAACAGACTGTCAGTTTACTGGGATGGGGTTCAACTCCCTGCAGTGTCCTACTGATTGTATTTGGACTTACATGAAAGTTAACAAAATAGTAGTGCCATTTGCTTTTACTTGAACACTTTAATTTAACACTGTTTTCATTTTAAGTTCTTCTGCAACTTTAGATTGTAGTGTGAAGCATTCATTATAATGTTTAACCTGATTCTCATGTAGAAGCTCTGGACAGATCATTTATGCTAATACCCACCGACAGTGGCTTGACAACCACTTTTATCTAATTTCTGCTCTCCAAGCATCTTACTATGCACATATTTAGATCAGAGAAGTCATTCTTTTCTCATGGTGTGCCCACAAACCCTT
Organism: Anarhichas minor; assembly: GCF_050575085.1. NCBI lineage: Eukaryota > Metazoa > Chordata > Actinopteri > Perciformes > Anarhichadidae > Anarhichas > Anarhichas minor. The sequence goes on along the minus strand of NW_027466532.1, from coordinate 438,437 downwards.
TCAATATGTCACGGGGCATGATGAGGACTCAAACGCAGACAGTCAGGTGTAGTGAAAAAAAAGGTTTTTAATCAACCAAAAACAAAACAGGGAATCCAGGGACAAGACAAAAGACGAGGGGGAAAATCCGGCAGGAAAAGGCAGAACAGGCAGACTGGAAAACCGGGAACATGACGAGCAAAACGGGCGGGTTGGACGGAAAACAAACACAATGATCTGGCAGTGAGTGAGTGAAAGACAGGGGTTTAAATAGTGACTAGGCAGAGTGAACAGGTGAGACTAAAGAGCTGATGAAGTGAGTGTGACTGGCAGGTGCACTGAATGAACTGATTAGGTGAGTGAGGAGCTACAGAAAGAAACCAAGACACAGAACACACAGGGCAAAGCCTGATCGTGACAGTACCCCCCCTCCAAGGGACGGATTCCAGACGTCCAAAAGAAAAAAACAAAAACATGAACATCTTCCAAGGGAGGGCGGTGGGGGCCCGGAGGAGGGTTATAACTCCTCCGAGGCCGAGAGTCAGAGTCCACAACCGGGTGGGTGGAGGGGGTCCGGAGGAGGGATGGCCGGCCTGGCAGACTGGGGAGACTGAGGGTCCGGAGGATGGAGCTCTGGAGACTGAGGGTCCGGAGGACGGAACTCTAGAGACTGGGGGTCCGGGGGTCGGAACTCTAGGGACTGGGGGTCCGGGGGTCGGAACTCTAGAGACTGGGGGTCCGTGGGTCGGAACTCTAGAGACTGGGGGTCCGGGGGTCGGAACTCTAGAGACTGGGGGTCCCGGGGTCGGAACTCTAGGGACTGGGGGTCTGGGGGTCGGAACTCTAGGGACTGGGGGTCGGAACTCTAGGGACTGGGGGTCCGGGGGTCGGCACTCTAGGGACTGGGGGTCCGGGGGTCGGCACTCTAGAGACTGGGGGTCAGGAGGACGGCACTCTAGAGACTGGGGGTCAGGAGGACGGCACTCTAGAGTCTGGGGGTCAGGAGGACGGCACTCTAGAGACTGGGGGTCGGGAGGACGGCACTCTAGAGACTGGAGGTCGGGAGGACGGCACTCGAGAGACTGGAGGGCGGGAGGACGGCACTCGAGAGACTGGAGGTCGGGAGGACGGCACTCGAGAGACTGGGAACCAGGAGGGGAACTGCACTCGAGAGACTGGGAACTAGGAGGGGAACTGCACTCGAGAGACTGGGAACCAGGAGGGGAACTGCACTCGAGAGACTGGGAACCAGGAGGGGAACTGCACTCGAGAGACTGGGAACCAGGAGGGGAACTGCACTCGAGAGACTGGGAACCGGGCTCCAGAGACTGGAGATTGGACTGGGAACAGGGCTCCAGAAACTGGAGATCGGACTGGGAACAGGGCTCCATGGGCTGGAGATCAGACGGGGAACTGGTCTCCAGGGGCTGGAGATCAGACGGGGAACAGGTCTCCAGGGGCTGGAGATCAGACGGGGAACAGGTCTCCAGGGGCTGGAGATCAGACGGGGAACAGGTCTCCAGGGGCTGGAGATGAGGCTCCGGGCAACCGGAGTCCATAGACTGGGGCTCAGGGGGATAGACTGATGACCCAGCGGGGTAAAGGGCTGGAGGTTGTTGCAGCGCGGAGGCGGCAGCGGCCGGGACTGGAGGTCGCTGCTGTTCGGAGACGGCGGCGGCCGGGACTGGAGGTCGCTGCGGTTCGGAGACGGCGGCGGCCGGGACTGGAGGTCGCTGCGGTTCGGAGACGGCGGCGGCCCGGACTGGAGATAGCTGCTGCTCCGAGGCGACAGCTGGAGTCGGCTGGATCGCCGACCGGACACAGGGAGCTGGAGTCGGTCGAACCGCCGACCTGACACGGGGAGCTGGAGTCGGCTGCGGCCCAGCGGGAGCGGGGGAATAACTGCGGCCCAGCGGGAGAGGGAGTCTGGCCCTTCCTCTGCCTCTGTCTCCTTCGAGGTTTGACCGGGATGTCCATTAGGTCACGGTCTGCCTTCTGGACACTTCGAGGTCCTCCAAAGGCCAGACGGGTTCCGATGAATTGTTCATACCAGTCAGGAAGACGACACTCCATACTGTGGTCTGCTGAGTCCATCTTGGGCCAGATCATTCTGTCACGGGGCATGATGAGGACTCAAACGCAGACAGTCAGGTGTAGTGAAAAAAAAGGTTTTTAAATCAACCAAAAACAAAACAGGGAATCCAGGGACAAGACAAAAGACGAGGGGGAAAATCCGGCAGGAAAAGGCAGAACAGGCAGACTGGAAAACCGGGAACAGGACGAGCAAAACGGGCGGGTTGGACGGAAAACAAACACAATGATCTGGCAGTGAGTGAGTGAAAGACAGGGGTTTAAATAGTGACTAGGCAGAGTGAACAGGTGAGACTAAAGAGCTGATGAAGTGAGTGTGACTGGCAGGTGCACTGAATGAACTGATTAGGTGAGTGAGGAGCTACAGAAAGAAACCAAGACACAGAACACACAGGGCAAAGCCTGATCGTGACACAATAAGGTCAGTGTTTGGGCCGCTGTATTTATAGAATCCTGCTTACATCCGTGCTTATCAGTAGGTGGCGCTATGACAATGAGTTAATATTGGCATGCAGAAGTCCTAAAGCCATGACAGTCAACAAGCATGTCAAGTTTGGGACAGTTTTGACAAAGTACAGTCGAGTTACAACAGCTTGATGGATGATGGCGAACCATGTAAAATGGCCATCACACCATATCCACGTCGTTCGATGAAACCTAAAGCTTTTAGTAACTTTTAATCGCTAAGGTCTTTAGATTGTTCTGACCAAATTCTAAAATGATCGGATTAATTCCCTAGGAGTTCGTAGTACAGCACCTGGAAATGGAAAACAAACACGAGAAATTCATACAAAATTGAAAAGCAACGGCTTTTCACGAAACAACAAGCTTTGAGTAACTTTTCATCGCAAAGGTCTTTAGATTGTTCTGACCAAATATGAAGTTGATTCGATTATTTCTCTAGGAGGAGTTCGTTAAAGTACAGTGCATGGAAATGACAAAACCGACAATAAAAATTTCATTAAAAAATTCAAAATGGCTGACTTCCGGTTGGGTTTAGAGCATGGTCCCAAGAGACTTTATTTTAAGTCCACATGTGATACATGTGCCTACCAAATTTTGTAAATCTATGTGAAACGTACAGCGAGGGCTGCTTCGTCGAAATTTTGTAGGGGGCGCTATTGAGCCGATTTTCCACTCTGAACCAATAAAATCATATTATATAACTACATTTTGGGCTTTAAATGTGTATGCCAAGTTTGCTTATGTTTCGAGCATTTCTAGCCTCTCAAAAACACCTTAATTTTTCATGGTGAAGAATGCGTCGCCACGGCAACAGCTTTTCACGAAACAACAAGCTTTGAGTAACAAAGGTCTTTAGACTGTACCGACCAAATTTGAAGTTCATCTGATTAATTCCCTAGGAGGAGTTCGTTAAAGTCCAGCGCCTGGAAATGACAAAAACGACACTAGACCAAATTTCATACAGCTAGGTGAAACTCAATAGGGGGCGCTATCGAGCCAATATTTCATAGCCCAGCTGGACACCCCAATCAGACTGCAATTTTCGCAAATTCTGGCTTACGTGCCAAATTTCACAAAATTCCCAGTATCCCAAGCACCTCCTTTTTGCGAAGAAACACTAAGAATAAGAATAAGAATAAGAATAATAAACATTAGAATAACAATAGGTCCTCCGCTCCGACTACGTCGGTGCTCGGGCCCTAATAATAATAATAAACATACGAAAAACAATAGGTCCTCCGCTCCGACTACGTCGGTGCTCGGGCCCTAATAATAATAATAAACATACGAAAAACAATAGGTCCTCTGCTCCGACTACGTCGGTGCTCGGGCCCTAATAATAATAATAATAATTCCTACAGTTTCAATAGGGACCTCGTGGCCCGACGTCGGTGCTCGGGCCCTAATAATAATAATAATTCTTACAGTTTCAATAGGGACCTCGCGGCCCGACGTTGTCGTTGCTCGCGCCCTAATAATAATTCCTACAGTTTCAATAGGGACCTTTTCAATAAAAATGGCCAACTAACGGTTGATTTTAGAGTATGGTCCCAAGAGACTTTTTATTAAGTCTCTATGTGATACATGTGCCTACTCAATTTCATACATCTAGGTCAATCGTACTGCGAGGGCAGCTTCGGCGAAATTCTATATGGGGCGCTATTAAGCCGACTTGCATCTCTGAAACTTTAAAATCACATTAAATAACTTCATACACGATTTAAAATGTGTGTGCCATGTTTGGTTGTGGTTGAAGTATGTTTAAACCCTCAAAAACACCTTCGTGTTTCATGGCATATAATGCATCGCTACGCAAGGCTACGTCGGTGCTCAGGCCCTAAATATAAGATCTATCTTGATCTATCTGTACTTATTCTGTCCTGTTGTAACACCTTAATTTCCCCTTTGGTGATCAATAAAGGTGCATTGTTATTTTGTAGTTCTCTTCATAATTTCTGCAATTGTGCATCTTGGACTAGGCTATATCTGTATACTTTCACTATTTTACAGAAGTCCGGCTGTTGCCAATGCCAAATTTGTTCAATTTTGTTCTCAATGATGGTCAATTATCAGTACTGTGGCAAGGGGAAGTGAAGCATTTCTCCCGTCTGGGGTCTCTGAACTTAAGCCTTCTCTCAACGTGGAGCTGTTCCACTGTACTGTGGAGTAGAGACATCCATCTTAGTGCATGTTCTGTTGCCAGGGTGAATTTTCTGACATGGAAGTTATACTGCAACTTGGTTAAAACCTATTTAATTGCCTGACATTCCTTCCCTGCGGTTGAATAATTCCTTTCATGTTTTAACAACTTACAGCTAATATAGGTCACTGGGTGTTCCTCCCCTCCTCTGTATTGTGACATGATATCTGCATGGACGATGAATGCAGATTGAGAACGACTTTTGTTTTTTGCTTTAGAAACCGCCCCAGCTGCAGCCCTTCTGGCCGCCTGGCGACCTCCAGCTCTGGCCATCGCAGCCTCAGAGCAGTGGCGACCTCCAGCTCCGGCCGCCGCAGCCTCAGAGCAGCGGCGACCTCCAGCTCCAGCTGCCGCAGTCTCCGAGTCGTAGCGACCTCCAGCTGCCGCCGTCTCCGAACCGCAGCGACCTCCAGTCCCAGCTGCCGCCGTCGCCGTGCCGCAGCGACCTCCAGTCCCAGCCGCCGCCGCCTCCATGCCGCAGCGACCTCCAGTCCCAGCCGTCGCCGTGCCGCAGCGACCTCCAGTCCCAGCCGTCGCCGTGCCGCAGCGACCTCCAGTCCCAGCCGTCTCCGAGCCGCAGCGACCTCCAGTCCCAGCCGCCGCCGCCTCCGTGCCGCAGCAACCTCCAGCCGCCGCCGCCTCCGTGCCGCAACGACCTCCAGCCGCCGCCTCCGTGCCGCAGCGACCTCCAGCCGCCGCCACCTCAGTGCCGCAGCGACCTCCGGTCCCTGCCGCCGCAGCGCTGCAACAACCTCCAGCCCCTTACCCCGCTGGGTCATCAGTCTATCCCCCGGAGCCCCATCTCCGAGAGTCAGAGACCTGTTCCCCGTCTGATCTCCAGCCCCTGGAGACCTGTTCCCCGTCTGATCTCCAGCCCCTGGAGACCTGTTCCCCGTCTGATCTCCAGCCCTTGGAGACCTGTTCCCCGTCTGATCTCCAGCCTCTAGAGCCCTGTTCCCTGTCTGATCTCCAGTTTCTAGAGCCCTGTTCCCCGTCTGATCTCCAGTCTCTAGAGCCCTGTTCCCCGTCTGATCTCCAGTCTCTAGAGCCCTGTTCCCCGTCTGATCTCCAGCCTCTCGAGTGCAGTTCCCCTCTTGATCCCCAGCCTCTCGAGTGTAGTTCTCCAGATCCCCAGCCTCTCGAGTGCAGTTCTCCAGATCCCCAGCCTCTCGAGTGCAGTTCTCCAGATCCCCAGTCTCTCGAGTGCAGTCTCCCTGATCTCCAGTCTCTCGAGTGCAGTCTCCCTGATCTCCAGTCTCTCGAGTGCAGTTCCCCTCTTGATTCCCAGCCTCTCGAGTGCAGTTCCCCTCTTGATCCGCAGCCTCTCGAGTGCAGTTCTCCAGATCCCCAGTCTCTCGAGTGCAGTTCTCCAGATCCCCAGTCTCTCGAGTGCAGTTCTCCAGATCCCCAGCCTCTCGAGTGCAGTTCTCCAGATCCCCAGCCTCTCGAGTGCAGTTCTCCAGATCCCCAGCCTCTCGAGTGCAGTTCTCCAGATCCCCAGCCTCTCGAGTGCAGTTCTCCAGATCCCCAGTCTCTCGAGTGCAGTCTCCCTGATCTCCAGTCTCTCGAGTGCAGTCTCCCTGATCTCCAGTGTCTCGAGTGCAGTTCCGCTCTTGATTCCCAGCCTCTCGAGTGCAGTTCCCCTCTTGATCCCCAGCCTCTCGAGTGCAGTTCCCCTCTTGATCCCCAGCCTCTCGAGTGCAGTTCCCCTCTTGATCCCCAGTCTCTCGAGTGCAGTTCTCCAGATCCCCAGTCTCTCGAGTGCAGTTCTCCAGATCCCCAGTCTCTCGAGTGCAGTCTCCCTGATCTCCAGTCTCTCGAGTGCAGTCTCCCTGATCTCCAGTCTCTCGAGTGCAGTTCCCCTCCTGGTTCCCAGTCTCTCGAGTGCAGTTCCCCTCCTGGTTCCCAGTCTCTCGAGTGCAGTTCCCCTCCTGGTCTCCAGTCTTTCGAGTGCAGTCTCCCTGATCTCCAATCTTTCGAGTGCAGTTCCTCTCCTGGTCTCCAGTCTTTCGAGTGCAGTCTCCCTGATCTCCAGTCTTTTGAGTGCAGTCTCCCTGATCTCCAGTCTTTCGAGTGCAGTCCCCCTGATCTCCAGGCTCTCGAGTGCAGTCCCCCTGATCTCCAGTCTCTAGAGTTCCGTCCCCCTGATCCCCAGTCTCTAGAGTTCCGTCCTCCTGTCCCCCAGTCTCTAGAGTTCCGTCCCCCGGACCCCCAGTCTCTAGAGTTCCGTCCCCCGGACCCTCAGCCTCCAGAGCTCCGTCCTCTGGACCCTCAGTCTCCCCAGTCTGCCAGGCCGGCCGTCCCTCCTCCGGGCCTCCAACGCCCTCCCTTGGAAGACGTTTGTTTTGTTTTTTGTTTTTTGCTGTGGGACATTTGGAATCCGTCCCTGGGGGGGTACTGTCACGATCAGGCTTTGCCTTGTGTGTTCTGTGTGTCTTTGTTTAGTTTCACCCTCCTCACTCCCTCAGCATCAGCCTAACTCCCTTCACCTGCCGCTAATCAAGCACTCTACCTGTCAGCCACTCCCTCAGCACCAGTCCAACTCCCTTCACCTGTCCCTGATTAGTAATCAAGCACTCCCTCATCAGCACAACTCTCCTCACCTGTTCAAGTCACCTTATAAACCCCTGTCTCCCAGTCACTCACTGCCAGGTCATTGTTTGTGTTGTACCCGCCTGTTTGTCTTGTCCTGCTCCCGGTTTCCCTGTGTTCTTGTAGTGTTCACGTTCTTAGTTAAGTGTTTATTAAATTCCTTTTCACACTACTTCTGGTCTGCGTTTGAGTCCACCATCATGCCCCGTGACACCTTCTTCATCTTTCCGGCTGAACTCTTTTCTTGGCAATTTATATAGGGTCAATGAATCGCTTTTGCTCTGGCCACTCCCCTGGAACCACTTTGCCTCTGATCACTTCGGATCCCGAAGTGATCGTTTTCAAGCCATTGTTTTACTACTCTTTTTTTAACATAAGAAAGTAGCCAACTAGTGAAATAATAATAATTGTATTTTATAGCACTTTTCAAGCTTAATCTGTTGAAAATTGGGGCTAAAAAATTCCAATATTGATTATAGAACTCAGCAGGGAGGCCATCAGGTCCTGGTGATTTATTGTTAGGTATGAGTTTGAGTGCATTGTGGAATTCTCAATAAATTAGCTTGGTCTTCATTTAATTGCGGTAAATCAATATTGCTTAGGAATGTGTCAATGTCTTCTTGGGTTGGTCTATGTTTTGATGAGTATAAATTTGTATAAAAATCTTTAAAGGTCTTATTTATTTCTTGAGGTGTTTGCACGGTCTTCTCTGCTGAGTTCAGAATTGTTGAAATTGTTTTTTTTCCTTGTTTTGTTTGATTTGGTTGGCCAGGTATTTTCTAGATGTATTACTGCATTCAAAATGTTTGTTTATGAGTCTGTGTAGGAGGAATTGAGTTTTATTGTTTGTGTTCATTAAATTGTAATTTGTATTTCCGTAATTCATTGTGTTGTGGGATTATTTGCATTGATATTCTCTATTTCCTTAATCTTTTGTTCGAAATATGTTTCCTGTTCGTTGTCTTTCTTTTTCTTGTATGTGGAATATGATATGATTCTTCCTCTTAATACTGCTTTCTCTGTTTATCAAAGTAGTGATGGTGCTATTTCTGGTGAATCATTTATTTCAAGGAAGGACGCCCACTGTTTCTTCATATAATTATCAAAGTCAGGGTCATTAAATAAGGATGTATTAAATCACAATCTATTGGATGGTTTGGGAGAATGGGGTGTATTAGCATGTCTGAGATTTAGGAGATGATTGAGTTGCTCGTTAAAAAGAAGTCAATACGAGAGTAAGAGTGATGAACCGGTGAGAAGAATGAAAATTGTCTAGCGGTCAGGTGTTTTAATCACCAACCATTGCCAAGACCAAAATCACTCATGAACTGTTTAATGGTTTCTGTGGGTTGACAGTTACGTGTGCTGTTTGAATTACTTGATCTGTCTAATGATGGGTTTATGTCTGCATTGAAATCTCCGTTGATTATTATTGCAGAATCAGACAGATTGTAGAGAAAGGTAGAAAAAGGGTGGAAAAGGGATGAGAATAGTAATTGAGCTGTTGTGTATATATATTTATTATGATAAATCGTCCTTCTGGATCTGTGATGGTGTTGTTATGAATAAATGAAAGATTTTTGTGTTTTAAAATGGCTATGCCAGTTGAAATGGGCGGAGAAGATGTGATTTAATTGTCCTTAATTTATGATAGTCAGATTTGGATGTATGAGTTTCTTGAAGGATTGCGTCTGCTTGTAATTTGTTTATGTGGCTGTCTTTTTGCCTGTGAACCAATTCCACGGATGTTGCAAGTTAACAATTTAAGTGACTTCATGGTTGCAAGATGTGGTCTGTTTGAATGGATTTATGTTTTGAGCATGTCCGTGTGTGCATGTTTGGGTATATGTAGACGTGTGTCTGGGTATGTCTGTGTATAGATGTGCGGGCAGGTGTTCTTCCATAGGTGTGGAGGATGAGTGTGTGTGTGTTTGTGCATGTATATAAGTGAATGGGTGGATATGGGTCCTCTCAGGGATGGAGTAGTGTATGGGATTAGGGGAGATAATAACAATAGAGAGTAGACAAAAAAATTTGCAACAATAGGACGCTTGTTAGCGGGGTTTCTGGGTCCGATGCGGTGTACTCGGTGGAATGTAATGTCCTTAACTGTGTCCGGGGAGATTTTGAGGTTAGTGGTCATGAATTCCTTGATCAGCTGGTCTGGGTTGTCATCTTGTATGCGCTCTGGGATACCGGGAAACAACGTTATCGTCCCTCATGCTGCGTGACTGTAGATGGAGTGTGGTTTCTTTCATGTCCTTGTTTTCTTTAGCAACGGAGGCGAACTGAGTTGTGAGGGAAGTAACGGTGTGTTGGAGGGATTGTTTTCCTTGGTTTGTGTGGTTATTTGTTCTTGGCTGAATTCGAGGCTTTCACAGAGCTGCTGGAATTCTCTGTGGAGGACTTCAATGAGAGCTATTCTTGCACGGAGAGTTTATTGTCAATTGAAATCAAAATATCACTCACCTCTGTACAGCATGATTTGTCTGGGGAGTTGAGAATGGAGTTGGATTGTCGGCATATCTTGTTGTTTAGTGTGGAGGCGAAGTTGTCCTTGTCTTGTCCTGTTTTCATGTCGGCCATGGTGAAAAGTCCTCAAGGTCTTCCAGGTCGAATGGTTGTATTATTCCAGTTAAATTGAAACTGTAGCGTGAGCGGCTCCTGCCCCGTTTCTAGGCGGGGAAGTAGTTCGCACCTAACACGGTGGTTACTCCGTCAGCTGTCCCACCTGCGAGGATATGCGTTCCTCCTTGAGGTCTCAGAACAATACCTTCGGCCTTTTATCTCACCCCGTAGCTAAATCGTTTGGATTTCAGAATTAATTGTCTTCTTGAAAGTCTTTTACGGCTAATGCCCTAGGCGCTCTCAATGGGATGTAACCCTAACACCCTGTATGTAATAGTTATGTACATCGTCTATACTTTACTATTGCCTATTGTGAACATTCTCACCATTTATGACTAACACTGCCAAGTCTTCACCCAGGGAACTTACCTTAAGCTCCTCTGCATGTTTCAGTCGTCACATCTTATCGCACCATTAACGGACAGGGGAAGAGGGGTACATTGTTTTAAAGGACCAGAACACTGTTTTGGTTTCAGTCACTTACTAAATGTAAGGCTATGTTTTTATTTCTGGTTTTCACACAAGATTCACATACAACAATTTCAATTCAATGAAACAGTTACAGTGGCTACAAGAACTAATTCTAGCATTCCTCTCTGTCAGCCTTCGCTGATTTTGTAATGAGGTATTCTTCAGTCAGCTCTCTGACATTCCCATTCTCTAGTTGGGGTGGGGAGAAGCCCCAAACTCACAGTTTTTCTGCTGCTTTTTATGCTGATCTAAGGCCGGCACCTCCTTCATTTCATGTGTCACTCACACATGAGTCCTCCTCTTTCTTACGCTGACACAGAATGTAACTGGTGGTAACTGGTTTGATCCTGCTAGAACCAGAAGCACTGTAAGGCTCAAGTGACTATTTTAAACAAAGTGTCTAACTCTAAACAGTTTATATGTTAAATCTCCATGGAACAAAGACAAGACTGGTGGGAGGGCTCAACGTCAGCCGTCTGAGGGGAGGAGCAGTCGGCGGGGCAGACCCCAGAGACGGACCAACCGACGCACACACATCACAACACAGAGGGTGTGGTAAATTTAGATTCTGACTAGAAACTAGACAAACACCACTCACACCCACCCACATACCAGATGTATTCGAACAAAAATTAAGGTTTTAGAAAGTTACCACAAGTCACATTAACTATTAAAGGTAAAAATCTTAAATATTTGGGTGACTCAGGAGCAACGCTTTTAGTTCTGCATACGTTTGCTTTACCTTTCCCTACCAAGAAGAGTGACAGATATTGCAGGACTGTTGGCTCAGGAGGCATACCAATTAGTGAACCATACACAAAGCCCTTGTCCTGCATGCTAGATGACACCACAGTCAAACACTCATTCTTACTGTATGATCATTGCCATATAAATCATCCTGACATCGGGCCCTGATGGCCTGGTATGGAAGCTTTGAGGAAGTATGGTTTAGAGAAGGGAGAGAGGTAGAAGTTATGTATAATGGGGTAACCAACTGAGCAACGATTTGTCCAAGATTTACAAGCAGTTAATGCTATGGTGCACCCGCGAGCACCTCAAGTTTCTAATCCACACACCATTCTGTCACTCATCCCTCCAGACACAGCCCATTATTTGGTCGTTGACTTGGCCAATGCATTTTTCTCCATACTTAAGCACAAACAGAGTCAATTTTGGTTTGCATTCTCATTTAAAAGACGAGGCTCTACCTGGACCCGGTGTCCCCAGGGATATCTAGAAAGCCCTGGTGTATTTCACAATGCCTTGATTAACGTTTAATATTTAATGTGTATGTCTGACTGAGATCCTCTTCTCCCCTAATCACTGAATGACAGACTGAAGGTTGAGAAGCAACTGATGCTTGTAAAGAGAAGGTTGCCTCTCATGTGATAAATAATTGGTCATTGTGTACATGTCTATCTTTATGGTATTATAATGTTATACATTTTACATGCTAATAGAAATGTGAGGTGTAGTATGTGACATCCTAAAGTAGTTATGTTTATCTTTTTCTATCTTCAGAATGAAACTGGTGAAAAGAGGAGAGAATGCATCCTTAGTGCACTTTGTATCTACCTGAATGAAGTCCTCTTCAAAGAATACTTGGTTGGTCCATTTTTTTGTTTAGTTTCTACCTGTATTAAAACAAACCTTGAATATCTAATCTTGTTATTTTGTTATGATTTGGTTTGCTTAAACATTTTTGGAAATATGAAAAATGCACTTAACTTAACTTAATTAGTTTTTTATAAGGATCACATGTGCAATCGAATGCAATCCCTGGGAAACAAATCTGTCATACATCCTTCTTTTACTAAGATCTTACATTTTCAGGTTTTGTTGACATTGTCAGAATGGTTATAATTCTAGTTAATGTTAATTACTGAGGTCTGGATGGCAATGTTGTACTGGAATCAGGGTGGGAAATAAGCACCAGCCAAATGCAGTATAAAATATTAGGGTTGTCACAGCTCTGCCACTGCTATCCTGTCACTCTATCTCCCACTCACCTAATCAGCTCATTCAGTGCACCTGCTAGTCACACCCACCTCATCAGCTCATCACTCTCACCTGCTCACTCTGCTGCACCTACTATTTAGACCCCAGTCTCACACACACTCACTGCCAGATCGTTCTCCGCATTCATGCCAGACCTTCCAGCGTTTACCCTCCGACGGATTTCCCATTACCGACCCTGCCTGTTTGGACTTCTCCGTCTTGCCTCTGCCCCGGTAAACCACTCAGCCTTCTGTCCCCGCCCACGAGATCCTGCCTCTGTTTCCGCAGAGTTCTGTCTGCCTTCTCCCTTGACGGCTTACTCTTCCACCGTGTAGGATTCTACACCTGTGCATATCGAGAATGTTGTGTGTTCAGTTGAGAATAAAGCTTCGATTCCAACTATTCAGTGTGTCTGTCATACTGCTTCTGGGTCCTTACCACACCCGTTACAAGGATGGTATATTTCAGATACAAAATAATGATTTACTATTGAGTGGCAGGGGAATTTGAACATTATCTAAGGGGCTGGTTGATGTACACACAAAGTCTTTGGAGTTCTGCTTATAGTTTGGTTTTGTCCTTTTTTGTCCTATGTAAAGGATTCCGATGCTACAGCTGTTAAGACGGAGCTTGGACAACTAATTCTTAGCCTCTACACAGGAGTATTCAATTAAAGTTCAACGAGGTCCAGTTGGAGAGAATTTCCTCATTCAAAGCGCTAGTCCCATATATTGAAGTAGCCAACAGTTGTATTAACGTCCGTCTGTATGTAGTCAACAACTGACTGTCAAATCAAATGAAGACAGTTCAATTTCATAATATCTAAACAATATTTATTGTCGGATTTCAAATTTAACTGGATGAATTATAAATAATACATAATCTAATAATAAATAAATGTTCTCTTGTTTCAAGTAAAATAACGTCTGGATTAAAGAAGAAATTACATAACCGAAAGCTTTTGAAAAATGTGCATCTTAAAATAAAGTACTTCATTTTATAAAAATTTATTTCACGGAATTGTCCTGCAGCTTTAAATTCAGTTCATTCAGGTGTGAAGTGATGGCAATTAAAAACAAAATATTTCTCATCTTCTAGTAAGAGAAATTTGTGTGTAGGTACTTTATCTGTAGTTATTGAAACCACTTGTTTCAGCTCCATTCCTCCGCTCGGGCTTAAAAGGTTAACATCATTGTTGGGAAGTGAATTAATGTGCTAGGATTCTGATCATATTGGATGCTTCACATTGACGCTTTTAATAATCACCATGGTCTCTGAATATGAGACATACTGGTTTTAAACTGCCCAGGGAAGAATTAACATATAAGAGTCTGTCCATTCTTGGTTAAATACTCTCTTTATGGACAACGCCATGTGAAATAACTTCTCTGACTCACATCATTTTCATACTGTTTGTTCTCTTTCCTCGTCTCTCCCCCGTGTGTGTAAATCTCACTCGAGTCCGGAAACTTGTCGGAATACACATTTAATTGGCTGAGCAGCATCACGACCCGAGTAAATTAAGTTGGACCAATAAAATTGTTTAATGCAGTTTAATCGTGTGGAAATACTTTCCATGATTTTATTAAGTTTGTTTAAAGCAGGGGTCTTCAATGTTTTTCAGGCCAAGGACCCCCAAACTGATAGAGAGATGGAGCAGGGACACCCGACTATATATATTGTGTTTTATATTAAACTGGGCCTAGTGCCATGTATAAACATACCTCTTTATTGTGCATTCAATACTAAGCTATTCAAACAATACACAGGTTCATATATTCATGTTTTTATTTTAAACATGTGCAAGGTACAGTGAGTAGGGAGGCCGTGCCACTGCCATTTATAAACATACCTTGTCAGCTGATACCAATGCCAATATCAACATTGTCTGTCAATTGCAAGATAATCATCATACAAGCTATTCAGTTTGACGTTTTCATTTTAAACATAAATGTGGAAATGAAAATGAGTGATGGCCTATTAGTGCCACTGCCATGGATAAACATACCTGTTATATTTCATACAATACTGAACTATTAAAATAATGGACAGATTCATGTTTGCAGTACCTCCGCAGACCCCCTATTGAAGACCTCTGGTTTAAAGCATTGTTTTTTTAAGTGTGTGCTTGGACCAATCTTATTCACCTTTATATATGCTTCCTTTAGACAATATTATCAGAAAACACTCTATAAACTTTCATTGTTATGGAGATGATACTCAATTATATCTATCAAGCCAGATGAAACCAACCAGCTCGCTAAACTTCAAGCATGTCTTAAGGACATAAAAACCTGGATGAACTGCAATTTCCTGATTTTGAACTCAGACGTTATTCTATTAGGCCCAGAACACCTCTGAATTCAATTATCTAATGATATCCTTAGATAGTTTCTCTAGATGGCATTGCCCTGGTATCCTACACCACCGTAAAGAATCTGTTATCTTTGTTTAGGATATATCTTTTAACTCCCAGGACTGCTTTTTTTCAATATATAAGTAAAATCTTTCCAATTGATCAAGATTGTTGCAGCATGTGTACGAACAAAAACTAGAGAAGAAAATAGATCATATTACTCCTGTGTAGCTGCTCTGCACTGGCTCCCTGTGAAATCAAGAATGGAATATAAAAGTCTTATCCTTACTGTTAGAGCCATATTTTTAGTTTTGATTACAAATCATAATTTCTCATTTTCGCTAATATATTTGTGTGACTCCTTTAATTTATGAACGAAGGCTACATTTTGGATTATGTATAATTACTTTTCTTTAGGAACTTCTGTGATTAACCAGATGAGGATCAGCTGGCATAAGAGGAAGGGGTGGGACTGAGTCTCGAGAGTTGGTTTTCCTTTGTGTGGAACGGGGCATCGGGACAGTCTTTGACCTCACGTTTAATAGATTATATTTTGGTTCAATTTGTCAAAAGAGAAAATAAAATCACGGCAAAGAAAGCAGCGTCTGCGGAGTCATTATTTAGACGGTTCAACGTGTGAGTCAGAAACAGAGCCCCGGAACGTGGCTCAGTACAGAGGAAGAGGAATCAAGAACGGGCCACTACATAGTCAAAGACTTCCGACCGGCTGTTTCGGCGGCTGAAGGATTGGAATCACCGCTTGATCTTCATGAATGAAAGAAGGAAACCTCCGCTGACGGAGCGACTCAGCTGACTCGCCATAACGCGGTGGCCCGTGAGTAAAATGAGACGGATCAAAGCAGTGAGTAAATAAAATCATCAAATGGATAAAGATGAGCTGCGAGCTTCTAAGGATGATGAATGAAACTGACATGGAAATGTTTGAATGCCTGCTAAAATATAAGGAAACGGAAGCACAAACGAGAGAATGTTTAAGAAGCAAGATTCGTATTAAAGGGCTGATGGAAAGAAAGGACATGATCAATAAACTGTTATGCTATAGGAACGATGGCTGAAGAGAGTGCTGAAATGGAAAATAAATTAAAAGATCTCACTACGGAGCGCAGAGGCAGATTGACTGCTTGCACACGTAAAATGAATAAACTCCGATCATTGCTTGCTGATGGTGGAGATACTGAAAAGGTGTTAAGTGGAGTGGAACAATTTAAGGTGAGACTTAATGAATTTAAAGATGCTCATGTTGCTGTCCAAATGCTTTTACCTGCTGAAATAAAGGAAAATTATACAATGGACTGGTATGAGCCTAGAATGGAGAAATTCAGGAGATTCTTATTGGAAGTGGAGTCAGGGAAAACTTATTCATCAGATCTTCAGATGCTTGTTGAACCTCATGATAGTATTTCTAATGTATCTAAACGGTCGTCCAAGCGATCGACATCTTCAAAACAGACAAATCGATCAGCAACCTGTTCATCAATATCTTCAGAACGGCTTAAAATAGCCACAGAGAAAGCCGTACTACAAGCACGTAGGTCCGCATTGGAACAGAAGCAAGCTGTGGAAATGGAGAGAAACAGATTACAAGCTCAACTGGAGAGAATTGAACTAGAGACCGATATAGCTGAGTCTGATGCCAAATTAAAGGTTTTGGACAGTTTTCAGGAAGTCATTGAACCTACAAGACAGACCAGGGATGGCATGAATGAATATTTGGACAGTCATAAGCATGATGGCTCTGAGGATGAAATGGAATCTGTGTCTGTTAAAATGACAGAATTGGGAGCCAAACCGAAACCACCTCTTCAGAGATATATTGCACCTAGATTGGATAATGCTGAAAGAGCTCCAGGCCAGGAGCGGAGAGAACCGGCTCACCCAAGAAGTGACCATTCTGAGGAAAGAGACTCTAGAAATCACAGTAGAGCTCTGCTGACTGTGATCCAGAGACAAAATGAGATAGCAGATTTACTAGTGTTACAGCATAAACGATCCTCACTTCCCTCCAGACAAATCCCAGTATTTGATGGTGAGCCTTTAAGTTTTCAAACATTCATGCGTGCATTCAAGCATGGTATTGAAAATAAAACTAGCAGTGAGGAGGATAGACTTTACTACCTTGAACAGTACACTAGTGGTGAACCTAGAGAACTAGTGAGGAGCTGTTTTCACATGAAACCAAAAAGAGGCTATGCTGAGGCACAGAGACTGCTGAAGATTCACTTTGGAGATGGAATGAAAATTGCAAATGCCTACATGGAGAAAGCACTGAACTGGAGCAACATTAAAGCTAATGATGGAAAGGCATTACATGCCTATGCCCTTTACCTTAGAGGATGTTGCAATGCTATAAAAGAGTTAAAAGGCATGGAAGAAATGGATCTTGTATCTACGTTGAAACTCATTCTATCAAAGCTGCCATATGGGCTGAAAGAAAAGTGGAGAACGACAGCACATGAGCTTCTGGAACGAACCCAAGAGAGGGCCAGATTTTCTGACCTTGTTGCATTTATTGAGAAACAAGCCAGCATTCTGCAAGATCCACTCTTTGGAGACATTCAGGATTCTATGCCTAGGAAAGCTATCATAAAAAGTAACATGGCAATAGACTCCAGACAACAAGCTAAACAAAGAGAGAGGAGGAGTAGCTTTGCAATTGCAATTGAAAGGGACGACCGGAAAACTGCAGATCAAGCAAGAAATCAACAACCTAAAAACCTGGATATCAATGTGGAAAATGTTCACTGTTGCATTTGCAACACAGACAAACATCCATTGAATGAATGTGAAATGTTGAAGGTCCAGCCACGGGATGTTAAGGTGCAAATGCTGAAAGAAAAGGGCATCTGCTTTGGTTGTCTAACTAGAGGACATATGAGCAGAACTTGTAAAAGGAGGATGAGATGCCAATACTGTCAAGGTCTGCACCCTAGTATACTACACATTGACAGACCCGCAAATAATGGACCAAATGAGAAAAGGACCAATCAGACAAAAGGATCGGTCAGTGGAACTCTTGTCTCATTGGAGGAGGAAGATATTGGGGCTGGAAAAGATTGCAAACTGGCAATAGTACCAGTACAAGTAAAGGCTTCCAAAGGCAGCAAAACAATACTAACCTATGCATTTCTTGACCCTGGCAGCACAGCAACATTTTGCACGGAGAATCTAATGAGACAGCTCAATGCAAAAGGAAAGGAAGCTAAGGTTCTTCTGCAAACAATGGGTCAAAGGAAACCAGTGAGTAGTTTTGAAATAAGTAGACTACAAGTGGGAGATTTGGATGGGAATAACTTTATTGAGCTTCAAAAAACTTACACTCAAACAAAGATACCAGTGACAAAAGAAAACATTTTCTCTCAACATGATCTCGGCAGGTGGCCTTACTTGAAGGAGATAAAGCTGCAAGAAGTTGATGCGGAAGTGGAACTCCTAATTGGAGTAGATGTCCCAAAGGCATTGGAGCCCTGGCAAATCAGAAATAGCCAAGGCAATGGTCCCTACGCTGTAAGAACGCTCTTTGGATGGGTGGTAAATGGACCACTCAACTTGTCTTCAGCTGTGGATAACTTTGGAAAGCCTGTGGCATCAGTAAACCGCATTTCAATTGAACTGGAAACCCTTCTAGTAAATCAGAACCACCACGATTTCCCAGAGAGAGAATATGAGTCGGTGGAATCTCAGTGGCCTAAGGACCCAGACAAAATGTCACAAAGTTCTCTTTTGTCGGAGGATCCCGATGTGAAAAGGGATGTGATCGTGAACACAACGAGCATTGAGGGGAAAAGTCCCACCAGTAAGCTGATTGAGTACTACTCGGACTGGAACAGCCTGAAAAAAAACTGTAGTTCGGATACTGAAGTTGAAAAAATTGCTCTTGGAGATCACTCAAAGAAGAAAGAAGACAAATACTGGATTGCTGCTGAGTAACGATAAATCACTGAAGGAACGTGCCATGAAACTAAAGGTGCCATTCAGTGCAAATATGACGGTGAAAGATATAAAAAATATCAAAAGGGAAAACATTTGCAGAAAAGAGCCACCTTGAAACTCCTGGGTGCTAGGATTCTAAAGACCATGCAAGGAAGTAAAGGACTAGTCCGCAGTGTCCTAGTTAAAACCAGAACAAGTGTTATACAGAGACCCATCAACAAACTCTGCCTGCTCCTTGAAGCTGGAGAGTAACTGGTGCGGGACAGTAGTTTCGAAAAGTTATATGAACTTAAAGATGAACTTTATCTATCTATGGACTCTGACGACAAGAACAAAAAAGGAAAAGAAAATGGAATATTTGTGTTTTGAATATTGACTATTAATTGATGTAATTGCTGTATTTGACGCAATTAGGTGCTGGAATGTTAGAGCCATATTTTTAGTTTTGATTACAAATCATAATTTCTCATTTTCGCTAATATATTTGTGTGACTCCTTTAATTTATGAACGAAGGCTACATTTTGGATTATGTATAATTACTTTTCTTTAGGAACTTCTGTGATTAACCAGATGAGGATCAGCTGGCATAAGAGGAAGGGGTGGGACTGAGTCTCGAGAGTTGGTTTTCCTTTGTGTGGAACGGGGCATCGGGACAGTCTTTGACCTCACGTTTAATAGATTATATTTTGGTTCAATTTGTCAAAAGACAAAATAAAATCACGGCAAAGAAAGCAGCGTCTGCGGAGTCATTATTTAGACGGTTCAACGTGTGAGTCAGAAACAGAGCCCCGGAACGTGGCTCAGTACAGAGGAAGAAGAATCAAGAACAGGCCACTACACTTACCAACAAAGTCCTTATTGGTCAGGCACCATCATATCTTAAGGAGTTTATAGTACAATATTACCCCACTAGAGAGCTGCGCTTCCTAAATTCAGGATTACTTGTGGTTCCTAGAGTCTCAAAACGTAGGATGGGAGCCAGAGCTTTCAGTTATCAAGCTCCTCTTCTGTGGAACCAGCTTCCCGTTTCAGTCCAGGAGGCAGACACTCACCACATTTAGGAGTAGGTTTACAACTTTCCTTTTTGATAATGCTTATAGTTAGGGCTGGCTCAGGTTTGCCTTGGACCAGCCCCTAGATAAGCTGCTATGGGCCTACACTTCCTAGGATACACTGAGCTCCCCTCTTCTCTCTCTCTTTCTGTATAAAATCATATACCATTAATGCACATTACTGACTTTGCTTCTTCCCTGGAGTCTTTGTGCTTTCTATCCTCACAGGTTTCCATGGATTGTGGTTATATCTGGACCACGGTCGTGCCTCCTTCATGGCCCTGCTGACACCCACTGCTACGACCATTATTATTATTAGTCACATTACCATTACTATTACCGATACAGTTACTGCTTTTATTATCATTATTCTACTGTATCCACTGTCATTAGTAGTAATCATCATTTTTCCATCATTATTATGCTTGTACTCTCATATGAATCATTTATATCATATGCATTGAATATGTTTTGACTCTGTTATGTTGTTCATTCTGTACACATGACATCTATCACACCTGATAGAGGGATCCTTCCTCTGTTGCTCTCCCTAAGGTTTCTTCCTTTTCTTTTTTGCCCGTTAAAAGTTTTTTTGGGGGAGTTTTTCCTGTTCCGATGTGAGGGTCCCTGGACAGAGGATATTTTACAGATTGTAAAGCCCTCTGAGGCAAGTTTGTGATTTTGGGCTGTACAAAATTAATTGAATTGAAACGGGACAGACGGATGAATAAGAATGGCTAATCCTCATGCTTGGCTTTTAGAAGTTTCAAAATTGATATGATTGAGAGACCCAGCTCCTGTGTAGCTTTGAATAGTGTGATTCTTTAATGAATCTCCTTAATAAAAGGAATGTTTTCACAAAGATCTTTAAGATGGAGAAGCACCTGGATAAGCTTTGAGGGCTTGCCCAGACCTCTCACATTCGTAGCTTCATAGAATTTTGCCGATGCTTTACACACACACACAGACAAAAAAGAAAATGGGTGCATCAGACAAATTATTTAGGTTAATGTTATTCGCCAAGTGAACAGTTGTAGAAAAAAGGAAAGAGACAAAACCTGACTCATATCATTTTAAAACTCTTTAATATTGATTTCGGAAAAACATAAATTACATTATTATTTAGGGTTAGGATATTGTGGTTATTTCCCAG